>NC_085137.1:432417573-432773813 GCF_035046485.1 Aedes albopictus | reverse complement strand
AATCTCGGTGATCTCCTGGAGGAATTTGCAACAAACTCCTGGAGAAAGTTTCAAGGATTTTTTAGAGTTATTCCAGAGGAACTCCTACAGAAATTTCCGAGAAACTAATGGCAGCATTTTCGGAGCAATAACCCAGAAACTGCTTCTGCAATGCCTGAAAAATCTCTGCAGGAATTCCCGGGGAACACCTTGTGGAATACTAATAAAAGTGTGGATGAATATCCGGGGTAGATTCTTTAGGAATTTCCGGAGAAATCCTGGATGAATGCCCGGTAATATATTGGAAAACATTCGTTGAAGTATAGCCGGGGAACTTGTGGAGGAATTTCTTGGAAATTTATGGATGGATTCCCAAGAGAATTCTGGAGGGATTTTTACATTATTACTGGAGCATCTCCTGGAAGAATTGACATAAATTTCCTGGAAGTTTTGGAGGAAAATTTCGGATAAATTATGGAGGAACCTTAGGAAAGTCAGAGAAACCCCCAGGATAATAATGAAGAGTTTAATTCTTGGTAAACCCCTCCATGAATTCCCGTGGAACTTCTGGAAGAATTTAAGAGGAACCAAAGGAAGGATTTCCGAGAAATTTGAGTAGAACATTTGTGAGGAAATCGAGGATGAAGGATCTGCTGAAGTAGTTCCTAAAGATCTTGTAGAGAAAATCTTGTAAAAATTTTGGAACTCCTAGAAGTATTTTTAGGGAACCCCTGAAGGGATTTATGCGAGTACTGGGAGAGTGGTGATAGAAAAAAAATCGCGGTAGCTCCTAGATGAATTCTCGGCGAACTGCCACGAGGATTTTCCAGAAAACTCTTGAAGAAATTGCCAGCAAAACCCTGAAAGATTCTCTGGGAAATCCTGGAAGAGTGCGTACTAAAACCCTGGATGAACTCCCACTAAAAATGTTATACGAGTACTCGCGAGTGAATTCCCAGGGAAATTTCGAAGGAATCTTGGAATCCCCACAAAAAGCTTTTTAGATTTTCGAAGAGTTCCTGGAAGAATTCCTGGAAAACGCTGAAGAAATCCCTTCCAAATCCTGGAAGGAATTACGGATTACATTAATGGAGAATGCTCAGGGAAATTCTGGAGAAATTGCCACGAAAACAAGGAAGGACTCTCACATTAGCTGTACATTACAAAAAGGCACCGAACGATATAAAGTTTGAACCCCTTTCCAGATAATATTCCAGAAATCTCCGTCAACTGTACCTTCCGTGTTGTGAGTACACATATTTCGAATCACGCAACAATGTTCCACAACCCTCGCCCCGCAAGAGTTTTGCGAAATCCGGAAAGTGTACAGCAAATATTTGCCCCACAATCAACGCGGGGACTACATGCGGCGGTGATGGCATAAGTATCTGCAACTTTTCGTTTCGTGTGGGTGACTGCGTGCTTGGAGACGTTTCTATTTTTATGCAACCTTCGGAAGAACAACAACGTCTTCCTCCTACCATCATCAATGACAAGAAATCTGTCACGGTGCAATTAACACAACATTGCTTCGGCGAAAATGGCACAAACCTTGCCCCCTCACACCCGGCCAAAAGAAAAACTATCCATTTGTGGCGCTATACTGCGTGTTTGTGCTTCTTGCCTTCGTACCGCCGCCAGCCACGAACGCCGAAACAGTCACTATAGTGTTCCGGGCCACATTGTGCTTCCGGGCTGATAAATTGTTTGCGGTTCAGCACACCAAAGTCGAGGAATTTCTACAATTAAGCTTTTCCTAACCGACTCGGTCTCGGTTGCGAACTTGCTTGAACGCAGGGATGCTAGGGGAACTTTTTACGTAGCTTTTTTGAATTTGAATTCTTTAATACTGATCTGAATACTTAATACTACCTTATTTTTGTCGGTTACGTGACTAATGGCGGAATTTTACACGAACGTAACGTAATTTTAAATGATATCTCATGTAAATATGGGCTAACTCTAGCATTCCCTTTATGTGCATGATTTCGCGCTGAATTTTAATTACAAATTTTTCCCTGTGCATTTTCGCATTCGCAATCTGATATAAATACTTCATCAAATACATCATCTTAGTTTTGTCAAACAAAATTGTATTGATGATGATTAACCTGGGCTTGTTAGGGGAATATCTGTAAATAAAAGAAAATCGGGTTAAGTACGGTTCCTTTGAATTCCACTAAGAATTTGCATCCTTTGACAGATACGTATTTCGACCTCAACTGTAAGGTCGTCTTCAGTGTCTTGTACTTGACTCGACTGAAGAGATCCATCGCATTCTGCACGTCTCATACAGCATAGGTAAAAAAAATAGGTAGCTTAATCTAGGTAGTATTTTTTTTTTTTTTTTACACAGATAAAAATAATGAGATTTACACGTCATGTAAACTTCATTTTAGTCATGTAAACTTAGTGTAATGATGGTTTACATGATATATCATGTAAATTTGTGTTATACGTCATGTAAACTCTCAGAGTCATGATGAATTACATGACATATAATGGAAGTTTACATGATATTTCATGAACTTTACATGATATGTCATGTAAACTTCTATGATATCTCACGCTCCAATCATGTGCATCATATGCCACAGAATTTTACACTCTTTTTTCGATCTGTGTATAGTATCATCTTAAAAATCGATTTATCAAAAAAGATCTCTTGAGGATCTAGTAAATAATCATATCTGGCAACCTTGCGGGAAACTAGTGTTGTATCACACAGAGTTTTAGTACCCACCTATCCTGTAGTCTAGCGCAACTGAGACTAAGACGCATCAACCAGCAGCAGGGGCAGCAGCGATAATTGTGCTCTCGGTTCCGGAAACTAGATCCGAACGGGACGAGGGAGGCATCCTTGGTAGGTCCCTAGGCACACTCACTACCTCTACCTACATCCTAGTGGTATCAGGGGCCCATCGCATATCGGTAGTGCTTCGACGACGATGGGAGAAGAGCCCAAAATATCCGATAAATTTCGAAAGCATCTCTGCTCCCGGCGGCCCTGTTTCGGGTTCGAGTTTGGGGGGTGCCATTTGCTGTTACAGAGAGCCAACCGGAGCTTTAGGCACTAGGCAGGCCAGGCCAGGCTGCTGCACAGTAAAACCACAAGCAACCATTTTGAGGTTAAGAAGGAATAATTAAGGCTATGAAGGAAATGGTGCGACGACGACGACTAGTAGTAGAGTAGCTACTCAAGTTTGTCGCATTCGTTGACTGCGGGCTTTAGGCACCTTGGATGGAATGGTAGAGAATCCCACGGGAGGCAAACTAAATTGATGAAAGAAATTGTTGGAGAAAGTTCAGATCAAGGGCACCGGATAGCTTCGTGGGTGGTTTGGTTATTCTAGGGAGGATTGTTCAAAGGCTTTCTGAATCGAATTTGCGAAATGCTTGTGCACGAAGAAGATAGATGATGGTACTTGAGCTTACAGTTTTTTTTTTTGCGAATGGCATGCATTGAGCATGCTAGCAGTGTAATAAAACGCGTATTAAAAACAACAATTTCCTAGATTGTAGGTTCTGTGTATCATTAATACATCTCTACCAGCCCAATCTTAAAATACTTCAGCAGCACACACATCCACACAAGTGGTATTTTGAGCTTAATACATTTTGTATTACACCTTTCAACGTCTCATCCATAATTCAGCTCCGTTTGTTTTCATTCCATTCTCGCTCAGCATTGTGCACATATGAAGTCTTACTTCCAGAACCCACAAACAAACACAATCGATGCCATTAAATTCTTCTCCCATAATAATGTGACGTTGGCAGTGTTTCATCTCAATCGACAACAAAACCGCCATCAAACGACGTTTTGGGTGCCTCATGAAAAAAGAACCTGTGGTCTTTGTCAGGACATGTGGTTTTGACTGGTTCGTCCCAAAAACAGAAGAGCATAAGGAGTTTTGTAGGACCATTTTATGATGTGCAATCATAAAATAAGGGCCACTATTGAGTGCTTCCAAACAAAGCCAACCTGTGATTTTCATTTAACTACCAGAACAGTTAACTCCACTTCAACAACTGCCTTCCATAAAGCGAAACCAGATAGTAATCCTTCAAATTGAAATAAGTCAATTGTACATAAAAGTCGTCTCCATTCGACTCGGTCCATGGCTGTGCGTCTCCAGTTTCGCACTCTACGAAGGGTCCGCGAATCTTCCGCGCCTTGTTCGAACCACCTAGCTGCTGAGCAGAGATGCCAGATTATTTTTATCAAAAATCTGTATCAATATAGATTTTTCTGTATCGCCGTATTTGAAGGTATAACAGACATCGAGAGTCGTAGATTTCAATAGAAACTAACAAAAATGTACTGCTTTTTGACGGTTTTTAATTTTTACTGGTATTTATTTTTCTAAAACATGTGTAAGAATGTACAAATTCTCATAAATTATTGAAAGTTTTAGCAGAAATTTATAAAGTTTTCATTAAATTTATTAAAAATAACTTCAAATTTTATGCTTTCCGGAGAAATCTGTACCACATTTTAAAAATCTTTATTTTTCTGTACTCTGTATCTTGTCTGTATAGAAGGTCAAAAATCTGTATAATATAGAAAAATCCGTATATCTGGCATCTCTGCTGCTGAGCACCACGTCTTCTGGTACCGGTCGGATGACTCTCGAGAAACATTTAAATAGAGTTTTTATCCGACACCCTGATGATCGTTGGATCTCTCAGCAGCTGATGCAGCTCGTGGTACATCCGCCTTCTCCAAGTCCCGTCTTTCATCTGCACTTCACCGTAGATGGATTGGAGATTGAAGAAAATTGTGAAAGAATTCCTGGATGACTTCTTGAAGAACTTTCAGGGTCCTGAAAATAAGCTCCTCTAAAATAAGCTTAAAAAACTCCAATAAAAATCCTTGGAGAAATTCAAAAAATCTTCAGGTACTCCTGGAAGCACCTGGAAGGTATTTCTGGAAGATTTCCCGGAAGATTCCCTGGAGAAGTTCCTGGAGGATGACATGGAGAAATTCTCAGACGAATTCTTAGAGAAATGTCTGGAAGAATTTCTGTGGGAGCTCTTGGAGGAATGCCTTGAGGAATTTCTGAAAGAATTCCTGGAGAATTCCTTGGATGAAATCCTGGAGAAATTCTTTGAGTCCCTGCAGGAATTTCTGGAGGAACCACAGAAGGAATCCCTGGAGAGAATTCTGGAGCACTTCCTGGGGAGATCCCGGGAGGAATTGCTGAAGAAATATCTGGAGGATTTTTTGATTTTTCCTAAAGGAATTCCTGGAGGAATCTCTGAAGAAATACCTGGATGAATTCCTGGGTCAATCTCTGAAAGAATTTCCGGGGAAAGCCCTAATTAAATTCAGGGAGAAATTCTGGGAGGAATCTCTGTAGAAACTTCTGAAAAAAATCCTGGAAGAATACCTGGAGGATTTCCTAGTGGAATTCCTGCAGGAATCCCTGGAGGAATGCGAGGATAAAGTCTTGGAGAACTTGCTGGAGAAATAACAGTAGAATTTCCTGGAGGAATCTCTGGAAAAAATGACTGGAGAAATTCCCTAACACAATCTGGAAGAATCTCTGGCGGAATTTCTGAAAAAATGCATGGTGGAATTACCAGAGGAATACCTGAAGGAATTCCTAGATGAAAGCCTGAAGAAACGCCTGGAGGATTTCCTGAAGGAACTCCTAGAGGGATCGTTGGATGGATCGCTAGAAAAATCCCTGGAAGAGTGCTTGAAGAAATCCCAGAAGGAGAAATGAATTTCTGGAGGAGCTCTTGGGGGTATTCTTGGAAAATTTTTTGGAGGATTTCCTTGACAAATTGCTGAAGGAATTCCTAGAGAAATCTCTGAAGGGTAATCCTGCAACAATTTCTGGTGGAATCCACGCAAGAATACCTGAGGGCCCTCTGGAGGAATCTCCGGAGGAATTTTTTGGAGAAATTCCTGGAGGAATTCCTAGAGAATTCCTGGAGGAATCCCTGGAGGAATCCCTGGAGGAATTCCTGTTCCTGAAAATACACCTAAAGGAATTTCTGAGGGAATATCTGGAGAAATTCTTGAATTTTCCTGAAGTAATTCCTGGATAAATCTTTGGAGAACTACCTGGATGAATTCCTGGAGCAATCCGTAAAAAAATTCCTGGAGAAATCTGTAATTGAATTCTCGGAAGAATTTTAGGAGGAATCTCTGAAAAAAAAATCTGAAGAAATCCCTTGAGGTTTCAAGGATTTCTAAGTAGAATTTTTGAAGGAATGCCTGGAAGAATAAATTCGTGGAGAAAATCTTGGGAAAACCCCTGGAGGAATCCCTGACACATTTCATGACAGAATCTCTGGCGGAATTACTGAAAGAATGCGTGGCGGAATTACTGGAGGAAAGTCTGGAGGAATGCCTGGCGGAATGCCGGGAGGATTTCCTGAAGCGATTCCTGGAAGAACCCTTGAAAGAATTCCTGGATAAATTCCAGAAGGAATCCCTCTACGAACTCCTGTAGGAATTTCTTTAGGAATTCCTGGAGAAATTCCTGGAGAAATTCCTGAAGCAATTCCTGAAAGTATATCAAGAGGAATTACTAGAGAAATGTCTGAAAGGATTCATGGAGAAATTTTGAAGGCATCCATGGAGGATTTGCTGGTGAAATTCCTGGAGGATTTTCTTAAGAAATCTCCGGAGGAAGTACAAAAGAAATCACACAAGAAGGTCTTAAAATCCTGAAGGGATTCCTAGTAGAATACCTGGAGGGATTCCTGGACGAATTCTTGGAAGAATACCTGGAGGAATTCTTAAAGGAATTTCTGGTGAAATCCCTGGAAAATCCCAGCTGAAATCTATGGAGGAATCCCTAGGGAAATCTCATGAGGATTCCTTTGAGTAAACGAATAATGAAATCAAAATGAAAATGGTTAATTGCTGGAGCAATCTCTGGTTTGCCTAGAATAATGCCTGGAAGAATTCTTGGAGGAATTCCTGGAGTAGGCCCTGGAGCAATTCCAGTAAGAATCTCTGAAAACATAACTGTAAGAATTCGTGGAGGAATTTCTAAACGAATTCCTTGAGAAATCCCTGGAGAGGAGGAGTTCTGGAATGAATGCCTGAATAAATCTCTAGAAGAATTTCTGGAGGATTGTTGAAAAAATTCCTAGAGGAATTCCCGAATGAATCCCTGCAAAAATCTCTGGAAGATGTTTTGAATTTCTCAGAGGAATCCCTTCAGAAATGCTCACAGGAATCACTGCAGGAATCCTAGGCGGTATACCAGGATGATTTTCTGAAGAAATGCCAGGATGAATCCCGGAAGTAATCTCAAGAGGTATCCTCAAGGGTACTCCTTAATAATTCCTGCAGGAATTCCTCAATGAATTCCAGAAGCAAATAGGAATCCCAAGAAGAGTTGGCCGGGGTTCTGCTAAACCGAACTAAGCGCCAAAAATTTTATTCCGAGATAACTAAGCTTAAAGTTCAACCACTCACAAATAAACAACAGCTAAGATTATTTGAAACATTTCCACGCACATGTAACTTACAAGCTCTTATTAACCATCAGAGACGAAGAATACATGTAAATTATTTGAAATCATTGATATAATTACACTTCATTTTTCAGTACTTCGCACTCAGTTCACTCTGGCTGAACAAAAACATTTGAATATGGTTTATAGTTCAGTGTGGCTAACTGTGTTTCTTTGTTTTATAGAAAACCTTTCAGATTGTGAAAAAAATCTCGATTTTTCATCGTCTATAAAGTTGAAATCGATATCACTCACAATCCTTTGCATGAGTCAGAGAGGGTGCGCGGAGGTCTCAAAATAGTTTGAAATATGAACGGCAGAATTCCTCCCAGCTCAGCCCTTCCCACCTATGATTTTTTTATAGGTGGTGCATGCGTGCATGTGCATTGTGCAGGCAAAGAGCAAGAGTGACTATGTAAAATGATGTCCTTGCATGCCCTGAGGACCTGAGATGTGAAAGTGGAGCAATTTGTGTACTTTAAATTTATGCTGGTCGAAGAAAACCATGAAAATGATCTGCCAAAGTGAACTAAGACAAAAAAAATCGAAAATATTAAAGAGATTCGAACTTGGAACACTTAATTGATAACCAAGCATGTTACCTCTAGGTCATTTTGCCTAGCTGAAGGTCAGTCGTTAAGTCTGAATCAAGTTCTAAACATTCTTCTCTAGCATGGTTTTCGTGAAAACGCCATTTTTCGATCAGCCAAAGCGAACCAAGTGTTTGATTTTTTTTTTCAAGCTTTATTATTCTTATTAGCCTTCTTGTTCAATGACGGCTTCTGTGTTAAATTATCAGTATGAGGTGTGTCGACATAACGCAGGTATATAAAGCCAGATGATTTTTGTATTGTTGAGAATAAATAGATTCTAAAATGCAGTGGATTTGGTTCGGTCTGGCTGAATGTGATTTGGAAAAATGGCGATCAGGACCATCGAAACATAATTGTATCCTCCAACATCCGTATTGCTAATAACGTATTCAATTCTCTTACAGATTGTTACTATGAGTCGGTTAGAAGTTAGAAATTTGACAGCGATGAGCAGAACTTGAAATGTTCTTCATCTGGATCAAAACTGGGACATTTCGCTGATTCTATGGAATGGTTTATAGTTCACTCTGGCTGGATGCAATTTTTTTTTTGTATGTTCGGTCAAACAGAAATTTTGAATTTACTCCACGAAGAGCTGTCAGAATTACTGCATTTTTACATGGAAGAAGGATCATCAATTTCTTCATCCAATGGATAAGAAAACTCAATTTTTCAAAAAATGTTCTTTGATTCGGTTTAGTAGAACCCCGACCAGTTTCTAGTAGACCCGTAGAAGAATTTTTCAAATAATCTCTGGCAAGCTTGCTATTTGATGAAAACATTCGCGAAATGATGCGATTTGCTTTCGACAACGAATACGTTTTCACCCATCCTCGCTTTATTCAATCAACCTCCCATACGAGTAACACACGACCGGACTCAACACTGATCAGCATAGTTGAATTTTCCTTTTCGCCGTTGAGCCGTTGCGTTCTAGCCAAGCATCTCTTTTCATCGCTTTCGATGCTTTTCGACAGCTTATCGCGAAGCATCGTTGGCTGGAAGCTTTATTGGTATGGTATCGGTACATGCGAATATTGCTTCTGTGTGCGTGTCGAGCGTTCGTGCCGTAGCTTCGCAAACCAACCTATTCGGTATGGTTCGGCTGTTCGGGCGAGCGTGTGGCGGCACAGTCAGATCTGTGCAAAATCGTTTGTGATTTACATCATGTTCGTTTTGCCACCTCTTTGCTGCTGGTCATCGCTGATCAGTGCACAGTTCAATCGCACGCGATAAATATACAGTTGATGAGTTGTGATGAGCACTAGTGAGGTGATAATTTGCATCATTGATCTCTGGAGTTGTTCCTGAAAGATTCCCATAAAATTTTCCCGAGGCAATCTCGGCGTTTCTTCCGGTATTTTACAGGTATTTCGCCAGAAATACGTACACAGATTGCTCAAGGAATACTACCAGAAAATCTTCCAAGAATATAACTAAAACATTTCTCCAGGAATTTTCCTTAAAATTCCTCAATAAACTTTTCCAGTATTTACACCAAGAGTTTTCCGATTAATTGTAAAGGCTTTCTCCGACAAACTATAAAAAATACTCCTGGGATTCCCTTCAAAATATCTTCAAGATGTTTTCAGAAAATCTACAAGGGATTAATTACATCCTGAGATTTTTACAGGGATTTCACTGAATATTTCGTCAGAAATCCCTTTAGGTTTAAGGAGAGGTTTATATCTGTGGAGAAATTCCGGGATGAATTTATAAAATAACTTCTTAAAAATCCTTGTTAATTTCTACAAAAAAAATCATAAGGAACTCTGAAATTACTTTCAAATCAAATGTTTGAGAATTTCTTGGATAAGAAATCTGTAGCGGAATTTAGCATGAATCTCTCAAAAATGTCCGCAGAAATCCTTTCTTAGTTTGCAGATAAAGGTAATGGAGGTATCCTTGAAGAAATCCCTCAATTAGATTTTCAGTGATCTGTGGAAGATTTTCTAAAGCAACATTTGGAAGAACTACTAAGATGCGACGAAAAAGCAAAAAACTTCTCCTGGAGATACATCTGAAAAATGTTGGAAAAATTTGTCATACAATTACAATTATTTAGAGAACCACTAAAGAAAAATCTTAAAAACTAGCTGTTCCTGGCAAACTTTATCTTGCCTACTGCGGTTTTTTACGTTCCTTCCTTGGGTAAAACTAACAGAATAAAACTAAGACGACCCAAATCGGGCCTTTCGTTCGCAATCTATGTGCGGTCCCAGGTCCCACTCCCACGTATGCCTCTGCATTTTTATATATATAGATGACATTTTTGAAAGGATCTTTGAAAGAATGCCTTGTGAAAGTAGAGAATCCTCTAAAGGAATTCATGGAAGAGTTTCTTGAAAAAGGCCAAGTAATTGATTCTGGAGTATTTCCGCAGGAATTGCTGAGAGAATATTTGTGAAAATTTCTGAAGAAACATTTATGAAAGAATTCCTGAAAAATGGTCTGAATAAACCCAATGTCCAGAGGCAAGCCTTTTCTGTGCACGGGCCTGTTCAGAGGGATACCCGAAAGAACTTCTGGAGAAATCAGTGGAGAAAACATCCAGACGAGTTCTTCTAGAAGGTTATAATCAACTAGTAATGTGATCCAGCGATTAATATAATATGTAAACGGTCTACAGAATGCGGTTGACGACAATAAATTAAAAAAAAAAAATCTTAAAAAAATGTGTGAGAATATGCCACAATACTCGTTTCGTGACTGCCGCTCTCCACTCTCGGTCGCATTCAATGCTCGCCAGATCATGTTCCACCTGGTCCACCCATCGTGCTCCCTTAGCATATGAAAAAGCCTCTGGAGAAATTCCAACAATAGTTTCTGAAAAAGCTCCTGAAAAAAAAAATAACCAAAAAAACTAAAGTTCTGAAACACCTGGTGGAAATACTGAAGGAATCTTCGAATCTGTGTACAAAATCTTCTGACATTCCATCTTATGAAACAAAATTTGAATGAATTCCTGCGAAATTCATAAAGAAATACACAGACATTTTTTTTTTTTTTTGAGAAATTTCTAGAAGAAATTCTTGAGAAATCCCAAAGAAAAACTCTTGTAGGATTCAAAAATGTTTTAATTAATACATGAAAGTATGACATGCACGAAGTTCAAGATCAATCCTTGAAGAAATTTTCTTAAGAACCCTAGTTGCAATTACAGGAAGAATCTGTAATAAACCCGAGGACTAGGGCCAAGATAAATTTCTTGAGAAACTGCTGAAGAAGACCCAAGAAAAAATTCTAGAAATATTAAAAAAAAAAATGCATGGATTCTCAACAATGCATTCTGAAATGATAGCAGGAATCTTTGGAGAAATTTTAACTGAAATCCTTCTAGAAAATCCTGCAAAAAATTCAATAATAATTCAGAAACATATTTGGTGAATTCTGAACGAATCCCAAAAGTATGTGTTGGCGCGACAGCCTCTGATAGTCACCCTATATGAATAAAGGAAGGTAGTAAAAGAATAGAATGTGTAGCAATTGAATTGCACACCCGCATCTAGTGAATTAAAAATAGGATAAATAAATAAACATAGAATAATAAATTGAGTGGGCAGAGGCACTATAAATTGTGAGTAAGATTTATATGATTATAATGAAATGTTGCTAAATAAAATTGTTTTAGTTTAAGCTGATCATCAGAAACGCCGTGTTTAGATCTGCTATAGAAAATAGTGCTCCGATAGAATCGCCGCCACAACAGTATGTATTTTTTATCCATGACCGAGCAGGGGAGAATATCAAATTAATAACTACGAAATAACATAACCTGTTTTTATATCTTGGTTTGTTATCATTATCTTATCAATTCATTACTTCTCCATAATATCTTTTGTTGGGCAATCTTATTTTGTTATGAGCATGGTATTGGTAAACATTCATAAAATAACATTTAAATAATATGTTTTGTTGTAAAACAAATTTAATTATTATTGAACTATAGATTGTACTTAAATATTTAATCATCAATACCACAACGATAACAAGTTTTGAAATCAAAACTACATCATTATATTTACGTTGTTTTCAATTTCAGCTTTCCGGGATGGGGAGCTTATGCATAATCTCTCAACTGTTCACCTTCCTCTCTCTCTCTCCTCTTCCTTCTCTCTCTGGACTTACATCCCAATTGATAGCATAAGAGTTTCTCAGCTTAATGTTTTAGTGTTATAGATATTAGAGTCAACAGCGGAGTTGAGCGACCTGTATCCAAAAGAACACAATTTCACGATTCCAACAACGCCAACGAGTCATTTTACAAGATGTTTTCGATCAGTTGGTAAAATTCCAGGAGGAACTTATTTAATGGTTTATTAGAAAAAATACTATAAACTTCAGACTAATCTTCTGGGGAAATTAAATAAATTGGGCCGATTATGGTGGAGAGAGGGGGTACTCCATCTCTCTCGTGGCATTTATCATACCTTATATTAAACATAAGGTGGCACGGTAAAGGCTGGGTATGCTGCGCAATTCAGATCCCATTGTGATCCACTAGCCTCTGCCCAGCAACTCCTATCCCTACCTCCACGCGGTACCGGCCGGAAACTATGAGCAACCTTAGGGAAGATCGGGTAACCAACCCCGGTGGGACCTTTGGTCGTAGGCTGACAGGGAAGGGGGGGTTTGCTTCGGCAAACCTGAGCGTCTGTTCTCCAGGAGGAGCGACTCACAACAGCGTCTGATCCCCATGTTAGGGGCGGCTGATCTACGTCCGAGTGCCAGGGAAGGACTCTAAGCTCAACTGTGCACTATGGTCCTCCGGAAAGTAGGGGGTTGGTGTCAGGCCCTACGAGCCAGCCGTAAAAAACCATTGTAACGGAAAATCAGCAACAGAATAATACGAACCGAGACCAACGGCAACGACCCCAGCGAACAAAAAGGACTTGCGATTGGAAACTCGGTACGTGGAACTGCCGATCTCTCAACTTCATTGGGAGCACCCGCATACTCGCCGATCTACTGAAGGACCGCGGGTTCGGCATCGTAGCGCTGCAGGAGGTGTGTTGGACAGGATCCATGGTGCGAACGTTTAGAGGTAATCATACCATCTACCAGAGCTGCGGCAACACACGCGAGCTGGGAACAGCTTTCATCGTGATGGGTGATATGCAGAAGCGCGTGATCGGTTGGTGGCCGATCGACGAAAGAATGTGCAGGTTGAGGATCAAGGGCCGATTCTTCAACTTCAGCATAATAAACGTGCACAGCCCACACTCCGGAAGTACTGATGATGACAAGGACGCATTTTACGCGCAGCTCGAACGCGAGTACGACCGCTGCCCAAGCCACGACGTCAAGACCATCATAGGAGATTTGAACGCTCAGGTAGGCCAGGAGGAGGAATTCAGACCGACGATTGGTAAGTTCAGCGCCCACCAGCAGACGAACGAAAACGGCCTACGACTCATTGATTTCGCCGCCTCCAAAAATATGGCCATACGTAGCACCTTTTTTCAACACAGCCTCCCTTATCGTTACACCTGGAGATCACCACAGCAGACGGAATCTCAAATCGACCACGTTCTGATTGACGGACGGCACTTCTCCGACATTATCGACGTCAGGACCTATCGTGGCGCCAACATCGACTCCGACCACTATCTGGTGATGGTCAAACTGCGCCCAAAACTCTCCGTCATCAACAATGTACGGTACCGGCGACCGCCACGGTACAACCTAGAGCGACTGAAGCAACCGGATGTCGCCTCAGCATACGCGCAGAATCTCGAAGCCGCGTTGCCAGACGAGGGCGAGCTCGATGAGGCCCCTCTAGAGGACTGCTGGAGTACAGTGAAAGCAGCCATCAACGACGCAGCCGAGAGCACCATCGGGTACGTGGAACGGAATCGACGTAACGAATGGTTCGACGAAGAGTGCAGAACGGTTTTGGAGGAGAAGAACGCAGCGAGGGCGGTAATGCTGCAGCAAGGGACTCGACAGAACGTGGAACGTTACAAACAGAAGCGGAAACAGCAGACCCGCCTCTTTCGGGAGAAAAAGCGCCGCCTGGAAGAAGCGGAGTGTGAAGAAATGGAACTGCTGTGTCGTTCCCAAGAAACACGGAAGTTCTATCAGAAGCTCAACGCATCCCGCAACGGCTTCGTGCCGCGAGCCGAAATATGCAGGGATAAAGACGGAGGCCTCTTGACGGACGGACGTGAGGTGATCGAAAGATGGAAGCAGCTCTTCGATCAGCACCTGAACGGCGTGGAGAACGTAGGCACGGGAGCCCACGGCAACGGAAGGAACGACGACGCCAGTGCAGCGGAGGACGGAAATGAACCAACTCCCACGCTGAGGGAAGTTAAGGATGCCATTCACCAGCTCAAAACCAACAAAGCAGCTGGTAAGGATGGTATCGCAGCTGAACTCATCAAGATGGGCCCAGAAAAGTTGGCCACCTGTCTGCATCGGCTGATAGTCAGGATCTGGGAAACCGAACAGCTACCGGAGGAGTGGAAGGAAGGGGTAATCTGCCCCATTCACAAGAAAGGCGACCATTTGGAATGTGAGAACTTCAGGGCGATCACTATTTTGAATGCTGCCTACAAAGTGCTATCCCAGATCATCTTCCGTCGTCTGTCACCTAAAACAAATGAGTTCGTGGGAAGTTATCAAGCCGGCTTCATCGACGGCCGGTCGACAACGGACCAGATCTTTACCGTACGGCAAATCCTCCAGAAATGCCGTGAATACCAGGTCCCAACGCACCACCTGTTCATCGACTTCAAAGCGGCATACGATAGTATCGACCGCGCAGAGCTATGGAGAATCATGGACGAAAACGGCTTTCCTGGGAAGCTGACTAGACTGATTAAAGCAACGATGGACGGTGTGCAAAACTGCGTAAGGGTTTCGGGTGAACTATCCAGTTCATTCGTATCTCGCCGGGGACTGCGACAAGGTGACGGACTCTCATGTCTACTCTTCAACATCGCGCTGGAAGGTGTGATGCGACGAGCCGGGCTCAACAGCCGGGGAACGATTTTCACAAAATCCGGTCAATTTGTGTGCTTTGCGGACGACATGGACATTATCGCTAGAACATTTGGAACGGTGGCAGAACTGTACACCCGCCTGAAACGCGAAGCAGCAAAGGTCGGACTGGTGGTGAATGCCTCAAAAACAAAGTACATGCTGGTAGGCGGAACCGAAAACGACCGGATCCGTCTGGGTAGTAATGTTACGATAGACGGGGATACTTTCGAGGTGGTGGAGGAATTCGTCTACCTCGGATCCTTACTGACGGCTGACAACAACGTGAGCCGAGAAATTCGGAGGCGCATCATCAGCGGAAGTCGGGCCTACTACGGGCTCCAGAAGAAACTGCGGTCGAAAAAGATTCACCCACGCACCAAATGCACCATGTACAAAACGCTGATAAGACCGGTGATCCTCTACGGGCACGAGACATGGACCATGCTCGAGGAGGACCTGCAAGCACTCGGAGTTTTCGAGCGACGCGTGCTAAGAACGATCTTCGGCGGTGTGCAGGAGAACGGTGTGTGGCGGAGAAGAATGAACCACGAGCTCGCTGCACTTTACGGCGAACCCAGCATCCAGAAGGTGGCTAAAGCCGGAAGGATACGTTGGGCAGGGCATGTTGCAAGAATGCCGGACAACAACCCTGCAAAGCTGGTGTTTGCAACGGATCCGGTTGGCACAAGAAGGCGTGGAGCGCAGAGACCACGATGGGCGGACCAGGTGGAGCGTGACTTGGCGAGCATTGGGCGCGACCGAGGATGGAGAGCGGCAGCCACAAACCGAG
Source organism: Aedes albopictus (assembly GCF_035046485.1). Lineage (NCBI taxonomy): Eukaryota > Metazoa > Arthropoda > Insecta > Diptera > Culicidae > Aedes > Aedes albopictus. The sequence goes on along the minus strand of NC_085137.1, from coordinate 432,757,982 downwards.
TATTGTGGCGTACTATTGTTGATTATGTCTTGTCTTAATGATGTTGAACAAATAAATGTATGTATGTATGTATGTATTAAACATAAGGTACATTATTATATTTCAGGTATATTATAATCATACCCAATTTTGTTTGTAAATTATTATCAATAACATAGAAAGTTCAAAATTTGTTATTGAAATATCTTTATATTCATTATTATTAAGTTGTTATTGGAATTAACAAAACATGTTTTCAAATTGATCTTCCAGAAACATTTTTTTGTTATGATTTTTGTTATTTTGCCGCTTATGACAGACAAGTTTATAACATACTATATTATGTTAATAACATGAAAATAACTTATTCCATTGCTCAGTTATTTTGCCAAAATAACGCATTTTATTATGGAGTTGTTATATCCTTCTGCTCGGGTGTTTCTGGAGGTAGTCATGTAGAAAACTCTACAGGAGTACCGTAAACCGGGGTCACATTGATCTTCGGGTCGAAATTGATCAGACGTTTTTCAGTTATATTAAGCATACTCTAAATAGTTTCCTAGCAAATATCGTTTAGTATGCGATTCCAACAGCTCAATATTTGTGGCGAAACTATTTAAAGTTTGCTTAATCTAACTGAAAAACCTCTGATCAATTTCGACCCGGGGAACAATTTGACCCCGGTTTACGGTACCAAAGAAGGAATACATTCTAAAAGAGTTCTCGTAGGACAAGCTGGAATCATAAAAGGAATTCCTGTCAGGCTGCCACTTCCGCGATAACTGCAGACAAATTTTGTGAACAAATAATTCATTGAGGGGTTTCTTCGAAATAATTCCTTATTGGGTACAGTACTGAAGTCATTTCCATGTATCCATTGAGTAATCAGCTCTGATTTTTCTACTAGTGGGATGCTCCACTGACGGTGTCCTACGTCCTCAGGTGTGAAAAGAGTGACATCAATTGACGCTTGAAATGAATTACCTTGAATTTATGAACTAGAACAGAACTTGACTGGAGTGGAGGCCTCCTGGCCTTCCTGGCTTGTTCCGAAAGCACGCTACACATTCATGACAAAACGGTGCGGGCCAGATCACGTGCGTTCGTGGGCCAGAATTTCTCTCTGACGGTAGCCACCAGAAGTTGTTGTAAACTAGAAAGTACTTATAGACTGATGTGTCTGAGGGTTGCGAGCGTGTACCGTCCCATGTCACACGATGCGCTTTACGTCATCACTGGCATGGTGCCCATCGGTATCCTTATCAGGGAAGACATAGAGTACTTCGGATTGCGCGTCACAAAAAGCACCCGCAAGACTGCCAGGATGGCCTCCATAGCCAAATGGCAGCGCGCGAGGGATAGTTCCACCAAAGAAAGGAAGTTGGATCCACACAGGTTGATTCCGAGGGTAAATAGTTGGGTAGATAGGCGTCATGGGGGAGTGACATTCCATCTGACTCAGGTCCTTTCAGGCCATGAATGCTTCCGACAGTGAGTACACCGTTTCGGTCATATGGATTCTTCGAAATGTCTTTCGCACAATGCATGATCGCATGCATAGCACAAGCGGGGAGGACACGACTCCGGACAATTTTGTCCAGAGCATGTGTAAAGACAAGTTTGCCTGGAATGCTGATTCATCGGCAATCATCCACAACGTTTTGGAGCTTCTGAGAGCTGTTATGTCCTCTCCTCTTCTTGGCGTAACGTCCTCCCTGGGACAAAGCCTGCTTCTCAGCTTAGTGTTCTATGAGCACTTCCACAGTTATTGACTGAGAGCTTCCTCTGCCAATGACCATTTTGCATGTGTATATCGTGTGGCAGGCACGAAGATACTATGCCCAAGGAAGTCAAGGAAATTTCCTTTACGAAAAGATCCTGGACCGACCGGGAATCGAACCCGTCACCCTCAGCATGGTCATGCTGAATACCCGTGCGTTTACCGCCTCGGCTATATGGGCCCTGTAATGTCTCCGGATTCAATAAAGAGAATGCAATGAAATTTTGATCATTTATGACTCATATAATGAGCTATTAAAAACATTTGACTAAACTCGAAATTCTTTACACGAAAGAAAATTACTTCGATTAGATTATTTTTCTAATATAACACCAATTTTTCCAAAACTTCATCATCGTTTCAAAATTCGAGATAGTAATTATAGTTCATTTAAATTCCCTCTAATTGAATTGAATATATTTATGTTTCAAAAAAAAGGCAACCAAATAGCCTTCATTAAATTGAAAAAGTAATGGGATGCATATGAAAAATAGATAAATTTACTGAAAAACCATGGAATAAATGAAATCGTCATAACTTTTTTTTCTTATTAATGATTTCAAATTAAGTCAACTGTTTTTCAAAGTTCATTATTTAAGTCATAAGTGATCAAAATTTCATTGCATTCGGTTAATTGAATCCGGAGATATAGCAGCTCAAAATTGGATATCGGATAATTATACCTTTTTCCAGAACCTTTATAACTTTGTGTAGAATGGCCCGATCCTTCCCAAATTTTGACCACTGATACACAACTAGTTGATGAGCTTACAGTAAAAATTTGAGAATATTTGATGCCCTTCTCGAAAAGTTACAGCGAGTTGAACATTTTTTGAAAAGTAAAAATTTTGCCTGTCCCAGTTATTTTGAGTATCCCCTGTATGTGTTCTTCTTCTTCTTCTTCTTAATGGCACGACGTCCTCACTGGGACTAGGTCTGCCTCGTTTCAGCTTAGTGTTCTTTGAGCACTTCCACAGTTATGAATTGAAGGGCTTTCTTTGCCTGCCATTGCATGAATTTGTATAATGTGAGGCAAGTACAATGATACATTATGCCCAGGGAGTCGAGAAAATTCTCTCGACCGGAACGGGAATTGAACCCGCCGTCTCTGTATTGGTGATCCATAGCCTTAACCATTGGGCTAACTGAAGACCCCAAAAATATGTGTTATATTGCGTTATTTACCAGTGCATCATTGTGTAGACAAATGAGTCCTCTACGACTAGCTCTACGATAAATTTCAACCCTAGCCGAAAATAGAATGACAAACCTGCCGATGCCGTCATTTACCCTACATCTATCCGCATTCATAATCACAGCGATTTTCCGAACCAATCAAAAGCCCGTGTCACACAATGTGACATCCGCAGCGAAGGGCATAGTCATAATAATCCCTGCCGGCTCAGTGACGATAATTGCTCCAATCGTCAATTGCAACGACTATCATTAGTGTGCATTCGTGTATGTATCGTGATGGAGGGGCCGGCCCCTCTACTAACTGTAACTCGTTCATCCGTCACAACAGCAGCCCAGCTCAGTCTAAACACAATCCATCAAACGGACATCGACGACGACGACGACAACGACGACGGTCATCGTCAATGAGAGGACCATTCCGGTCCAATTAGTACTTGCCACTAATTGGCATGTGTCGATCGGCGACCACGACACGGCTGCTAAAGTGAACAGATAAAGTCCACCAGGACGAAAAAGCAGCCGCAGTCAAGTGGAGAAATATTACTGCCAACCGACCGACCAATAGGATAAACTTTCAGGACGACGACGATGAAGTCGCTCTGCTGTGCCCAGCTGGCTGCAGAGAGTCGCTTTCCAGCCAACCAAAGTCCAATTGAAATTGTCCTTTTTCCGATACGGTCTCGTCGTCGGTATCGGTTGTTGGTGGAGAGGGGGGAAAGGACCCCGGTGTCAGCACCCTCGCAACCTGGTCCAGTAAATTATCCTATCAATTATGTTCATTATCAGCCATTATTAATCATGCTGTCAGTTTTAAAATTGATTAATTTGGAGTGCGGGAGCCGGGGGAGAACTTTTCACCCTTTACGGAACTTTAGCCTGGGCAAGGGCAAACAAGAAGTGGGGTCAGAGGTTTTATCACCATGGATTCCATGATTCCGCAATGTTCGTGAGATATATCTGTTCGAGGGCTTGCGTGTGTCAGCAAAAATCTGCGATGGCGAGATTGGGAATAAAAATGAGCGCATTGATTGGTCAGCATTATCGTTGTTATGCTGTGATAGTGGCGATGATGACGATTATCATTTGATGGTTCTTTTCAATCTCGGTGTAAATACAAATATTATTTATTTAAGGACAAGGTATTTGGAGTACATAGCTCAAAATTTCTAGAGCACCGTTTTTTAGAACCGTTGAACGGATTTGGATAAAAATGCATCACGCTAATTGGTCAGTGGTTGTCAACAGCGTGATGCATTTTAATCCAAATCCGTTCAACGGTTCTAAAAAACGGTGCTCTAGAAATTTTGAGCAATGTACTCCAAATACCTTGTCCTTAAGCTCATCTGGTTAACCAACGGTAACAAAACGGTATAAATGATTAAAATTCCACACGAGTTCCATATTGTTAATTACTACAAGCGGGGATTGTGATAATGTTAAAAAAATATCAATCTATTGGTAAATAATCTGTTTCTACGTTTTCGTCATGTAAGGAAGGAAAAATCAAAGCTTAGTATTCTGTGAGTGCACCTTTGATGAAATCTTTAGTCGATGAATTCTTGCAAGAGTCCTAAGAAGAATATCCGAAGGTATCCCAGAAATTCCAGGAAAGGTCCAAGGAGGAATTTGTGGAATGTTGTAAGAAGCTGAAGCATCAGAACCCGACTCCGGATAATCGAGTCCGACCTGTATTAGCTTTTATAATGACTATATAAACGCAACACGATGCAATTGAATGTAATAAGATTCTATTCTAAAAGCATTGTTCAACCCTTCAGCAGTCCTTTGTTCTATTATTCAATACAGCCTAGTGCTGGTGGCCAATTCCTGGAATTTATTCGTGCCATATTTCTTCTAGAGCTCATTATATTCGTTTTGTTAATATCTACAAATGAATGGATATTCTTCATGATTTGCTACAACATTTTTTCCAAAATAATGCAAACCTATCCGGAGATTATGTTTTGAAAATCTCTCCATAATGTCTTCTATGACTAATTGGAGATTTTTTTTAGTAATTAACAGCTTGTCTATGGTCTATGTCTATTGGCAATATTGGAATGCCCTGGAGTTGTATTCCTTTATTATTCCGAGTGCATCCTTGCTGCAATTTCCCCAAAGATAGTTTTGTATTACTGCATATACTCACTCCAGAGAATAATCCTAAAGAAGAATCAATTGACGGAAGGATATTTGGGAGAATTCTTGAAGAATTTCCTGAAGGTAATTCCGTAGAACACTTAAATAATGAAATTCTTGGAAAAAATCTCGAACTCACCTGCAGGAACTCCGGGATGAATCGGAAGAATATATTAAAAAATGTTAAGAAGGAATTCTTGGTGCACTAAATAATAAATTCCAGGAGGAATCCCTGAGAGAATTCCGAAAGTCTTCCCTGGGTGAATCCTTGGAGAAATGTCTGAAGGATCCCAGGAGGAATTATTGTAAGAATATCTAAAGGAATCCCTGAATAACTCCAAATCCAAAAGAAACTTCTGGAGGGATTCCCGATTGAGAAATTTATGATGAAATCCTTGCACAAATCTCAAAAGAAGATTCCTAGTGAAAATAATGTAGGGAATACTCGAATAAGTCCTAAAACTCGTTGTAAGGAACCCCTGATGCATTTCAGGGGAATTTTTGAAGGTATCTCTTGACGATTTTTTTGGAAGAACCCTTGAAATAATTTCTACAGAAACACCCTGAAAACATCCCTCAAGAAACCTTTAAAACAATCTATGGAGAAATTCGAGTATAAATTTTTAGAAAAAAAATCTCAAGATATATTCCTGAAAGAATCGAAGGACGATTTTTTGAAGAATTTCTCTCGCAGGAGCTGCAGGGACTATTATTTAAAGAATGAATTCATGGATTTGGGGATGAGTTCCCGTACGAATCCGTTGATGAACTTCTAAAGGATTTCTTGGAGAAAATTGTAAAACAAGTCCTGGATGGCTTCTTGAAGAATTTCCAGCCTCCTGTATGCATTCCTCTAAAATTAGCTCAACTTACAATAAAAATATCTGAAGAAATTACTCTGGAAATCCTTGAAGTAATTCACAAAAGTGTTCAGGTATTTCTAGAAGCATCCCTGGAGAAACTCTTGGGTGATGATGGAAGGATTTTCGAAATTCCTGAACGAATTCCTGAAAAAAAAATGCTGAGATCCCAAGAGGACTTTCTGAAAGAATCACTAGGGAAATTCCTTGAACAATCCCTGGGATAATTCCCAGAAAAATCTCTGGAGAAATTCATTGAAAAGTCCCTGGAGGAGTTCCTGGAGACAGATTCTTGAGCAAATTCCTGGAGGAATGCCTGGAAAATTTCTGAATGTATTCCTGGTGGGATCCCTGGAGGAATGCCTGAAGGAATGTCTTAAGGAAACCATTGTGAAATATCTGGATAAATCTCTGGAGCAAATCCTAGTGGAATCCCTGCAGTAATTGCGTGAGTGACCACAAAAGAAATACCTGGAGGAACGCTTGGAGAAATTCCTAGAGGAATCAGTAGAGGAATCCCGGAAGGAATTTCCGAAGCAATATCTGGAAAATTTCTTGATTTTTTCTAAAGAAATTCCTGTTGGCATTTCTGAAAAAAATACCTGGATGAATTCCTGGGTCAATCCCTGAAATAATTACTGGAGAAATCTGTAATTGAATTTCCGGAGGAATTCCAGGAGATATTTCTGAACAAAATCCCTGGAAGGATCTACAGGGGGTGGCCAAAATATTTGGGATAGGCAACTTTTTTTCTCTCACAAAGAAGTTCAACAAGCTGTAGCTTTTCATAGAGTGCATCAAAAAATCTCAAATTTTGACTGTATATCATCCTATTACATGTGCAGTGCATCCTTAGTACAAATTTGAGCTCGATTGATAAATCTTTCACAAAGTTAGAACCGTTCTTGTAAAACACTATTTTTTATACAACTTATTTTTGAATTATCATATCTTGAAAACCAGTGAACAGAATTGAATGAAATTTTGAACGTTTATCAATAATATATTGATACTTGATACGACGTTAAAAATGTAATATTTTTTAATGATGAATAAAGTTATACTGGTTTGATTTTTTTTGTTTATATTCATGTGTATTTTAACTTAAACGCTAATTCTACACTTAAGATGCTGGTTTGAGGTTTTAACCAATATTGAGGAAAATAAGTCAAATTTACAATACCACATGAAAATGACTAAATGTGTTCTTACTTTAATCCTCATACATCTTACTAGAGTTATCTTGAGAGCAGAAGTAGAAAATCTTTTGATATCAAAACTAAAATTTAATGACATTGATGTAAAAAAATTACATTCTTTCGAGAAAGATACAAAATGTGTCAATCTATGATAACTTTTTTCAGTGCCTAAAGAGTTCCTTTATTTTAATTGCTTGTGAAGCATTAATATATTGTCAATAATCGTACAAATTTTTATTCAATTCGGTTCACTGGTTTCCAAGATATGACGGTACAAAAATAAGTTGTTTAAAAAATGGTGTTTCACGAGAACGGTTCCAACTTCGTGGAAGATTAAAAAAATTTGTACCAAAGATACACATATAATAGTTTGATAAACGGTCAAAATTTGAGATGTTTTTATGCACTCTATGAAAAGTTACAGCTTGTTGAACTTTTTTGTGACGCAAAAAAAATGCCTATCCCAAATATTTCGGCCACCTCCTGTATGGAAGAATCCCTGGAGGAATGCTTGGACAAATTCGTGAAGGACTTGTTGGAGGAATTACTGTAGAAATTCCTGGATGAATCCCTAACACAATTTCTTGAAGAATCGCTGGTGAAATTTCTGAACGGACGGAATTACCAGAGGAGTGCCTTTTAAGGAATTCCTGGAGGAAAAGTTCTTACATGAATTGATGGGGGAATCCCTTGAGTTGAGGAGTACCTGTCTGAATTCCAGGAGGAATTTCTGCAGGATTTCCTGGAGAAATCTCCGCAAGGAATGCCTGGAAGAATTCCTGGAGAAATATCCGGACAAATCCTTTGAGCAATTCCTGGCGGAATCCAAACTAGAATTCGTAGAGGAACCACAGGAAGAATCCCAGAAGAAATCCATGGAAAAAGCTCCTGGAAAAATCCCTGAAGGAATTTCTAAAGGAGTACATGGAGGATTTTCTTAATATTCCTGAGGAATTCCTGGAGAAATCTCAAGAGAACTACTTGGATGAATTCCTGGAGCAATTCGCGAAGGAATTCCTGGAGGAATCTCTGATAACATTCCAGGAGGAATCCCAGAAGGTATCGCTTCCTAGTAGAATTTTTGCAGGAATCCCTGGATAATTTTTTGAAGAATCCCCGACACAATTCCTAGAAGAATCTCTGGAGGAATTTCTCAAGGATTGCTCAGGAGAATTACCGGAGGAAAGCCTGAATTAATGCCAGGTTAAATGCCTGGAGGGATTCATGGAGAAATTTCTGAAGAAATTCCTAGAGAATGCTAGGAGGATTTCCTGGAGGATCAGTTGGTCGGCTCCAAAGGTTGTAGGAATATTAAAAAATCTCGGAAGAATCTTTAGAGGAATTCCTTGAACAATTTTTTGAAGGCATTCATGGCCCTCTGGGTCCTGGGAAAATTTCTGGGGGATTTGCTATAGAGATTACTAAAGGAATCCAAGAGAATTTTCTCAAGAATCCCCCGGAGGAAGTATAAAAGAAATCATAAAAGATATTCTTAAAATCCTGAGGGGATTCCTGGAGGAATACTTGAAGACTTCATGGAGCAATTCCTAGAAGATTCTTTGGAGAATTTCCTATATACATGCCTGTAGGAATTTCTGGAGGAAGCTCTAGAGGAATTCCTGCAGGAACCTTTGGAGGAATTCCTTGGGGATTTTTAGGAGAAATGCCTGAAGAAATCTATAACAGAATTCCTGGAGGATTGCTTAGAAGAATTTCTAAAGAAATTCCTGGATGAATTCCAGCAAGAATCTCTGGAGGAAATTTTGGATTTCTCAGAGGAATTCCTGAAGGAATCCTAATTGATATCACAGGAGGAAGTACCGTGATTTCGGGTGTAATTGATCAGTGGGGTGAAATTGATCAACATGAGAGCCATTTTTATTTGTTAAAAATAACGCTTTAAACTTAAAACTATTTATAAAAAATGTCATTATCTGGCTCAAGAGTTATTGAATGATGTGCTTACATGTTTTACATCCAATTAGTTACATATTTCTGAATAAAATTCAATATTTTTAGAAACTGCTTGTTAGGCGAACTTCAAAAACACTTTCAAACTTTTGTTACCGTAGCTGTATCGCACATGCAATGAATATTCGAATGAATGTTTCTAGCTGCCAAGTATTCGCTAAACCCGATTTCGTCATCAAAAGTTCCATAAATATTGAGATTTATGCATAAAATTGTAGGATGGGATACAGATTTTTGAACGAGTGATCACTCGTTCAAAAATCAAAAATTGCCTTCTTTCAGGCGTTTACTTAAGATTTATTATACTTCAAACTTAAATAAAAATTAATTTAGTAAACTTGTGAAAGTTATTGTTTATTTATTTATTTATCTTCGACATAATAAAAATATCGCACAGACAAAATTAACTTATCTACTATTTCTTAACTTAAAAACATTCTTCGAAATTCCAAAGTCAAACATTGAGGCTACTTCATTGAAGCGTGTACAACAAACGTCTAAAGGGTTGTTCATTCCTTATGTAGTGCGGTGAAACGAACGGCGAAAAAAATCTGGCTGACGAGTTTCTCGGGACGGGGCATTGAATCGAAGCTTCTCAAGTATGTCTGCGCAGTCGGCGTGGCCCGACAGGACATCAAACACAAACATTCGCTGTAGAAATGCACGTCTGCTTGACAATGTTGGAAGATCCATTAGCATGCATCGATTTTCATAGGGCGGCAGGTTCATCCTATCTCTCCAGTTTAGCGACCTTAGAGCGTACCGAACAAAATGTTTTTGAACCCGTTCAATTCGATTAACCTGGACTTCATGGTATGGGGCCCATACTTGTACGCAATATTCCAAAACACTGCGCACAAACGAACAATACAGTGCCTTAAGACAGTATACGTCATAAAACACCTTGGAGTTACGTTTTACAAACCCCAGCATAGAGAATGCTTTGGCAGTCACAGCAGCGATGTGTTCTGAAAACCGTAGTTTGCAGTCGATGATTATCCCCAAATCCTTCACAGTAGTCACACGGTTCAGGGTTGTTGTTGCCATCATATAATCATACGTCGTCGGAGTGCGCATACGTCCAAAAGAAATCACGCAACACTTCTTGATGTTGACTTCCATTCCATTCAAGTTGCACCATTTTAACAGCGCATCGATATCCGATTGAAGTACGCAACAGTCAACTAAAGAGGCGATTATGCGGAAAATCTTCAGATCATCAGCATACAGGGATTTCGGAGATTTAAGCACCAAACAAAGGTCGTTGATGAACATAACAAACAGCAGAGGTCCCAGGATACTTCCTTGTGGTACACCAGAGTTTACCCTGAATGGTGTGGAACATACATCTCCAATTTTGACAAACGACATGCGCCCAGAAAGGTACGATAGGATCCATTGTGTCAACCAATCAGGAAGTCCGATTCTTTTGAATTTTTCTACTGCAAGAACGTGCGGTACCTTATCAAAGGCTTTAGCAAAATCAACATACACAGCGTCGATTTGCTGCCCTTTCTCCACCTTATCAACAAGGGTTGAGACGTAACTTACCAGATTGGTTGTAGTCGATCGCTTTTTCATAAAACCGTGTTGATCAACGGAAATGATACTCTTGACGGACTGGTAAAGAACATCGTGCACTAAACTTTCGAAAATCTTCGGTAAGCAGCTGAGAATGGAGATCCCACGATAGTTCTCAATATCGTTGCGTGAGCCAGATTTATGAATTGGTGAAATAGATGCCAATTTCCAAGCCGTGGGGAAACATTTTTCGTTGATCGATCGGTTGAACAAAATTGTCGCAGGAGAAGCGAGTGAACTCGCACAATGTTGAACTAGAAACGGAGGCAGTTGATCGGGGCCAGGTCCTTTCGAGACATCAATGGATTGTAGCTTCAGCTGGACATCTTGGGTAGAAAAAGTCATCCGAGGTACATTCACGTCGTGTTGCGGGATACTGCTCAAGTACGTTTCAGACAAAGGTGGTGAGTTGTTACTTAACACGCTTTGAAAGAAAGACGAGAACATATTCGCAGACTCCAACGGTGAACTGGCAGTCGTTCCACGAAAACGCATGTTGGGCGGTATACCCTTTGTCGATTTACGGTCGTTTATGTAGCTCCAGAAGGATTTGGGATCAGTTTTGACGTTATCTTCGATGCGATGAATGTAGTCACGAAAGCATCTTGCGTTCAATGAGTTGTATTGGGCCTCTATATTCCGCATTTCAGCATTTCGTGCTTCACTCCTGCACTTGAAGAAACGTTTCCTAGCTCTGCGAAGACGATTTCGGAGGTTACGAAGATCCGCGTTCCACCACGGTTGACTTTTGGAAAATTTCCGTGTACTTTTCCTTATTGGTACACACGCTTGAATAATTTCGAACAGTATGTCGTAAAAACGTATAACCGCCTCGTCTACTGTGTCTGTATTCATTAATTGATTCCATTCAACTTCTAGAAACCGTTCGTTCAATGCATTAAGATCGCATCGATAAAAATCAAAACGCGCAAACTCTTCTTCAATAAGATTATGCTCAACATCCAGCTTCAACACGATTGGTTTGTGGTGCACGTCCACAGTCAGCAACGGCATAGGCGATTCAAATATATCAGCGCAAGCTGCGGTGTTGGTGAAGACCAAATCGAGAAGATTTCCATTGTGGTTTACAAAATGATTCTGCTGCTGTAATCCAGTGAGCAATAAACATTCTACTATTGCTAGTTCAGACTCTGATGATGCATTGATGGGCAAAAAACAGTTCATGTCATCATCCATGTGCCAGCAGAGGTTCGGGAGGTTGTAGTCGCCCATTACAAGGATTTTATCGCGATCTTCAGCCAACGAATAGAGTTGTTGGATGGCGAACGAGTGTGCCTCGTAAAGTGCAGGGTCTGATCGTGGTGGTAGGTAGACAGTGCAGACATAAACTTTCGCATGATCGAGTTCAACACACACAGCTATTTGTTCCAGCGAGTCGCTGCCGAGCGAAACAGATGTGCTCTTTAGTTCGTTTCTCACCGCGATCAGTACACCACCACCTCGACGATGTTGACTTGTGTTAGGGTTTCGATCACAACGATAGATTTTGTAGCTGTTGGTTAGCTCCGCATCGAGAATGTCGCTCTTCAACAGTGGTGGAAAGCATCATGCGCTTGACGTGTTTTTTGGTTCGCATCAAACACAATCTTTGCTCACGCGCTCGCGAACCCAAAAAGAGAGAACGGTTCACGATTTCCCGAATCGACGAACCAACACAAAACAAATGTCGAACGAGCAGAATCGTAGTTGGTTCGCCAGAAGGATCACAATGTAGAGCACTTGGTTTGTTGCCATTTTTTGTACACTTAAAGGTAATTAGTTGGGTGTTTTATGATTATACTGGTCAGGTACCATACCAATAAATGATATAGACGAAAAACAGAGCCGGATTTAAGGGGGGGCCAGGGGGGCCATGGCCCCGGGCCCCCACATTTCAGGGGCCCCCACAAAATCCCACTTCACGAATAAAAACGTGAAACAAAAAAAGTTCGAAATAATTTTTAAGGTTTTTAGGAGAGCAATAAACGTGTTCCACAAAGCGGAAATCCTGGAAACTTCGCTTGAACTCTGGATAAACTATAAAACTCTGTAGAATGTAACGTTAAAAACTTCCTGCTAAATATTCGTTTTCCTTTTTGTTGAAAATTCTGGACATATTTTGGAAGAATTTTCCACGGTATTTCGATAAGAATTGTAGGATTTTTTTGCGGAAACATTTGGAAAGTTTATTTAATTGGAATAATATGGTTTATACATTTATTTCTGCACTTAGGATGTTATTTATGGCAAACTCCTGACAAAATCCATAGATTTCTTGAGGACCTTGCCAAATAAATTGGAGAAATCCCAACAGAATCTGAGAAAACTTTGGAAGTTTTGCAAATATTTCGTTCGCTAAAATTACGTTCGCGATTTCCATTAAAGGTTTTCTAGAAGTTTCACAGGTTGTTGTATAAGAATTGAAGTCGGTAATTACATAAAAAACTTCTCCTAGGTTCTCGCGAAAAAAAAAATCTTTATCAGTCTCTATTCGAATTCCCCTAGAAATTTCTATTACACGATGAAGTTTTCCCAGAAGTTGATTTCAGAATTTTGTTGTTTTTTTTTCGGGAAGTCGCCAGAGAACCCTCTGGCGGCCGCGTTAAAACTTTTTCTGCTGAAGTTCCACAAAAAAAAAATCATGGTAGTCGACCAGCAACTCCTCAAGAGATTGCTCTATGGATTTCACTTGACATTTTTTTGGGAGTTCTCACAAAAACTGCCCCTGCAAGATTTTCGCTATAAATTGGTCTAGGTATTTCTCCAGAGACTCTGATATGAATTACGACCAACTTTAAACGACTAAAACCGCAAAAAAAAGATTTTACTTTGTATATGTTTCATCATGATCTCTGTTCTGATTGATTTTACCATTTTTTCTGGCTAAGCTAATTGTCCTAGCTTCAAATTTTTCCACTTCCACAACGATAAGGAGTGTATCGGAAATTAACTATAAACATTCAGGATGCTTTATCTCGAAGCATGTTTGGTCTTATCATTTCAGTTCTTCTATCAAATCTTCACAATACAGTCAAGTTTAGAACAGCCTGAAAAAATTTGAAAAATGTTTAGCATTATTGAAAATATTGTAGAATGAATACATCTCACAAATTAAAGTTTTGGACAAATTGTTGTTTTTTAAAGATTTTTCAGCGTTTCAATAACTTGTAGCGAATAAAACTTGTACGGCAAAAAATCCACAAAATATTAATTATTGTTAGCAGTTATGTACACATAACATATCACCGAACATCAACCTAAAAAAAATATTTGTGATCGAAAAACCCTCAACATTTAAAAAATGGCCTATCCTAAAAAAAAACACTATTTTTTGTCGAACTTTGACAGTCTGTTTTAAATATCTTCAAAGGTTATACAATTCCGTTCTCTACTAAAGCTATCTCGTCATTAAGTTTAAAAACATTTCCAATTAAAAAAAAATTAAATTATCAATTTGATGTATTTTTTATTTGCGTAATCGTGCTTCGAATGAGCATCAAAAAATGGGGTCCCTGAAAAATGACCTTTTTTCATTTTTAGGAATTGCGCTAAAATGGAGTCGATTTTTTTCTTGAAAATATTTTTTTACGTATATTATGAGCAATCTGGGAAAGAATATATTTGCGCTAAAATATTTAAAAAAATAAAAAAATAAATCCATTTTTTCCGCAATTTCAAATTTTTAAGAGGTGTCCAAAATTTCAAGATCATGCGTTTAAACTTTGAGATTGATGTCCATGTAAAATAATTATTTTTACAAAAGCAAAAGTGCCATTCCTTTTTCTGAGGATTTATATAGTACCTCCAAAAATAAAATTATATATAACTCGAATAAATTATTTTTTAGGATGTTTTGAACATATATAGTTAATTTCCGATACACTCCTTATTCTCCATGCAGTTGAAACCCGGAATTTTCGACTAGCAAAGTTGGATTTTTCTCCAAATCCGTGCGTCGGACCTAACTTCGGAAGTGGTATGCTGTATAGCGGACCAGGTTTACTATACAGCGCACTACTTCCGAAGTTAGGTCCGACGCATGGATTTGGAGAAAAATCCAACTTCGCTAGTCGAAAACTCCGATTTTCAACTAAATTGAGAATATTAGTACTTTTTTGTAAGAATTATTGATATTTTTTTTAAGTTTTTTTTATTCTAAATAAGCAGAAATATACCCCTGGAAATGGGGCCCCCACAACAATGTGGCCCCGGGCCCCCACATTTGTAAATCCGGCCCTGACGAAAAAGTTTACCAACATTTGATTTCATTACAAAAATATCGGCCGCGAACCTCTAAAATAAAAAAGCATCGCACTTGCTAAAGATGCGATGCACTCGTTGGCGTTCGTGTCGTACGATCGTGAGCCACAGGCGTGCGAACACAATCGCACAGCAGAGGTTTGCGATGCGATGGCATTTTTTTGTAGCGCGTAAGCTCATGTTCGCGATCCATTTCCACCACTGCGTGTGATTATGACGTAATTTGTTTTGCTGAGACTTGGTTGAAGACTCTTCAACCAAGTCTCAGCAAAACAAATTACGTCATAATCACACGAAGCGAGAGCGATGTACATGTCATTAGTTTTAGTTCGCAACCCTCTCACATTTTGGTAGTATACCGTCAGTGATCGTGATGTGGGTAATACGTTTGGTTGGCAGTCAGCTACGAGCGGTTCAGAGTTATGTGTTTGTTCGTATGATGGCGCATTCGAAGTAGTGTCATCACTGCCGGAGTGAATCACTTGCAGGGATGGTTGGAGGTCGAAATCCAGTTCGCTTTGCCGATTGATTGGAGTCGAACTCACGGAAGACTATTCCTCTCTGCCATGACGAGCTTTGGAGAGCTAAATCCTTCAAGTGTAGACCAATGCCGACTTTGAACGAAACAAAGGTGAGTTCGCAAAGATTTTTACCTTTTGGAACCAGCTTCGCAACGTCAACCGTCTCATTAGTACAGTTGAGATTTTTCTTCACAAGGTCGGAAATTTCATTCACTGTTGCTTCGGGAGCAAATCCAGATAAATACAAATAGAATTTTTTCTCTCGTGGAGCAGCCAGTGGAACAACTACAGCTGCATCTACTTCTTTCGTGCCCTCGGTCTTGTTTACAGACACAGCGTCATGATTGGAAGTGGTATCTTCAGCTTCTTGTAAACGACGACGTTTCCGTGTGATTTGTGGCGCAGCAAAACTAGTATTGTTGCTCTGTGATGAGCCATCCGTCATAGTGTTGACCTGTAGTAGCGAGTTAATCTTGTCCGAGTTCTGCTTGATTCCATTTCGTAGTTCTTCCAATACTTGATTATGCTCCTCTCTGACGAGTTGTATTACTGTATTCGTAGATACAATGGTTTGCCGGAAATTGGCATTCAACATCATTTCGGTGCATCTTTCGCACATCCAGAACAGCTGGGAAGTGCTTTTAACCCGGTCCCGGATATCAGAGTCTTGGTTGACGCATTTCATATGAAACGAAGATCTACAAAAGCCTTTGCAGGTAATTGTATCAGCATCCAGCAGTTCACAGGTGCACGAAAAACAGATATTGTTAGCATCCATGTTGAATCCGTACAGCTCAAATAAAAATTCACAGAATCTGGCGTCAAACTTTAGCTTATACGATGAAACTCCAAGGTTTCCCGGTGCCGCAGGTGACGATGCGTTTGATGAGATTGATTAAGTCAATAAAACAGTGATAAAAACGTAAAAAAAACACAAATTAGTACAGAACAAAACAAAACAACAACTGATTTGTTTACCTGAGTCGATCAGTAATATGCAAGTTATGCAAGGCTTTTCGCATTTCGGGGTGATTAATTCAAAAATATAAAATATATGAAAGAATATTTTCAGCACTTACGACAACATTTTACTGACTGATCAATTTCACCCCGAATGTAAAATTATTGATTTTTTATTTTAAATGATATTTTTTGCAATAAAATGATTTGCAGTAGAATTTTCAACCTCGTTAACTAATGGAAATCATGGTCGTACTTGTTTTAAAGCATTAAATTTAACCATATCGATCTTCTCGTTTTTCAACTGTTCACATTCGCCGTCGTACCAGTCGTTTCTGTGATTCGGAGTTGCGAAGCCTAGAGCTGTAGCCGAGGTACTACCTATGGCGGATTGGATGTCCCTCCAGCCATCTTCAAGTGTAGCTGCGCCAAGCTGCTCTTCCGTTGGTAGGGCCACTGCTAACTGCTGCGTGTAGTCTTGAGCCACTTCTACGTTACGAAGTTGCTCGATGTTGAATCGCGGCGTTCGACTTCGAAGAAGGTGCTTCGGACTACCATACCACGGGAGGCTGCAAAGTTTACGCTTCGCTGGCCGTTACCATTCGATACGGCGTGCAAGCTGTATCGCCCGATTACCGGTCTGTACATTTCCTCCCTTCCTACCTGCGCGATTTTCACGTCACGCGGCGAGCAACCATCGTATGTTTGCTCTAACTGCGCGTAGAATGCTTCTTTCTCGTCATCAGGTCTCCCTTCGTGTCGGCAGTGGACGTTGATGTTGCTGTGGTTGAAGAAACGGCCCATAACTCTTAACATGCACATCCTTGCGTTGATCGGCTGCCACCCGATCACACGTTGTCGCATCTTGCCCAACACTATAAATCCTGTTCCCAGTTCATCCTGCTCCGATTTAGTAGGAATTCCTAGAAGAATCTCTTGAGAATTATAGAGAGGAATTCTTGCTCTAAGAAATAATTCCTGAAGGAACCCTCGAAGTTATTCCTGAAGAAATACCTTGAGAAATACCTGGAGGGACGTCTGAAGGACTTCAAACAAGACTTTCTGGAAAAAATTCTAAAAAAATGTGATCATCACAACGAATTCCTGGATTAACTCCTGCAAGAATCGCAGAAAATTCCTGCAAGAATCGGCAGAAAATTCTGGAAAAATCCTACTTAAACATCGAGAAACTTTTATTTATGGAACTTTGGAAAAAATTGCAGTAGGAATTTTATTTGTAGAAGGAATTTCTGAAGAAATACTTGGAGAAACCCGTTGACTAGTTCCTAGAAGTATATTTTCAGAATATTCTTGCGAACCTCATGAAACAATAAAGTGCCAAATTCCTAGAGTAATTCCCTAATTGAACCTGTAGGAATTTCTTCAAAAAAGTAGATTTAATATGTAAAGGCATACATGCACGAACTTTTAAAGCAACTCTTGAAGAAATTCCTGAAGGAATCCCTGCAGGCAAAGGACTTCCTGGAAGAACACCTGGAGGAATTTTCAATCAAAATATGGGAATTTACTTGAGAATCTGAGAACATTTTTGAAAAAGTGGACAGGCCTATGAGACATTGATCAGACTTTAGTAATATAAAGCATTTACCACTTATCCATATTACACAGATCTGCTCGTTGATCGGCTTCCACTTCATGATCTCATCTGACTCCTTACTTACCTTACCGGTCAGGCTAAGGCCGGGGTGGCCTCTGCTGTACATAGTAGCCGCCTCCATTCCACTCGGTCCATGGCAGTTTGTCTCCAGTTCCGCACTCTGCGTAGGGTCCGCAGATCGTCCTCTACTTGGTCGACCCACCTAGCTCGCTGCGCTCCACGTCTTCTTGTACCGGTTGGATGACTCTCGAGAACGATTTTAGTCGGGTTGCTATCCGACATCCTGATGACGTGACCCGCCCACCGTAGCCTCCCGATTTTCGCGGTATGGACGATGGTTGGTTCTCCCAGCAGCTTATGCAGCTCGTGGTTCATTCGCCTTCTCCACGTCCCGTCTTCCATCTGCACTCCGCCGTAGATGGTACGCAACACCTTCCGTTCGAAAACTCCAAGGGCGCGTTGGTCCTCTGCACGTAGGGTCCATGTTTCGTGCCCATAGAGGACGACCGGTCTAATCAACGTTTTGTAGATGGTTAACTTCGTGTTACGGCGAACTTTATTCGATCGTAGAGTTCTGCGGAGTCCAAAGTAGGCACGATTTCCTGCCACAATGCGCCTCTGAATTTCTCTGCTGGTGTCGTTGTCGTCGGTCACCAGTGAGCCCAAGTACACGAATTCTTCAACCGCCTCGATTTCATCACCGTCGATATGAATTCGGGGTGGCGGGCGCGGTGATTCCTCCCTGGAGCCCTTTGCCATCATGTACTTTGTCTTCGTCACATTAATGACTAATCTGACTCCATGTCCTGCCTTATCGCTGCCGCTGTTATAGATGTTATATTTGAATGATGTGTTGGCGACGGGATTGATGGTAATTATACAGCACTTGTGAGTATCGAAAATTCATTCTTTAGTCAAACATGTAGCCTTTCAGTACACTGTGGCGTACGAGACTCTGGCAAAAAGAGCAACTCTCCAATACTGCACTCAAAATTTGCATTTTCGTCTGCTCGCAATAACGACGACTCAACCGTAACGCCTATGCATATCTCCTTAACCACTTCCATGACTATCATGATGATGACGATGATTACACTATCGTTGCCCGCACACGCGCCTCCAAGCGATCGATCGCAATATCGTGGACCTCACGTACTTTTCAGCCAATGCCGCGCCGCGCTGCTGCAGCAAGCCGTTGATAGGCACAGGGACTCGGGCAATACGTATCTAGGTGTACGTATCTAGAAGGGAGACCGTTGTCGCCATGCCATTAAATATGTGCTTGTTAGTTTTCACAGCGACCGACAGCGACATCCAGAGCGCGCACTGCAGTTGCGAACGTGATTGAAATCGAAATTGTTGTAAATTATTACTTTCGACCTACCGAGAAACATCATCAGTGTGTACCACACGGAGCGCGATTAGCGGCAAGCGGCGGTCAATTTTATCTATTTTCCTGGTTGAAAAGTGAGAACGTTCATGGGTAGGTTACCAAGTGCCAGCTTCGAACCGGTGCGGTGCTGTGATGGCAGGTGAATGCATACAGGATTTTAATGAGAAAATTTGCGACTAAATCGAATTCTACAGTGGTCCCACTATTAGATAGCTCGATGGCCCCGAATCGTGCTGAATATTAATTTGCTCCACTGCCAGTGGGTGAAAGCACGGGCAAGGTCACATTTGGGTGGAATAATTTCTGGGTTGGAAATGCTTTTAGGAACGGCCAACCCTTTCCGGGTTCTCTCCGGACGATTCGTTTTCCTGCTATGGGAAAAAGCGGGGAAACTTGCAAACAACCCAAGAAATGGAATCCCGTGTGTACGGCAAAAACTCATTTGATGCTTTTTTAGTTTGCAAAGTATGTGGTTAAAAGCGTCCCTGGTGGGAGTTCTTGAGACAGCAAAAATTAAATTCGTTGCAGGAGCTTCTGAATGTTTTTACTTCTGGAAAGAAAGTACATGCTTAGTCGACATCGCTAGAAATCAGAAAATGAATCACTGCAAACTCATTCTGGACGCATTTTCAATGCCATTGGTTTTCGATATATTTGTTTTAGATATTTCGTGTTGAAACTTGCCGGACAATAAACACCACATGCGATCAGAAGACAGTGCCAGTGGAAGCGGACAATATGGTAACTGAATATCAGTCAATGATAAGTAATCGGATAAATGATGGAAAATTAGCTTCAGAATTGGCTCACTCCCCCGTGCTCCACATTCTCCGAAGTTTAAGTGAAGTTCTTTTTTGGTACGATTTATATTTATCCACACTTTGAGTGATAAGTTAAAAACAAGTTCGGAACGGGATTCCGAGTTGTTATTGTATGTACAGTTGAAGAAATTTTTAGCTTAGAAGGCACGCAAAAGTCCAACATGAATTAAAAACAAAACAGATGCTGGTAGGCGGAACTGAACACGACCAGATCCGTTTAGGTAGTAATGTTACGATAGGCGGGGATACTTTCGAGGTGGTGGAGGAATTCGTCTGCCTCGGATCCTTACTGACGGCTGACAACAACGTGAGCCGTGAAATTCGGAGGCGCATCATCAGCGGAAGTCGGAAGGTGGCCAAAGCCGGAAGGATACGGTGGGCAGGGCATGTTGCAAGAATGCCGGCCAACAACCCTGCAAAGCTGGTGTTTGCAACTGATCTGGTTGGCACAAGAAGGCGTGGAGCGCAGAGAGCACGATGGGCGAAGCAGGTGGAGCGTGACCTGGCGAGCATTGGGCGCGACCGAGGATGGAGAGCGGCAGCCACAAACCGAGTATCGTGGCGTACTGTTGTTGGTTATGTCTTGTCTTAAATGTGATGTTTAACATATAAACGATGATGACATTTGTTTTATAGAGTAAATCCCTTTCAGAGGCGTTTTAACAAATTTAGGAGGCATTTCAGAGCGCCACTAAAGTTCACTTGAAACAACCATCCTAAATCCTCCTGTAATCTCCAGAAACTGCTCAATCCACCTGATACTCCCTGAAACGCTGACACCCCAATGAACCGAACCAGCTGAATAACAGCTACTTGAGCTAAAGTTAGCTTAAGAGTGATTTGTTTAACTCTTATACAGCAAAAATGTTTGTTGGGACTTTATAGAGCCCCCTGAAACCAGCTTATAATGCCTTGATATCTCGCGAAACCATCTGGAGCATCTTATAACGCCCTTGAGACCCACTGAATTCCCACTAGCCCTCTTGAGATCCTATGACACGCCCCTGAGGCTCTGTCAGATGTTCATGAGACCCCTCCCAAGTAACAAAATTAATTTTATGATGCTTTTGAAGAATTCTTCAACACCTGTTCATTAAAACCAAGCATAAATCAATTTGCTCTGTATAACAACGTCAAACCAATCATAAACCCGCCATAAGACTAAAGAGGCCCATCCTAAGACGATCTTGAAGAGCGAATTTTAAGATTCTCTTAAAACTTGTTGTACTTCACAAGAAGTTCTATAGGCGAATTGATCCCTCCTTGTAGAGCTCTTCAAGTGTATGATAAAACGATAATAAAATTGTCAGTTTCTGTTGCTGCTGCTGCTACTGCTGCTCTTGTGTTGGAGATTAGAATCAGAAAAAAAATTCATCGTGATATAATATTATAATCGGGATTAATTCCCAACATAAATTGGGAATATTTCTAAAGGATAACAAGGTTGTCATTTGCCAAGCAAAATTTATCGTATATGTGCTGCAAGATACTTCTAAAAATTGCAACGCGCTTCGATAATAAAGCAATAATGGAATATAAAAAAAAAATATTTCAGGTCGTGAGAGCATTATCCATTAGTTTTCTCAACATGGCTTCCGCTAAAATACACGAAGGTGTCATTGATTATCGGTGGTTTTAATCAATACCACCATAAGATAGTCTTAAATTATTTTCAACTCATGTAAGAGTTAAAAGCGAGTACCAAGAGTACTCAGTTTTATACCGTTCTTGACCAAAAACGCCAAAAAACCGTCTTAAATTTATTTAAACTTATGCAAGGGTAAGAAGTCTTACTCAAGTGTACTTCGATTTATGACGTTCTTGATGCGGATTTATGCAAACTCCGCCGAGAATGTCATAAATCTTGGGTAACAAATTGTAAACAAACCAAAAAAATTATCGCACTGTGGTTGTGAGCCGGCAATTGAAACTGGATTTCCTCGTCCGGCAAACCCCATGAGCAGTTCGGTACCGCTGCCAACCAGGAGCACCTGTCCCAAGAATCATGAAGAACCCTTGATGGGGCGCAATGCCATTTTACTCCGGTCAGCGTTCCCAACAGGTAAGTTTAGATGTTGGTTTTCACAATGCTTCTCATTGTCGGCAGTGCGATGAATTGATCATCGATTGCACGAGAATCGACGTCCTGGGTGACCAAACCAACATCTTTTCGGATGCTGAAACCGTAGGCGCTTGGCGTTGCACCGCGTCAAGATTGATTTTCGAGACGGGTGTTCGGATTGGCAGCGGGAATGGAACGGTGAAAGGTAAAATCTGATGCTAGAGATTTTTTATTTTTCATTTACCAAACTGTTCTCACTCGAGAACAGTTACTCTTGCTCAAGAATGATGAATATGGAAGATAACTACAAGAGCGTTTTAAAACTGACCTCAAGTTCAATAGCTCTTGTTGTGTTTGTGGTTTTATGCACTCAATCTCAAGTATTCTTGGAGATGTTCTTAAAATCACTGATTGATGAAGAATAGTTGTGCTCAGCAGAAAGTATTATAAGATCAATTTGATTATACAATGCTTTGACAAAACTATCATAAAAATAAATAAACCAAATAGAATCAAGATTGCTACTTGGGCTGAGACCCTCTGAATTCCCCTGAAATCCTCCTGAAACACCCCAGAAAGACCCATGATACCTCGTAAAATACCCCGGGATACTCCATCAAAACATCTGAGACCCCTGAAACTCCCAGAGATAAGCTATGATATCGTCGATAAACCCACAAAAATCCCTGAAACATCTTAAAATGCCCCTAAAAACCTCATGGATGCTTTTGAGATCTCCTTAAGCCCTCTTAACAACCATGGCATTACCTTTAACGCCCTCAAACTGGAACTTTGAAATTTCTCAAAAAATATATGAAACCCACAAAGCTCATAACCTACTTGAAACTCCCATAAATACTCCTTTGAAAATCATCTGGAAGCCCCTGAGCCCCCTAAAAGCTTATGGGCGTATTCCAATAAACTTATGAAAGTTTCGTGGAACTCCCTAAAACCCTATTAATCCGTAAACACCCGGGACGATCTACTTTTGGTAGAAATGCAATATCTTCTTTGTTTTAAAACATTTTACCCCGGATTTTTTTTTATAGTCAAGGGGAATAGTTGTGCTAAGAAATGCATGGTACCTCCCCCCTTTGCACCCTCCCCCCTTTTGCGGGGAGCTGAAAATACGTGGCTTTTTTGTATTTTTTATAAATTCTGCATGTTTTTGCTTAAATTTCATCGTTTTGCTAATCATCAATAGTTTTCACTGATCCTAGACATGCAATGTATTACTACCCATCATAGTTTGTTGAAGTTTTGATCCCAGAGCTATTCTAAGACCTCCAAAATACTCCAAAGTTTGTGACACAAATGTAACATTCTCAACCAAATTTTATGCACGATGAATGATCACAGAACATAGTCTACGGTACTCAAAAAGCCTCAAAGCACCCCTAGAAAATTCACGGTACATGACTTGGGTGATCTAGGTCATCCAAACTACTCTGAAATTCATTTTCATAAGATCTGAAACATCCACCATCGTTTGTGTTCACTCTGTTCAAGAAATTTAGTCACGTTGATGTCCATTAGACCTCACTATGCTATGAGCAACTTGATATTGTGGTAGTTGGACATTCCGTGAAATACAAATGGCCTCCAATACACTTTGAAGTTTGGGTTACGATATCTACATACTGTATCATGCTTTAGTTGTGAAAAATATTCGTGGAATGTAGTCTATACTGATGATGGAACCTCAGTGCACATCTATAATGCTTTTGGTACACTCATCAGATATTTCAGGCTTTCTAAACTATTCTGGAGTTAGGAGCTTCAAGGCCAACAGGCTCTACTCTTGTTTTTCTTCACTCTAACGGCATAATTCTTTCACGATTGTGTCTGTTGCACCTTATTATATTACGAGTATCCCTATTTGTTGTTATTTAGGTGTCTGCTGGCATACAAATGGACCCAATGTATTTTGAAGTATGGGTCGCAATATCTGTAAAACTTAGGATATTTTTATTGTAGCGAATGCTCGTGGAATATAATCTACGCTACTCTTAGAACCACGGAGTACAATTCTGATAACTTAGCAACATTCACTTGGTGATCTAGGTCATCCAAACTGTTCTGGAGCTAAGACCTTTAAGCTCTACAAGCTCTACTCTTCTATCTCTTTACTTTATCGATGTAATTCTTCCACGATTACCTCTGTTGTATCTCATAATATGTTGAGTATTTCTTTGTGTTTCTTGTGCAACCCCCTGACATACAAATGATCTTTATGGTATTTGAAAGTGTCGGAAATTGCCCTAGACGTTCCTCGGAAATTCCTCAGAAGTTCATCGTGAGGGTTACGTACAAAAGGCTGAAACACGAAAAGCTGAAATATCAAAAGGCTGTATTACGAAAGGTTGAATCACAAAAGGCTGAAAATGCCAAAAGACTGAAATAACATAAGGCTGAAATAATGATTCGACTAGTTTTCAAACGGCGAGCCTAAAGGCAACCCTAACATCACAGATAAATAGACATAACACTCTAATTATTCATATCGCACACTGATATAATGATCTATATGAAAATTTGCTAGTTGGCCGACCACTCAGCCCTGACACTTGCATTGGTTTTGCTTGAGTTTGACATTTGACGCACACTACCGCTCATTGGTTGATGGTTCATTGGACGAACATGCTTCCGTTACTATGTTCGAAATCGGAAAGCGTTAGGACTGTTTTTCCGCGCTAAAGTATGCATTATTGATCGCCTACATAACTATGACAGTATTTCTCCAAAGAATAGCATATATTTAAAAGAAGGAAAAATCTTTGATCACATTGTTGGCAGCTGTAATGGCAACCGATCTCCATAACAGCATGACTCAAAAGAATAGCTCATGTTCAAAGAAAGAAAAATCTCCAATTGAAATACCATCAGTCATTTTTTGTGTTAGTTGGTATGCATCATTAGCCTCTTCCCTAAGCACATTCTATGACTAGGACTCATATATGTAGCCGATTTGGTTAGCGAACGGGTAGTCATGCTGAGGGTGACGAATTCGATTCTCCCTCGGGCTAGAACTTTTGGCAGACAATTAAACGTTCCATAATAAATACAAAATTTCCCATAAATAATTCGAAAAGTCCCAGTGAAGAAACAGGGGTGTAAGCAGTTATAAATTACAAAAGTTCCATAAACAAATAAAAAAATGCATAAATAAATCAAAAGTTTCCATAAATAATTGATTTTCGAGCAATTAAAAAAGTCAAAAATGCAATGAATAAATCAACTGTTGCAATAAAAAAAGCCATTTTTCCCACCAAATAACTTCGAATTTTCCATAAATAAATCCGATTTTTCCATAATAAATTAGAAAATTCACAATAACAAAATATTGAATAAGCAATAAAAAATTAAAAAAATGCAATAAAAAATGACTAAATTTCCCATGAAAAACAAATGCAGGCAAGTATGAGGCAGTGAAATGCTGAATCGCACTTATATGACTGTAACGACTGAAAAGCCTGCCTAACTATGATTGCAATTTACCGAGCAATAGCTTGCTGTCCGAACTCGCTATCGCTCGTCGGACCTAAAAAAGGGATAACATCTATGTTTGCATTATACCGGGCAAATTCTTGGATCTGTGGTTTGCCTAGAACCGAAACGATGCAGTTGCGGTGCATCGGATATCGAAAACTTCGGCGGCCTTCTGCCGCCTCAGTTCCTCGATCCTCTATGCGGCTTCGCCGCATGGTCTATATATGTTTTTGGTTCAAAATTCATTTACGTTTATTGCTTGTTTTTTGACATTTATTGATAATTTATTTTTTATTTATTGCACTTTTTAAATTATTTATTGCTTTTTCGATATTTTTTTATTGTGAATTTTCTAATTTATTATGGAAAAATCGGATTTATTTATGGAAAATTCGAAGTTATTTGGTGGGAAAAATGGCATTTTTTATTGCAACAGTTGATTTATTCATTGCATTTTTTACTTTTTTAATTGCTCAAAAATCAATTATTTATGGAAACTTTTGATTTATTTATGCATTTTTGCCTTTCTCGTAAACTAAGTGTACTGGAAAGGCTATATGTTCACTCCAAAAATGACTTTTTGATAGAAGGCCCGGAGGGTCAAATCACATATACCAATCGACTCAGCTCGACGAATTGAGGTGATGTCTGTGTGTGTGTATGTGTGTGTGTATGTGTGTGCGTGTGTGTGTGTGTCTGTATGTGTGTGTACAAAAAACTCACATCACTTTTTGGCAGTAAACCTCATCCGATTTCAATGACCGACGGTTCATTCGACGCGGAATCTGGTCCCATTGTTTCCTATTGAAAATGGTTCGGATCGGTTCAGCCGTTCCGGAGATATGGCCATTTAGGTGTTCCGGAACGATACCTCAGGAACGAACCAGATATGAAAATGCATCAAACCTATGCACGCGACACATCAAACCACGGCATTTTCGATAACGTGATGAGCGGTAAGCAGAAAAATAGTCTAAGACCATATCTGAACCGGTAGTGTTCCGGAACCGGTTCCGGGTGTCCCGCCGGAAGTGGCAAATATCAAAGTGAACCAAACCCATGCATGAGGCACATCAAACCACGGCATTTTCGGAAACCTGATGAGTTGTAAGCAGGAATATAGTCTCACACCATATCTGAACCGGAAGTGTTCCCGAACCGGTTCTGGGCGTCCCGCTGGAAGTGGCCAAATATACAATTGTACCAAACCCATGCAAGCGACACATCAAACCACGGCATTTTAGATGACCTGATGGACAATGAGCAGGAAAATCATCTCAGACCATATCTGAACCAATAGTGTTCCGGAACCGGCTCTTGGCGTTCCACTGGAAGTGGTCAAAAATACAATTGAACCAAACCCATGCATGCGACACAGAAAACCACGGCATTTTCGATGACCTGATGGACATTGAGCAGGAAAACCATCTCAGACCATATCTGAACCAGTAGTGTTCCGGAACCCGTTCCGGGGTTCCCGCCGAAGTGGTTAAATCTGAAAGAGAAACAAACCCGTACATGCGTCACATCACATAGCGGCTTTTTAGATTACCTGATGAACGGCCAGCAAGTGTTTCGGAATCGGTTTTGAGTGGCCGGAAGAGGCCAAATGTAAAAGTATACCAAATCCAGGCATGTGACACATCAAATCGTGGCTTTTGCGATAACCTGATGAACAGTTAGCTAGAAAATAGCCTTACGTCACACTAAAGACAACTGGTAGTGTTCCGGAATTGGTTCCGAGAGTCCCGTCGAAATTGTCAAACCCTGCATGTGACACCTTCAATTTGCAGCGTTTTTGGTTAACCGATGAGCAGTTAACAAGACAATAATGTAAGACCATATTCTGTTCAGCCGGTAGTTACCTGGAATCATATCCAAGTAGTAAAATGTAAAATTTAACCAAACCCATGGATGCGGTACATCAAATCACGACCAGTCTTGTACTGGGTTTCTCATTAATGTTTAGACCTGAGACGAGACCGGACAACTGGCTTCTTATTGATCTTCTTCTCTTCCAAAATGTTTGTTGTTTATTTACGTTTCGCTCCGATCGTCGTTCGGGATAGTGTTGCCAAACATTTTATGTTGCTTCAAGATTCAAGTTTTTTACGGATGAAACATGAATGAGAAGTGCCTATAAATTTTGTCATGAGTTTAGGGGGACGGGCAAATGAAGGAAACTTCCACAATTAATTATCCATAGCGTGTTCGTAAATCAAAACTAATGAAGGATTAGTTCTATGATATTTGTAAACATAAATCTTTGGAAAAAATACCTTAACGCTAAAGCTAGATTTTCTTCAAAATTGATCACGTATCACGATTTTCATACAAAATAGTCACCGTTGAGATGCTGTAACTCTGCTTCCTGGTGAAAGATTAGGCTTACATTTTGACGAGAAGAAACGTCTTCGGTTTTGATTTAAGCTAATTTTTTTTTGTAGCATCAGCTACAAAACAAACAAGGTCAAATTGTTCAAAATAGGACCACTCTCAAAATCATCATCGAAAAGAAGCGAGAAGGCACCGATTCATTGCCTTCTTTTGGTGTTATTATAAGTGCTCATTTCTAACAAAAATACAAAAAAAGCGAACAAAACAAACCGCGCTTCAATCTTTTATTTTGAGTAGGATTGAATTGATAAAGCAACCCCGCGAGCAGTTGAAACAATCTTCGTAATAACAGTTTTTGAATGTTGATTTTTTTGTTAAATTTTCAATACATTTAATTAATTATTACGAATGACAAAAATAATTTTCTTTTATTATTATAATGCACTTTTACCATAATGAAATTGTATGCGGGCCGTATTTTCAATCGCTTTTGACAACACTGTCCACATGCGGTCGGGAACGGTCGGATGGTTTTTGTTTTTTTCTAATAGCATGAAATCAACCAATCAGCAGCTGGTCCGTTTTGGCCCCATATCGAGCTACCTATTGACTGGTTTCGTTTCAGGTTTAGACTACTGTGATAATTTGAGAATCCACTGAATCATCATTCCCCAGCGAAATTTCACACTAATCTAACTTATTTTGTTTACCTGTTGTGCACCCGACGTCCCTGTCATGAACTCAACCGAATTTGTGTATGCCAGCCGCTGCGAAGTCGTGTGCGAAATTCGACTGTGATGATAATGAATTTCGTCCGAGTCTAAATGGGTGCAAATGTCGCAATAAACATTCGACACTTTTTACTACCTTCATTTCGTTGCCGCAGTCGGGTGTCAGTCGGCTTTGTTACATTCGTGCGCTATCGTTACCTCTTACCTACACACAACACGAGCAGTAGAACGAAGATCAATAAACATAAGAAAGGGTCAAATCAATGTCATCTGACACGATGACATGTGTCTTATTCTAGCTTTACGCATAGATTTTCAGTCAATTCCGGTTATGAATGTTAATATTAGTTTATTATTGCATGTTGCATTGAATATGACACACAGATAGGCAACATAGCTCTTGTTATGGAAGAAGACAGGAATAACAAAAGCCGAACCGTCTCCCGAAGCCGCTATCGTGGTGAAGTGCACTCATTTGACATTTTTGTTTCGAACAGTAGTTTGATTGCTTGTGTTGCGAATGTCGGAGGCAAAGGAGGCCGAATATCGACGAAAAGGTTCAAATGACTGTGATCTCTAACAAGACTGATCACAACTTATCGACAACCTGATGGAAAAATAGGGTCAGACCACATTAGATTCCCGGTAGTATTTCGGGTTCAGCTGTGGCTTCGAAAGTGGTTAGAAGTAAAAGTGAAGCAAACCCATTCATGCGATATATCAAATCGCGGTGATTAGGTAAAGGCGAATAAATAGCAATAAAATATTATCAGACCATAATTGGGACAACCGGTAGTGTCATGGTCCATGACTCATGGAATCCGGCTATCCCACCGGAAATTACCAAATATAAAAATGAACCAAACCCATATATACGACACATCAGATCGCAGATTTTTTGATAATCTAATGAACGGTTAGTAAGAAAATAGCCTTAGATCACATTAGAGACTAGCTGTTGTGTAGCAGAATCAATGTTCATGTTAAAAAATAAATCGTGGCTTTGTTTAATGGCCTGATAAACATTAGGTATGAACAACAGTGACTAATAGGTCTACGTTCTCATATATGAGAACAAAATATAGACAAAACTAAAGCGATCTTATCAAATCGTACCATTTCAGATTCCTATGGTGTAAATTTATAGCAGAATGGGTCAACGTTGAATGGAAAAATAAGAATTTGATCGCGTCAACAGAAGATGGTGGCTGTTTTAAGGAATTTTGAGCTCTAAAAATATGTAAAATAAGTGTATTTGGTATGGGAAATATGTTCGGTGTCCACCAGAGTATCCAAGATAGCGATCCAAAGTCCAAGATTATGGCCCAGTATTCAAGTTAGTGCCTATTTTATAGGATTTTTAATTCTTGCATTATGGGCATATTTTGTATGAAAATATGTCCAGAATTCAAAATTTGTAATCAGAAAACCCAAGCTGTGCGCTGTTTCACAAGGTCTGCAATATGACTATAGTTTGAATGGGGAAGAATGCCGGTCTTCGTCCAAAACTGGTAACCAGAAAATCATAAACGACATGCCAAAATTCAATACGGCGACTATTTTATGTAATTTTAGGTGCAGAGTCCAAAAATGAATACCAGAACATCCAAGATGGTGTCTCAATGTTCAAGATGGCGGTTAGTTTAGTTGAGGTAGATATCCGGAGTCATAAAATGATGACCGGAAAATCTAAAATGAAGTTTCAAAATTTTGCGGCTTCATGACACTTGTTTTGTTTGAGTTTTGGATCGTTGTCTTATATTTTCTGAATATTGGATGTTATGCTAATATAAAATGTATCCATATTGAGTTTCATTTTGTATTTATGTCAATGTCATCAACATGTCGCTCGAGTTTTGTTGATAGGATATTTTAAAGCACGAGAAAGGCTCCATCACCGCTAGGTGGATTAATTAGGGTTTTTTATTTCTTTATGGAACTTTTGTAATTTATGATTGCTTACACCCCTGTTTCTTCACTGGCACTTTTGGAATTATTTATGAAGAATGATCACTTTCTTATGAGTCGTTTATATTTTAGCCAGAACTTTTTGTAATTGAAAATTCCTTGACAACCAGGTGCATAAGGTATCTTCGTGCCTGTCACACGATATACAAATGCAAAGTGATCATTGGCAGAGAAGGCTCTCAATTAATAACTGTTGAAATGCGTATATAAGCTGAAAGCAGGCTTTGTCTCAGTTGGGACGTTACGCCAGAAAACAAAAGAAGAATAAGTACTATAACTCATTTCCTGCATTTTTGCAATTTCAGCCTTTTGTGCATTCAGCCTTTTGAAATTCAGCCTTATGTTAGCATCCCCATCATGATGTTCTCCAAGAATACTTCTACGAGTTTTTTGGGAATGTCTCAGGACTTCTCGTGAAATTCTTCAGGAGATTCCCAGCAGTTTCTCGAAAATTTCATCAGGAGGTATTCTGGAATTCCTCCGAAAGTTCCTCTGGAATTCCTCTGAAAATTCCTCTAGGATTCCCGGAAGTCCCCTAGAATTCTTCCAAGAATCCCTCCAAGAATTTCAAAAACTTCTACTGGACCTTCCCTAAGAATTTCACCAGAGATTTCACCAGAAATTCTTCCAGGGATTTTTCAAGAAATTTCTTCAATAATTCAATAATCTTCCAGAAATTTCGTTATGGATACCTCCTAGATTCTTCAGGAAACCTCCGGAAATTCCTCAAGAAAATACTCCCGGGGCAACTCCAGGGATTCCACCGAGAATAACTGCAAGGATTTCTCCAAGAACTTCTGCGAGACTTCTTCCAAGAATTCTCAAGGAAATTCCTCCAAAACATTCTCCAAAAACTGCTCCAGGAATTTCTCCAGATATTCCTTCAAGAATCCGTCCAGGAATTTTTCCAGAAATTCTTTTAAGAAGTTCAACAGGAACTCTAATAAGACCTTTCTCCAATATTTATGGCAATATTCCTCCAAGAATCTGTCCCAAAATTTCACCAGGGATTCCTTTACAAATATCTCTGGAAATTCCTCCAGGGATTTTCAATAAATACCTTCAGAAATTCCTCCTGAAATGCCTACAGGAATACCTCCAGGAATTCCTCCAAGAACTCCTTCGGGAAATCCTCCAAAAATTCGTCCAGGAATTTCTTCAAGACATTCACCAAGAATTCCTCCTCTCTTCTAGAATTCCTTGCCATGAATTTCTTCAGCAATACCTCTAAGAAATCTTTCGAGAATTCCTCCAAGAACCTCTCTAGGAATTTCTCCAGGAATTTCTTGAAGATTTTTTTCAGGAATTCCTCCAAGAATTCCTACAAGAATAATTCCAGGAATTTCTTCAAGAATTTCTTGAAGAAATGTCTGGAGAATACCCTGAAGGAATTCCTGGAGTACTTTCTTCAAGAATTCATGCAGTAATTTGCGAAGGAATATTTAAAGAATTTCCCATGGAAATTCTTATAGGAATTTCTAACAATTTCCTTGAACTGCGAGAAAATTTTGAAGTTATGTTTTTCAATATTTATTTTCTGGAGGAATTCCTGGAGTATTTCATGAAGTATTTCTTTTAAGAATTCATGGAGTAACCCGAATTCACGTTAGGTTTTCCCGCAAGAACTGGAATTGAAGGAATTTCTGGAGAAATTCCTGTAGTAATTCCTACAGCAATTCCTGTAGGAATTCCTGCAGTTATTCCTGGAGGAATTCCTAGAATATTTTTTGAAGCAATTGCTGAAGCGTTTCCCGGAACAATTCCTAGATTATTTCCTGTAGTAATTCCTGGAGTAATTCTTGAAGGAACTCCTGGAGTATTTCCTGGAGCAATTTCGGAAATACATCCTGGAGTATATCCTGGAAGAATTCCTGGAGGAATCCCTGGAGGAATGACTGATAGAATTCTTGGAAGACTTTGAGGAGGAATCCCTGTGAGGAATTCCGGGAAAACCCCTGTTGGAATTACTGAAGGTATACTGGGATAATTTTGTGGAGGAATTCCTGGAGGTATTTCTGGAGGAACTCCTGGAAATATTTCTGGAGGACACCTTGTATGAATTTCAAAAAAATCCCTTGATGAATTCATAGATAAATCAGCAGTTATTCCAAAAGAAATTCCTGGAGGAATTTCTTGAGAAATTAACCGGGAAACCCGGAAAAATTCCCTGGAGAAATTCCTGAAGTATTCCCTGGAAAAGTTTCTGGAGGAAACTCTGAAGGAATCCCTGGAAGAATTTCTGGAAGAATCCCTTGAATACTGAAGAAATCCCTGGATTAATGGTTGGTGGAAAACTTGGATGAATTTCTGAAGGAGCGGATAGGAACTTCTGGAGGCATACCTGAATGAATTCCTTGATGAGTCCATGGAGGAATTCACGAAGGAATCTTTGGAGGTATTCCTGATGGAATCCTTTAAGGAATCCCTAGAAGAATTTCTAGAGAAATCGCTGGAGCAATCCCTGGAGAAATTCCTAGGAAAATTCCTGGAGGAATCCCTGGAAAACTTCCTGGAGAATCCCAGGAGAAATTTCTGGAGGAACTCTTGAGAAAATTTCCTTGAGAAGTTTTAAGGGAATGCCTTGCGACATCTTTGGGAGACTCCCGTAGATTCCTCGGGGAATTTCTGGAAGAATTCCCGAGGAACTCCTGCAGGATTTTTCGAAAAGTTCTTGAAGTAATTCCTTAGGAACTCCTGAAGGAATCCCAGCATAGCTCCTGATGAAATTTTCGAGAAACTGCTGGGAAACTCCTGAAGAATTTCACTGGAAGTCCTGAGGCATTCCCTAGGAACTCGTAGATGCTCTCTGAGAACATCACGATGAACTTCTGAGGGGCTTCTGGAGGAATTTCAGAGGAACGGCTAGAGGTATTCTTGGGTAATTTCCGACACTTCCAAATACCATAAAGATCATTTGTATGTCAGTAGATGCACAAGGAACACAAAGAAATACTCAACATATTATGAAATACAACAGAGGTAATCGTAGAAGAATTACATCGATAAAGTAAAGAGATACAAGAGTAGAGCTTGTAGAGCTTGAAGTGAATGTTGCTAAGTTATCAGAATTGTACTCTGTGGTTCTAAGAGTAGCGTAGAATATATTCCGCGAGCATTCGCTACAATAAAAATATTCTAAGTTTTACAGATATTGCGACCCATACTTCAAAATACATTGGGTCCATTTGTATGCCAGCAGACACCTAAATAACAACAAATAGGTATACTCGTAATATAATAAGGTGCAACAGACACAATCGTGAAAGAATTATGCCGTTAGAGTGAAGAAAAACAAGAGTAGATCCTGTAGGCCTTGAAGCTCCTAACTCCAGAATAGTTTGGAAAGCCTGGAATATCCCATGAGTGTACCAAAAGCATTATAGATGTGCACTGAGGTTCCATCATCAGTATAGACTACATTCCACGAATATTTTTCACAACTAAAGCATGATACAGTATGTAGATATCGTAACCCGAACTTCAAAGTGTATTGGAGACTTTTTTTATACGTCAATCAAAAACGCTGAAATTTTGATCAATCATGAATCATATATTAAAGCTTCATTGGTAAAATTTTGAGCGAGATCGGACAAGTTTTCTGAAAGTTGTAGAACTTTTAAAAAAACTTGTAAGATTTTTGAACACATATTTAAAACATTATAGCTCAGTATGCACTCGATGAAACTTTTTCATTTTTTTGTGTTACAGCTGATACCTAAGGCTGTCATATGCAGGTTCTTTAGAGGTTTTATATTCACTACAAAAAATATGGAAAATGTGCTTATGCAGTTGACGATATTAAAAAATTTTCCATATTTTGCACATGTAATCTGCCAAACGTTTTCCACCAATAAAAGTGCATTAACTGAATGAAACATACATAGGACCTACCATTCATATGTAGTTTGGTAGGTCCTGTATAAAAATATTTCATTAAGAGAGTTTATACACGCTGAAAACACTTGGCACTTTTATTGATCAAAACATGGTAAATTTCCAAACGACACTCTGAATATATACAGATTTTTAATATTTTATGAAAAAGTTTCAACGAGTACACATTGAGATATAATGTATTAATAATGTGTTCAAAAATCTTATAAGTTTTACTAAAAGTTCTATAACTTTCAGAAAACTTATTCGATCTTGCTCAAAATTTTACCAATGGAACTTTGATATATGGTTCAAATTTCAGCGTATTTGATTGATGTATAAAAAAGTTATGATCATTTGAATGAAAAATTATTTTGACCAAAAAATTGCTGTACGGACAATTGTTTGATACACTGTAGACTACATTCCTTGAATATTTTTCACAACTGAGGCATAATACAGTATGTAGATATTGTAACCCAAACTTCAAAGTGTATTGGAGGCCATTTGTATTTCACGGAATGTTCAACTACCACAATATCAAGTTGCTCATAGCATAGTGAGGTCTAATGGACATCAACGTGACTAAATTTCTTGAACAGAGTGAACACAAACGATGGTGGATGTTTCAGATCTTAAGAAAATGAATTCCAGAGTAGTTTGGATGACCTAGATCACCCAAGTCATGTACCGTGAATTTTCTAGGGGTGCTTCGAGGTTTTTTGAGTACCGTAGACTATGTTCTGTGATCATTCATCTTCAACAGACTATGATGGGTAGTAATACATTGCATGTCTAGGATCAGTGAAAACTATTGATGATTAGAAAAACGATGAAATTTGAGCAAAAACATGCAGAATTTACAAAAAAATACTAAAAAGCCACGTATTTTCGGCTCCCCGCAAAAGGGGAGAGGGTGCAAAGGGGGGATGTACCATGCATTTCTTAGCAGAATGTATTCCTCTTGACTATAAAAAAAAAATCCGGGGTAAAATGTTTTGAAACAAAGAAGATGTTGCATTCCTACTAAAAGTAGATCGTCCCGGGTTAAACCCTTTTGAAAACCCACTGAGATTCCCCCGAAACCCATGGAAAATCCTCTCTGCGAACTGTAGGGAAAGTCTTGCAGAAATTCTAGAAGGAATTCTGGTGCAAATTTAATGAACAACTTGTCCCAGAGAACTCTGGGAGAAGGAATTGAGGTTGAAATCCAAGGAGAAATTCCGTAAGGGAGCGTCCATAAATGACGTAGTTTTTTTAGGGGGAGGAGGGAGTCTGGAATTGTGTGACGGGCCATGTATTAGGTATGGGAAAATATGCTACGAGGGGGAGGGAGAGTAGGAAAAATGTTACGTCATTTATGGACGCTCTCTAAGAAATACAAGGAATAATCCAGGATAGAAGTTCGAAAGAAATCCTTAGTGGAATTACGGAATAAATTGTGAATCCATTTTCAAGCATATCCTTAAAAAAATCAGAAGTGTTCTCCTGAGTTTACTAATTTCCATCGAAATAAAAACACGTTTTTATACGAATATGTTAATATTCCTTCTCAATTTCCAAATTCCCTTAGGATTTTCATCGGGATCCCGTCTTAACTACACCACCAGTAGCAACATATAAGGCTTACGACTTGAAACTTGTAGTAAACACTATTTTTATTCATACCGAATGCTTTGTTTGCAGTATGTTCGAAAGTTGCAGTGTGGGAAACTCGTTTTTATTCATACCAACATGTTCCACAAGTAGTATTTTCTACCAAAAATGTAGTATACTCTGGTTTACTATTTTTTATTCATACGACCCAATTAGTTTGATTTGAAAAATAATTCAAATATACGCGTCTACCCGGATTTTCACAATGATCATCTAACGAACAACAACATATTTTTAGATAAAATGACGTTTATATAATTACGAAAAGCCAACAAATCTTCTTCGTCGTCATTTGTTGCGTATCCCATTTCCGGTCACATCCGGTCAGCATAAAACACTGTACTTGTACTCACTCAATCTCACGTTCTTGTCCTCCCCGTCCACGCTAACCATCCAACCAACAACGACGAAACAAAGTCCCAAGAAATGTTTATGTCACCTCCAGGCGGACACACGCCAGAACAGAGCTCGACATAAATCTCGACAACCCTCGGGTGCGATAAAACAACTTTCTTTCCCGCTTCGCCTCGACCATGGTGCCTGCCAGACCAGGTGCATCACCGAGCCGAAACTCAACACAAACTGAGTTATTTATTCACCAGAATTCTTCCAACCAACTCTGTCGAGACGACTCCGGCAAACAAAGTGCAATTGCACCTGCTGAATGAAATAACTTAAACAGTCACTGAAAACTCAGACAAGACGGCTTTAGCTTAAATTTTGCACTCAACACAATCCTTTCTTCAATTCGAAGACAACGAACCGAGTGACGAAGAACTGAAAAGTGCCGAAAATCACGATCATCCCATTAACAGCCCCGCCACCTGACTGAGTGCCGAACTCGGAAGCCCATCTGCGCCCATGTTCCAATGTTATGCACTTTCGGTAACGCCAGAATGATTGATAAGCACATAAAGAGGGGCAGGTTCTTGAGTTGAATTTGTAGAAAAATAAATTCGAATACAGTAAAATTATAATTACAATAAATGTAAAATGATAGCAAATGTAAAATAAGGTATTATAAAATGTAAAAGAAAATAGGAGCAGAAAACAAATAAAATACCAAGGTAGTAAGGGAACCAGGCTTGTCCGCACTGAGCGCATGAAAATTCTGCTCTATGGATTTATACCAGCAAGCACATCACATATTAGAAATCTTTTCAGTTTAGCAGATAGGAGGATGTTGAAATATTGTAAATGTCATTTCGAATTTAAAAAAAAACGCACCGCAGAGCCGTGCGGGCGCAAAGAGGTTATCACCCGGGTGAAAACACTCTGATGAATTTCACTTGGAACGGCCCGTGCTGCTCTCAGATATGCATTTGAACGTGTTCTGTTCATGTTCTGTTCAAAAGCTGTGCTCACGTGAGCCGTGTTCAAGTTCAAACACTAGTGGGTGTTTGAACGCAGTGCACTGTGTAGCTAAGCAACGATTTGCCGATTTCACTTTCATTCGGTCATCACCGCTAAGACGTGGCTGTCGGTCGACGTCAATCGGCGATTTTCATAAGGTTTTCGCGTTTATCGTTGGATTGCAGAACCTACGAACCTGATAGCAAATTCCCCGCCCATGAATAGATACATAGATGAATAGATACAGTCAGGTTTGCTGTTACCTAAATAAGGCTTCCTTTCACTTTCCTTAAACTTCTAAACGCCTAGGACTCATTGCACCGGGTCGAGCCCCGGCCCCTTCCTTGACATCAATTTCATCCCAATTATAAAATGTTGGATCAGAAGTGCTACTTGCTAGTCCTGTCGTTGCCCATATGAGCCATGGTACGGCGTGAGGAGCACCACGGTCCGTTTCTGGTGCGGTTTGAATGATGAGGATAGTTTTTGTCTCGGTCACCGTGTACCCGTGCACTCAACATTCAATTTAAAGACACTCAATAGTAATAAGATTAATAAATTATTACCCATCGGACAATTTGGTTAGCTGCTGGTTGGAAAATAATCAATAAATCGCGATGGGTGATGTGCAAGCTCGTCTCGTCAAACATCTACACTACAGTCTTATCCGTAGACAAATTACTGCACTCAGCCAAATAACCTTAAGATTTCCATAAGGCCCAACTTATGAAACGGCCTTTAAATAATTCATAATGATTCGGGTAAATTTCATAAGGTCACTCTATGATGTAAAATCGTCTCACAGCTTGGCTTTTATTCATGTTTAGCAACATGATATTCTCAAGCGTCGGTAGCCGTGTGGATAAAACACGGGCTCGGTGATCCCGACGTTCATGGATCGAATCCAGTCTGCATCATTTTAAGATTTTTTTGTTCTTTTCATAAGTCTATCTTATGAGATTTGTCATAGCAAGCCCGATCAATTTTCATAAGGTATTCTTATGGCATCCATAAGAAATAATTATAGCAAATTTTCATAAGGTATTTTGATAAATTTCGCTAGTTTTTTTCGCTGAGTGTGGCTCTGACTCTGACTGTCAGTTTTGAACACCGTTGCGTGAGCCATCTAGTTACCTAGATTTTGTTCAAAAGTGTGTGTGAACACGCACTTGAGAGCAATCAGGGAACACTTGAGGCACGCTCACCGCTCATGAGCGTTCAAAATGCATCTCTGGGCTGCTCTACGGTGCGGTTTTTTTGACAGTTCGAAATGACATTTAGGATATTTCAACATCTATCTGATAAGATGAAAAGATTTATAACTAATGATGTGCTTGATGGTGTAAATCCAAAGAGCAAAATTTTCATGCGCTCAGTGCGCACAAGCCTGAAGGGAACAAAACAGAAACTAAAAACATGCCTTTATAGGTGAAAAATATCTGAAGAAACTATTAAATAATTTTATGAATGTTTTATTTCAGAAAAATGCAAAAAATAATATAGATTTTCCACGAATTTCCAAGTTTTAGATATCAAAAATCTTTTTCCCATTCAAACAACCAAGATCGACACAAATAAGAGGAGATACGAAGTTCACTGTTTCTTCCTTTGCAATAAATTTACACCCGAGCCCTCGTCGGACCGCAGCGCACTGCCGGAGAGAAGTCGAAGCAACTCCCTGCCACTCGGTGCCAGGTTTGATTTATTCGTTAAACTTTTTCCGATACTCGTTTTTCTCGTTCAGAGCCTCTTTTCCGCCTTCGGAACGAACTATAGTGTGTAGTGCCACAATAGTGATGTAGGAACCCTAGCTACTAGCACTTCCATTGCATTGAGAACATCATCAACAGGGGCAGAGCAACAGTATACCAACAGTTTCCGGACCAGTTTCCTCGGCCTTTTTTTTTTCTCGGTCTCCAACTTGTGTGGAACTGACTGGTTTCTTTGCTCGACGAGGAGTTTTGTGCGATGAATACGATTTTTCGATTCAGGAGCAGTAGGTGTGTGCACCTTTTGGGGAGGAAGATATGTTATGGAGGTGACCTGACGAGCATTCCATCGAAAGTTGTTTAAGTGCTTGAATGCCGAATCTACGGTTTTCAAAGCCGAATAAATAAATTTACTTAGAAAAAGGTTATATTCTTGAAGCCATATCTGCTGTATTTATTGCAGAATATGTGTCTGATAAGCGTCTGATCCCCATGTTAGGGGCGGCTGATCTACGTCCGAGTGCCAGGGAAGGACTCTAAGCTCAACTGTGCACTATGGTCCTCCGGAAAGTAGGGGGTTGGTGTCAGGCCCTACGAGCCGCCGTAAAAAACCATTGTAACGGAAAATCAGCAACAGAATAATACGAACCGAGACCAACGGCAACGACCCCAGCGAACAAAAAGGACTTGCGATTGGAAACTCGGTACGTGGAACTGCCGATCTCTCAACTTCATTGGGAGCACCCGCATACTCGCCGATCTACTGAAGGACCGCGGGTTCGGCATCGTAGCGCTGCAGGAGGTGTGTTGGACAGGATCCATGGTGCGAACGTTTAGAGGTAATCATACCATCTACCAGAGCTGCGGCAACACACGCGAGCTGGGAACAGCTTTCATCGTGATGGGTGATATGCAGAAGCGCGTGATCGGTTGGTGGCCGATCGACGAAAGAATGTGCAGGTTGAGGATCAAGGGCCGATTCTTCAACTTCAGCATAATAAACGTGCACAGCCCACACTCCGGAAGTACTGATGATGACAAGGACGCATTTTACGCGCAGCTCGAACGCGAGTACGACCGCTGCCCAAGCCACGACGTCAAGACCATCATAGGAGATTTGAACGCTCAGGTAGGCCAGGAGGAGGAATTCAGACCGACGATTGGTAAGTTCAGCGCCCACCAGCAAACGAACGAAAACGGCCTACGACTCATTGATTTCGCCGCCTCCAAAAATATGGCCATACGTAGCACCTTTTTCCAACACAGCCTCCCTTATCGTTACACCTGGAGATCACCACAGCAGACGGAATCTCAAATCGACCACGTTCTGATTGACGGACGGCACTTCTCCGACATTATCGACGTCAGGACCTATCGTGGCGCCAACATCGACTCCGATCACTATCTGGTGATGGTCAAACTGCGCCCAAAACTCTCCGTCATCAACAATGTACGGTACCGGCGACCGCCACGGTACAACCTAGAGCGACTGAAGCAACCGGATGTCGCCTCAGCATACGCGCAGAATCTCGAAGCCGCGTTGCCAGACGAGGGTGAGCTCGATGAGGCCCCTCTAGAGGACTGCTGGAGTACAGTGAAAGCAGCCATCAACGACGCAGCCGAGAGCACCATCGGGTACGTGGAACGGAATCGACGGAACGAATGGTTCGACGAAGAGTGCAGAACGGTTTTGGAGGAGAAGAACGCAGCGAGGGCGGTAATGCTGCAGCAAGGGACTCGACAGAACGTGGAACGTTACAAACAGAAGCGGAAACAGCAGACCCGCCTCTTTCGGGAGAAAAAGCGCCGCCTGGAAGAAGCGGAGTGTGAAGAAATGGAACTGCTGTGCCGTTCCCAAGAGACACGGAAGTTCTATCAGAAGCTCAACGCATCCCGCAACGGCTTCGTGCCGCGAGCCGAAATATGCAGGGATAAAGACGGAGGCCTCTTGACGGACGGACGTGAGGTGATCGAAAGGTGGAAGCAGCACTTCGATCAGCACCTGAACGGCGTGGAGAACGTAGGCACGGGAGCCCACGGCAACGGAAGGAACGACGACGCCAGTGCAGCGGAGGACGGAAATGAACCAACTCCCACGCTGAGGGAAGTTAAGGATGCCATTCACCAGCTCAAAACCAACAAAGCAGCTGGTAAGGATGGTATCGCAGCTGAACTCATCAAGATGGGCCCAGAAAAGTTGGCCACCTGTCTGCATCGGCTAATAGTCAGGATCTGGGAAACCGAACAGCTACCGGAGGAGTGGAAGGAAGGGGTAATCTGCCCCATTCACAAGAAAGGCGACCATTTGGAATGTGAGAACTTCAGGGCGATCACTATTTTGAATGCTGCCTACAAAGTGCTATCCTAGATCATCTTCCGTCGTCTGTCACCTAAAGTAAATGAGTTCGTGGGAAGTTACCAAGCCGGTTTCATCGACGGCCGGTCGACAACGGACCAGATCTTCACCGTACGGCAAATCCTCCAGAAATGCCGTGAATACCAGGTCCCAACGCACCACCTGTTCATCGACTTCAAAGCGGCATACGATAGTATCGACCGCGCAGAGCTATGGAGAATCATGAACGAAAACGGCTTTCCTGGGAAGCTGACTAGACTGATTAAAGCAACGATGGACGGTGTGCAAAACTGCGTAAGGGTTTCGGGTGAACTATCCAGTTCATTCGTATCTCGCCGGGGACTGCGACAAGGTGACGGACTCTCATGTCCACTCTTCAACATCGCGCTGGAAGGTGTGATGCGACGAGCCGGGCTCAACAGCCGGGGAACGATTTTCACAAAATCCGGTCAATTTGTGTGCTTTGCGGACGACATGGACATTATCGCTAGAACATTTGGAACGGTGGCAGAACTGTACACCCGCCTGAAACGCGAAGCAGCAAAGGTCGGACTGGTGGTGAATGCCTCAAAAACAAAGTACATGCTGGTAGGCGGAACCGAAAACGACCGGATCCGTCTGGGTAGTAATGTTACGATAGACGGGGATACTTTCGAGGTGGTGGAGGATTTCGTCTACCTCGGATCCTTACTGACGGCTGACAACAACGTGAGCCGAGAAATTCGGAGGCGCATCATCAGCGGCTCTTTCTACGGCTGTTCGAGTCCGTATGAAGTTGATCATCAATATTACCTTCTTTTCTCGATCAGCCTAGATAGCTGTGTAGTGTCGGTAGCGATTGTCTCAATTGGCTAAGAATAACACTACGGACCGCCTGTTCCGGTGGTAAGAATCCACCAACAGGTGACCCCTAATTCATGGTGTGATGCGGCTTCATGCTTACCGTGCCTAGGAATGAATGGCTAGGGGGGTCTAATAAAAACCTAACCGCTAACGGAGCCTGTGGAGTACCAGGGCGCCCTCCACAGTATGTAGCCCTTACTGCGCTAACCGGAGCAATGGTGCAGTGGACCTTGTGTTTCTCCGAGACAATCAGCTGCCCTTCTTTAGTCTCACTTGAGGCTAAATAAGGGCGGGATTATGAAGATGTTGTTAATTAGTTTAAATTTTCACCTATATGGTTTCGCATTATGCGATTTACACAGTGTATTCTGTGTATCCTCGCCTTTGGCGTTTTCCAATCGATACCGATTTGGTTTCATTGTTGCTGTTCTTTGTTGTGCTGCTGTTGCGAAGAGTTTAATCTTACCTAGTTTGGGTAGTGGCTACGGATAGGATAGCTCAGATCAATCTTCAGCATAAAAGAACAGCAACGATCAATCTTTGCAGACTTATGCAAAATGGTACAGCCCAAGTGGCCTTGGTACAAGAACCTTACTTTCGTAAGGGAAATTTCTATCTAGGAAACCTTGTGAACCCGGTGTTTGCCACTTTCAGTAAACATGAAATGGCAAACTCGCG
Organism: Aedes albopictus; assembly: GCF_035046485.1. NCBI lineage: Eukaryota > Metazoa > Arthropoda > Insecta > Diptera > Culicidae > Aedes > Aedes albopictus. The sequence continues at coordinate 432,714,648 of NC_085137.1, read as the reverse complement.
TGTCGTGCCTCGAGCCTGTGTGCTTGTCAACAACGCAATAGTTGCTACACTCATCTCTGAACTAATCACCAGAGATGTATGTGCTATCACAATTGATGTATCTGTTGGAAACCTCAACAGGAAATACGTCTATTGTTCTGTGTATTTACCACATGATGAACCATCCCCTACGGATGCTTTCAAACAAGTCATCGCATACTGCACTTCAAAAGGCCTTCCGCTAATTGTTGGCAGTGATGCTAATGCTCCAATATCATCTGGGGCAGCTCAGACATTAACTTGAGAGGCTCCAGTTTGATGGAGTACTTAAGTAGTACAGATCTTGCATTACTTAACATAGGCAACCGCCCAACCTTCATGGTATCTGCTAGAGAGGAAGTGTTAGATATAACGCTTTGCTCTAGCAGAATTAGTCACGAGCTGACCAATTGGCATGTGTCAGATGAAGAATCTTTATCTGACCATCGCTATATCTTTTTTTAACATTTAAATGTTACTTCGCAAACATTGCGTTTCAGGAATCCTCGGTCAACAAACTGGGATCTTTATACTGATTTGGTTGCAGCCAAATTTCATGGATATTCACCATCCATTGACACTCCAAGTGATTTAGATGATGCCGTTGATACTACAACGACCTTCATCATGGAAGCTTTTGAAGAAGCATGCCCTCTACGGTCTGTGAAGATCACAAGAGGAACCCCTTGGTGGAACTCTGATCTGGCGAAACTCAGGAAACAATGTAGAAAGAGTTGGAACAGACGACGTTCGGCTGGTTCGGAGGCTTTCAGGTCGGCTCGCAAGGCCTACAGGAAAGCTCTCCGGTCTGCTGAACGATCCGGCTGGAAAAACCTTTGTACAAATGTTTCCAGCTTGAGTGAAGTCAGTCGGTTAAACAAAATCCTTGCGAAATCTAAGGATTTCCGGGTGAACGAACTTCGTTTGCCAAATGGCGATCTGACTTCCTCTGATGAGGAAGTTCTGGAATGCTTATTCAGCACACACTTCCCTGGATGTGTGGATATTACATCTTCGGATGATCCTGATGTCTTTTCTTGTAGTTATGATTCTTTAGCTTCGGCTCGGAGTATTGTAACTATAGAATCGATTGAGTGGGCTCTTAATAGCTTTGCTCCTTTCAAATCTCCTGGGGCAGATGGGATTTATCCTATTTTGCTTCAGAAGGGATTTGATTATTTCAAACATGTTTTGAAAAAACTACTTGTTTGCAGTTTTGCTACAGGGTATATTCCCAAATCCTGGAGGGATATTACTGTAAAGTTTATTCCGAAAGTGGGTCGTGCGTCGTATGAAGAAGCAAAGAGTTTCAGACCTATCAGTTTGACCTCTTTTCTTCTGAAATGCTTAGAACGCATTGTGGATCATCATATCCGTGATGTTCATCTGTCCAAAGTGCCTCTTCATGTGAACCAACATGCCTACCAATCTGGTAAGTCCACTGTGACTCTTTTACACAAGGTTGTTTACGATATCGAGAAAGCATTCGCTCAAAAGCAATCTTGTTTGGGTGTTTTCTTAGATATCGAGGGTGCCTTTGACAACGTGCCTTTCGATGCCATATTGGAAGCCGCACGGAGTCATGGTATATCTCCAATGATTTCCAATTGGATTCACCAAATGCTCAAAAACCGATATCTCTTCTCGACATTGCGTCTATCAGGGATTAGGAAATTGAGTGTTTGTGGATGCCCCCAAGAGGGAGTCTTATCACCGCTTTTGTGGAATCTCGTAGCAGATACGCTATTGAGGCAACTCAATAATAGCGGTTTTCCTACTTATGGCTTTGCCGACGACTACCTAACATTGTTAGTTGGTATGTGCATCAGCACCCTTTTCGACCTGATGCAAAACGCCCTTCAGGTAGTTGAGGGTTGGTGTCGCCAATATGGCCTTTCGGTTAATCCGAGTAAAACATCTATTGTTCTTTTCACGGAAAGGCGAAACCGTAATGGCGTTCGACCTTTGCGTCTCTTTGATTCTGAAATCGATGTGACTGAACAGGTAAAGTACGTTGGAGTCATTCTTGATTCCAAGCTTTCCTGGACACCTCACATTGAGTTCAGAATCAAGAAAGCTTGTATGGCCTTCGGGCAATGCCGGCGTACTTTTGGTACAACTTGGGGTCTAAAACCCAAGTATATCAAATGGATTTACACAACTGTGGTTCGGCCAATATTGGCTTATGGATGTCTTGTGTGGTGGCAAAAGGGTGAAGTGAGAACGGTCCATCTCCAAAGGATGTGCTTAATGGCGATGTCTGGAGCGTTCTCTTCCACTCCTACGGCAGCGCTAGAAGTTCTCTTTGACGTTGCCCCACTACACATTCATCTCAAACAAGAAGCCCTTTCTTGCACTTACAGGTTACGGGTACTCGGTCTACTAGAGGAAGCTCCTGTGAACCGCAGTTCAACACACACCTCGTTGTTTCCACTTTTGGTGAATTGGGACAAAATTGTCCTTGCTCCAAGTGATCTTACAATTGCTTGTAATTTTCCATATAGGACATTTTTCACGAAATTCCCTTCCCGGGAAGAGTGGACATCTGGTTATCTGGAAAGAAGTATTTCAGACGGCATCGTATGTTACACTGATGGCTCCCTTCTCGAAGGTCGAGCAGGTGCTGGTGTTTATTCTCGTGAGCTAAGGCTGTATCAGTCTTATTCACTTGGTAGACACTGTACCGTTTTTCAGGCCAAACCTTTGCTCTTATGTGCGGAGTGCAATCAGCACTTCAGCAGCACGTAATGGGCAAAGTAATATACTTCTGTTCAGATAGCCAGGCTGCTATTAAAGCACTTGCTTCGGCCAACTCCAGGTCGAAGATAGTTATCGCTTGTCGAACTCAAATCGAGGAGCTGAATTCAGTAAACGCTGTTCACCTTGTATGGGTACCTGGTCATTCTTCCATCGCTGGAAATGAATTGGCTGATGAGTTAGCTCGCTCTGGAGCATCACATGACTTCATTGGCCCTGAGCCAGCTATTCCGATATCGAAGTGTTGGATTAAGCTTCAGATTCACACCTGGGCTGTCACTCAACACAGACAATATTGGAATAGTTTGGAGTCATGTCGTCAAACCAAATTGTATAGTGCTGAGCCATCTCTACGGGTGGCGAAGTATCTAACTAATCTGTCTAAGCAGAATTGCAGCATGCTGGTCAAAGCATTGACTGGCCACTGCCGACTCAGCTATCACATGGCGAATATTCAGCAAGCTGATTCATTTGCCTGTGATAGCTGTGAATCCGATTATGGAACTTCGTATCATTTGATATGTAACTGTCCAGTTTTCGCGCAACTGCGTTTCCGAGTATTCGGTAAACACTTATTAAGTGAAACTGACTTCAGAAACCTGAATCTTCAGGATATTCTGTTGTTCTTAACCCGCTGTGGTAAAGAGCTATAGGCTCTCTTTCGCTTTATGCGTTATTACAGTGCCCTTTTCAGGGCGCTGTTTGAACCCATTGTGGTACGCTTGTGCGTTAGTACCCTCTTCCAGGGTATTTTTCCTATTTCCCTACCTGTCCCTATCCCCATCCAAATCCTTTTTCCTTCCTTTTCCCTCAGGTAGATGATGAAATAGGCTGTTATTTTGGCGATGGCACAAATGTCCCAAATGGAGGATAACGTGCCTCTGGAGCCGGCCTTCTGATACCTGATACCTGAGCCGAGAAATTCGGTGGCGCATCATCAGCGGAAGTCGGGCCTACTACGGGCTCCAGAAGAAACTGCGGTCGAAAAAGATTCACCCACGCACCAAATGCACCATGTACAAAACGCTAATAAGACCGGTGATCCTCTACGGGTACGAGACATGGACCATGCTCGAGGAGGACCTACAAGCACTCGGAGTTTTCGAGCGACGCGTGCTAAGAACGATCTTCGGCGGTGTGCAGGAGAACGGTGTGTAGCGGAGAAGGATGAACCACGAGCTCGCTGCACTTTACGGCGAACCCAGCATCCAGAAGGTGGCCAAAGCCGGAAGGATACGGTGGGCAGGGCATGTTGCAAGAATGCCGGACAACAACCCTGCAAAGCTGGTGTTTGCAACGGATCCGGTTGGCACAAGAAGGCGTGGAGCGCAGAGACCACGATGGGCGGACCAGGTGGAGCGTGACTTGGCGAGCATTGGGCGCGACCGAGGATGGAGAGCGGCAGCCACAAACCGAGTATTGTGGCGTACTATTGTTGATTATGTCTTGTCTTAATGATGTTGAACAAATAAATCAAAGGCTTCAAACAAGAAATGTCAAGGATAATCCCCGTAATGGAGAGCAGGGTGGATCCAAACAAATAAATGTATGTATGTATGTATGTGTCTTATATTGTTGAATCTTCATTTTGCAAAAGGAATTACAAAGTTTCATATCAGAATTCATGATATTCACAACTGAGCTTTTGATTTCTACTGCTGGGTAATTCTCGCTGAAACCACATAAAGTCTGGGATTTCAAATTTTTCATGCTTATTCGCTAGAATATGATAAAAAAGGATAAAAAACCACTTTGGTTGGGTTTAATTGATGGACAACTCGTTTGCCAAGAGGCTGACAAGGTGACAAAAATGACGATTTTTCATAAAATTTTGGAATGGGTAAAAGGAGGTGTGCATTGACCACCTGAGATATCGATGAAAACGTGATTCATCGATATCTCAGGTGGTCAATGCACACCTGAAAACTTCAATGTTTTGAAAAGCTTAGATTCTCAGCTTTCTAATGGTGAGTTCAGATATGAAATCAGTGGTTGCACACAGCGAAAATTGCGATTTAATGATGAAATTCAAAATGGTAGCCAAATCCAAGATGGCTGCCAAAAATTGTTCAACTTCAAATGAAAAGTCTATACTTTCCCTTCATAGAAATGTGAAGTTTTGTATATGTTACAACATTAAATTTTGAGATATTACGCGATAAATTGGGTGCAATTTGAAGAAAAACCGTCATTTTTGTGACCCTGCCAGCCTCTTGGCAAACGAGGGGTCCATCAATTTAACCTAACTAGAGTGGTTTTTATCCTTTTTGCCTTTCTCGTACACTAAGTGTACTGGAAAGGCTATATGTTCACTCCAAAAATGACTTTTTGATAGAAGGCCCGGAGGGTCAAATCATATATACCAATCGACTCAGCTCGACGAATTGAGGTGATGTCTGTGTGTGTATGTGTGTGTGTATGTGTGTGCGTGTGTGTGTCTGTATGTGTGTGTACAAAAAACTCACATCACTTTTTGGCAGTAAACCTCATCCGATTTCAATGACCGACGGTTCATTCGACGCGAAATCTGGTCCCATTGTTTCCTTTTGAAAATGGTTCGGATCGGTTCAGCCGTTCCGGAGATATGGCCATTTAGGTGTTCCGGAACGGTACCCCACGAAGGGACCAGATATGAAAATGCATCAAACATATGCATGCGACACATCAAACCACGGCATTTTCGATAACCTGATGAGCGGTAAGCAGAAAAATAGTCTAAGACCATATCTGAACCGGTAGCGTTCCGGAACCGGTTCCGGGTGTCCCGCCGGAAATGGCAAATATCAAAGTGAACCAAACCCATGCATGAGACACATCAAACCACGGCATTTTCGATTACCTGATGAGCGGTAAGCAGGAAAATAGTCTCAGACCATATCTGAACCGGTAGTGTTCCCGAACCGGTTCTGGGCGTCCCGCTGGAAGTGGCCAAATATACAATTGTACCAAACCCATGCAAGCGATACATCAAACCACGCCATTTTAGATGACCTGATGGACAATGAGCAGGAAAATCATCTCAGACCATATCTGAACCAGTAGTGTTCCGGAACCGGTTCTAGGCGTCCCGCTGGAAGTGGCCAAATATACAATTGAACCAAACCCATGCATGCGGCACATCAAACCACGGCATTTTCGATGACCTGATGGATAATAAGCAAGAAAATCATCTCAGACCATATCTGAACCAGTAGTGTTCCGGAACCCGTTCCGGGTTCCCGCCGAAGTGGTTAAATCTGAAAGAGAAACAAACCCGTACATGCGTCACATCAAATAGCGGCTTTTTAGATTACCTACTGAACGGCCAGCAAGTGTTTCGGAATCGGTTTTGAGTAGCCAGAAGAGGCCAAATGTAAAAGTAAACCAAATCCAGGCATGTGACACATCAAATCGTGGCTTTTGCGATAACCTGATGAACAGTTAGCTAGAAAATAGCCTTACGTCACACTAAAGACAACTGGTAGTGTTCCGGAATTCGTTCTGAGAGTCCCGTCGAAATTGTCAAACCCTGCATGTGACACTTTCAATTTGCAGCGTGTTTTTGGTTAACCGATGAGCAGTTAACAAGACAATAACGTTAGACCATATTTGGTTCAGCCGGTAGTTACCCGGAATCAGATCCGGGTAGTAAAATGTAAAATTTAACCAAACCCATGGATGCGGTACATCAAATCACGACCAGTCTTGTAAACATTCGACACTTTTTACTACCTTCATTTCGTTGCCGCAGTCGGGTGTCAGTCGGCTTTGTTACATTCGTGCGCTATCGTTACCTCTTACCTACACACAACACGAGCAGTAGAACGAAGATCAATAAACATAAGAAAGGGTCAAATCAATGTCATCTGACACGATGACATGTGTGTAATTCTAGCTTTATGCATAGATTTTCAGCCAATTCCGATTATGAATGTTAATATAAGTTTATTATTGCATGTTGCATTGAATACGACACACAGATGGGCAACATAGTGTCGTATTCGAAATTTACTATTATTATTAACAAAAATAAAATTATTATTCTACGTCGACCGTTCTTCGTAACACTCGTCATATAACTGAAGGGAAATTTCTTTCGATTCGTTCGCTTCTTTTTCTTCCCTTGAGTTCATTTCAGTATCTGTCATCAATACACACTCAACGTAAACTACGTAAAGGTGATTCGATTTTACTCAATTCTATTCGGTTCGTATTCACTACATTCGCCTTCTTCTCTACTCTTGTGACGATAGAATGAAAAAAAAAAAACAGAAATCATCATCATCAAACAGAGATCATCATCATCATCATCACTTTCCCATCCGGAGGATTGGTATATCTGCTGGAGAAACTCTCTCCCCCAGCAGATCCGGAAGGAAACCTCACTAAATCACATTTCACTACCGATTGCGCCATGTCGTATTCGAAATTTACTATTATTATTACCAAAAATAAAATTATTATTCTACGTCGACCGTTCTTCGTAACACTCGTCATATAACTGAAGGGAAATTTATTTCGATTCGTTCGCTTCTTTTTCTTCCCTTGAGTTCATTTCAGTATCTGTCATCAATACACACTCAACGTAAACTACGTAAAGGTGATTCGATTTTACTCAATTTTATTCGGTTCGTATTCACTACACATAGCTCTTACTATGGAAGAAGACAGGAATAACAAAAGCCGAACCGTCTCCCGAAGCCGCTATCGTGGTGAAGTGCATTCGTTTGACATTTTTGTTTCGAACAGTAGTTTGATTGCTTGTGTTGCGAATGTCGGAGACAAAGGAGGCCGAATATCGACGAAAAGGTTCAAATGACTGTGATCTCTAACAAGACTGATCACGACTTATCGACAACCTGATGGAAAAATAGGGTCAGACCACACTAGATTCCCGGTAGTGTTGCGGGTTCAGCTGTGGCTTCGAAAGCGGTTAGAAGTAAAAGTGAAGCAAACCCACTCATGCGATATATCAAATCGCGGTGATTAGGTAAAGGTGAATAAATAGCAATAAAATATTCTCAGACCATAATTGGGACAACCGGTAGTGTCATGGTCCATGACTCATAGAATCAGATCCGGCTATCCCACCGGAAATTACCAAATATAAAAATGAACCAAACCCATACATACGACACATCAGATCGCAGATTTTTTGATAATCTAATGAACGGTTAGCAAGAAAATAGCCTTAGATCACATTAGAGACTAGTTGTGGTGTAGCAGAACCAACGTTCATGTGAAAAATTAAATCGTGGCTTTGTTCAATGGCCTGATAAACATTAGGTATGAACAACATTGACGAATAGGTCTAAGTTCTCATATATGAGAACAAAATATAGACAAAACTAAAGCGATCTCATCAAATCGTATCATTTCAGATTCCTAAGGTGTAAATTTATAGCAGGATGGGTCAACGTTGAATGGAAAATTAAGAATTTGATCGCGTCAACAGAAGATGGTGGCTGTTTTAAGGAATTTAGAGCTCTAAAACTATGTAAAATAAGTGTATTTGGTATGGGAAATATGTTCGGAGTCCACCAGAGTATCCAAGATAGCGGTCCAAAGTCCAAGATAATGGCCCAGTATTCAAGTTAGTGCCTATTTTATAGGATTTTTAATTCTTGCATTATAGGCATATTTTTTATGAAAATATGTCCAGAATTCAAAATTTGTAATCAGAAAACCCAAGCTGTGCGCTGTTTCACAAGGTCTGCAATATGACTATAGTTTGAATGGGAAAGAATGCCGGTCTTCGTCCAAAACTGGTAACCAGAAAATCATAAACGACATGCCAAAATTCAATACGGCGACTATTTTATGTAATTTTAGGTGCAGAGTCCAAAAATGAATACCAGAACATCCAAGATGGTGTCTCAATGTTCAAGATGGCGCTTAGTTTAGTTGGGGTAGAAATCCGGAATCAAAAATGATGACCGGAAAATCTAAAATGACGTTTCAAAATTTTGCGGCTTCATGACACTTGATTGGTTTGAGTTTTGGATCGTTGTCTTATATTTTCTGAATATTGGATGTTATGCTGATATAAAATGTATCCATATTGAGTAGATTTAGCAAGCAGTTTTCATTTTGTATTTATGTCAATGTCATCAACATGTCGCTCGAGTTTTGTTGAAAGGATATTTTAAAGCACGAGAAAGGCACCATCACCGCTAGGTGGATTAATTAGGGTTTTTATCATAAATATTCTAGCAAATAAGCAAGACAAATATGAAATTCCAGACTTTATGTAAATGGCGGCCTGGTTTCAGTGAGAATTACCCAGGTATTCTTTTTGGGATTCCTACAGAAATTCTTCCAAGCATTCTTCCAATGACTTCTAAAGAAATACTTTAATGAATTCCCCCAGAAACTATTCCTAGGACTCCTTCAAAAATTCTTCCAAATGATTCATGCTAAACTTTTTCCAAATATTCCTCCAGAAATGCTTTCAAGGATTCCTCCAGGCCATATCCAAGAATTCCTGCAGTAAGTCTTCCAAATATTACTCCAATAATTCCTCCAAACAGTTCCTCTAAAAAATCGTCCAAGGATTCCTCTAGAAGAATTTGTCCAGGAGTTATTATTAGATTAATAGATTATTAGAATTGTACATTACTTCTCTGAGGATTTCTTCAAAAGTTCTTCCGAGGATTTCTCCAAGAATTCGTACATGTTTTTCAAAAATCGCCCAGGCATTATTTCATGGATTTCTCCAGATTGACTCATCATGGAATTCTTCCGAGGATTCGTCCAGGAATTCTTCCAAGCATAACTCCACAAATTCCTCAAAGGATTCCTTTGAAAGTTTTTCCAAGGATTACCTAGGAATTTTTTCCAATTTTTCTCCAGGACTTCTCATAAGTATTGTTTCTAGAATTAATATTTTGCCTAATTTAACCCTTTGAAGCCGGAACTTTTCCAAGCGTTATTGTAGAGTTTTTTCTACACATTTCTGTGGTTTTGATGCTCATAAACGTAGAAAGGGTAGAATATAATGCAAATTATTTTTTTCTGGATATCCAAACTGTTCTTCAGTTTAGATTCTAATGTTTACACGTGTAACAGTAACTTATTTCATGATGATGATGATGATGATTGTGTACCCACCATCAGCGCAAGGATTACCTATGGCTGCAGAGTCATGTAACAGTAACTTATTTCATTATACAAAACTACGATTTGTAATCTATCATGTTCAGTAAGTCTTTTGGAAATTCAAAAGCAGTATCAGAATAGTTGGGCTATCCTAGGTCATACAAATTGTTCTTGAGTTTAGATCCTAAAGTGTTCGTTATACAAAGCAACGATTTGTACTTCGAATGAGTGTAATCAGTTTCGTACCTTTCAATTCCACCCTATGTTGCTTATCCTTTGACAGATACGCGTATTTCGACTACCACTTGTAATCTTCCTCAGTGTCAGTTATGGCGGAATGGCGGAATTAAAAGGTACGAAACTGATTACACTCTTTCGAAAAGGGTATTCTGCTTAGAGGGTTCGAAAAGTCGGTACAAGATACGATTTGTAATCCATCATACCCAGTAAGTTTTCTTTAAGTTAAAAAAAAAAGTATCGGAATAGTTGAGATATCCTAAGTCATCCAAATTGCTCTTGAGTTCAGACCCAGAAGTCTGCAGGTGTAACGGTAACTTCTTTCATTATTCAAAACCACGATTTGTAATCTCTTAGGCCCAGTAAGTCTTTAGAAAGTTCAATAGACAGTATCAGATCAGTCGGGATATCCTATGTCATCCAAATTGTTCTTGAGTTCAGATCCTGAAGTCTACAGGTGTAAGGGTAACTTATTCTATCATACAAAGCTACGATTTGTATTCCATCATGTGCCGCAAGTCTTCTGAAAGTTCAATGGACATCATCAAATCGGCTGGGGCTATCGAAACTACATCAATTGAAGTTTCTGTTTTGGCTGTATAGAGATATGTTTGAAAATCTGTTATACTTACTGGAGCTCACTAAATACTCTAAGAGACCTAGCTTTGGGATATTCTGATATTCAGAATCGAACACACTGTCCAGCAATATGGACAACACACATGTTTCAAAGGTACAAAACAATGCCTACTAGCCTTTGAAGAATATTAGTAAATATGGTTCATCATGAATCATTATTTAATGTAGCAGGCTAGCAGAGAAGATATAAAGTTATGTACTCCATGAATGATTGCATGACCTAGAGTATCACAAACATTTCATGAGGTGCTCCTTTACAGTTAAGAGGTTCATGGATCTCATTTGGTTGTATAACGTTACTATCTAGAACGAAATCACCTCATGTTATAGTAGTGGATTTTATAAAGCTACGCTCTATAACAGTAAAGATGGCATAGTTTGCGCTGAAAAGTTGATCAATTGGTTACCCGCTGGTGGTGAGCAATCGATTAAGTTTTCAGCGCAAACCGGCATCCGGTTCTTCAGATTTGTGCTTTTGAAATTTAAGCTTTGGCTTCGTCATATCTTCACCTTTACGTACTGGCAATAGCTATTATCACAAGTGTATAACTAAAGCTAGGGACTCCTAAGTAGCTTGGTTGATCTGGAGTAATTCAAAACTACCTTCGGATGACTCATGAAATGCCCGATTACAGTTGGATGTGTAACGGTACAGTTCACTGTGAGAATAATTACTGTTACTATCAAGAGTATGACTTCAGGACAGTTTAAAATGACCCGTAATGTCCGAAAGGTTCATAATAATATATAATAGACTTCAGGTTGGTCTAGTAACCGCAATTGATTATGCAACGTTACTCAGTATCTCAGATATGGCTATTGTTACGACTGTAGACCTGAACTTCTGAACTCCAAGACAGTTTGGGTGATCTGGAATCTCTAAATGACATTTCAGATTTCAAGAGCTTCACGGACCTCAGCAGATTATGCAATGCTGTTATATATGGTAAAATACACAAAGTTATTCTTGTAGACTTCATTATAGGACAGTTTGGACGACCCTGAATGTCCCAAATGTATATAATAACCAGAGATGCCAGATTATTTTTATCAAAAATCTGTATCAATACAAATTTTCTGTTTCGCCGTATTTTAGCATATATTAGCTATCGAGAGTGCCAAATTTCAATAGAAACTAATTAAATTGCACTACTTCTTGACGGGCTTTAGTTTTTACTGGTATGTACATATTTTCATAAATTCTTCTGAGTTTAACCCTCTAATACCCAATTTTTTTATTTTGATCTAAATATCATTTTTCGTCATCTAACATCGATTTAAACATGTTTTGGAAGGTGATTCTTTTTAATTCTCGATTTCGTCAATTTCAGTTTTTGATTTTTCTAATTTTTATTTTTGAACATCCCCACACTTTTATATTTTTCCTGGAAGCCAATTTGGAGAACGGATTTTTTGAGATAAAAACATGTTGAGATTTTAAGATTATTGTTGAAATATTATTATTTTTAATTTTTTTCACAGAAAATTTTATTTTCCGTGTAATTTTAAGGAAACCAATTTTAGAGTGTATTCGATTCCCTTAAACTATTAAACAAGGATAGAATGATTTGGGAAAAATTTAAAATATGTCAATTGTAGCGATTTAATACAAAATAAACAATGACTTCTAAAAGGTGACTAAAACATCAATTTTTCAATGATTTTTATAAAATGTAAATACGCCTCAAAATACACCAAAAACTATTTTGAGATATACAGAACAGCCCTAAATATCAGCCAAAAATATAAAAAGTTTGACATTCCACGAAACAAAAAATACAAAAATGCTCAAACTATACCCCGTTTAAAGGCGGGATTGGGTATTAGAGGGTGAGCCAGAAATTTATAAATTTTTGATTCTATTTATTGAAAATAACTACAATTTTCGCACATTTTATGCTTTCTGGAGAAATCTGCTTCATATTTTCAAAATCTGTATATTTCTGTACTCTGTATGTTATCTGTATGTAGAAGGTCAAAAATCTGTATAATACATAAAAATCTGTCTATCTCGCATCTCTGATAATAACATCAAATAGACTTCAGATTTGTCCAATCGCCATGGTTAAATATGTAACGTTACCCAGTGTAGCAGATATGGCTGCTGTTATGAATGTAGACCTGAACTTCTGAACTCTAAGGTAGTTTGGATTACCTGGAATATCCCAATAGTGTCTCTAAATGACATTGTAGATTTCAAGAGCTTCATGGATTCCAGTAGACTATGTAATGCTATTATTTATGACGAAATCACATAAAATTATGCTTGTAGATTTACTACAGGACAGTTTGCAACATCTAGAACATCCCAGAAAATAAAACACATTTTTGATATTCTTGAATACATATGAACGTAACACATATCCAAATTCAGCTTCAAGAACAACTGGTATCAGAAGGCCGGTTCCAGAGACACGTTATCCTCCATTTGGGACATTTGTTCCATTAACAAAAACTTTGCCGAAGAGAGTATTCTGTTTTATTGAATGCGTGAATTTATGAAGCCGTTTCTATGAACCAGAACCGGTCAGGCTAAGGCCGGGGTGGCCTCTGCTGTACATAGTAGCCGCCTCCATTCCGCTCGGTCCATGGCTGTTTGTCTCCAGTTCCGCACTCTGCGTAGGGTCAGCAGATCGTCCTCCACTTGGTCGACCCACCTAGCTCGCTGCGCTCCACGTCTTCTTGTACCGGTCGGATGACTCTCGAGAAGCCGTTTCTATGTTGGGGTCATATTTGACCCCTCCAGCTCCAAAGAATTGAGTGATCCTCCAGAAATAATTCCTGACACCTTCCTGAACCCTTCAGGAATTCTTTAAAGTATTTCTGCATGAATTCTTCCAAAGACTCCTCCAGGAACAACTCCAAGGATTTTCAGCAATTCTTCCAAGATTTCTCCAGGAATTCTTTTAGGGATTTATTCCAATAAATCTTTCAGTATACTTTCAAAAACTTCTTCAGGAATTATTCCAAAGATTCGAAAAAGTTTATTAATATAAATCGTTAATCATGAACAGGTTTCGTATTAGCCCTTATGATGATACATATGATACTTAAACCTTAAATGTCTTGATTCTAAAATACATACATGTTCAAATTTAAAAAAATCCATCGAGTAATACAATAACAACAATATAAAACAAAAAGCACAAACGGCTAAACTAGTCTAGAAACCAACAAACTGAACATTGGGCGAAGTATCGGACGAGACAAGAAGATTTTTGCAGTTCGTTTACACCTCCAAACGTACTGAAGTTAGACCGGTGCATCAGTAACCGTAACATATAGCTGTTCATAAGTCGCCGTGTTTGAACATTCAGGTTTATCCGTTCCAAAATAGCAGGGCAGTATCGTACTTTTTTTGTGCGAGAATGAAATAACCTCACGTCTGTGGCCTTTCTTATGAACAGGGGACATGTGAGCGAGTTTCCAGCAGGATGTAAAGATGCCGGAGACGGAAAGGCGGAAAACGTGGAGTAGCGGTACCATCCCGATCAGAAAGGCATAACAAAATTATAATCGATTACGTTATTTATTTCAAAGATTTTTCATTACAGAATGAGTTATAAAATTCGCCGGTTAGGTGTTAAAATAACGAAAATTATAACTAAATCATAACATAATTATAACAGATCTTGATACAATTATAACAAGGTTATAACAAAATGAGATATAAAAAATCAATCAAATTATATCACATGTTGTTATAAACCAGATATAAATATATTGGGTAAAAATTAAGTAGTGTATAAACTAACTAATTTTTGGGTAATCAATTTTTAGAGTGACATTTTATTTTTAGTAAAAAGCTACTGGCATCAAAAAACTTCTCCACATAGTATACAAAAAAACCCAGGGATTCGAACCTACGACGGCTAGAACCTAGAACAGGAGCTCGTCGTTTTTACCAGTGAGGCCATCGCAGCACTTGAAGTGAGGAGCGATATATGCTGAAATGGTTCTTCATATTGGTAGCTCCTCTATAAATAGACTCGCTGATCCAACATACCGGAGAGGGAAAGTATGACGTTACCATACCCAGTTATGACGTCACCATGCACGTTACTACAGCCCATAGCAATTATATCTTCGTGTTATTAACTAAGTTAGGAATTTATGAATAAATGTTTAAAACGATAGAAAAAAGCATTTCCATAATGAGTCGTTGGTGTAATTGTCGATAAAATTTGTGAAGAAACCTTTTGATGAATACTTCAAGTAATTTGTTTTCGAACAAAGGGCGTTCAGGAAATCCAAAGGAATATCAAAACGCTTCGTTTCGCTGTTGAACTGAATATTTATATTTTCCCTGATGGAGAATCCTCTAAGGAATTTGTGATGCATAGGCTGAAGTAATTTGCTAAGAATGTCTTAAAGGATCTTTCTTTTGGATTCTCTGAAGAAATTCTCAAGGGACGAAATGTATGTTGGTTTTTAAACTTAAGTAAAACCTTGCGGGAAATCCCTATCATGAATGATCTCTGAGAGGCGAATGAACCTAGGTTTAAAACCTCTATAATAAAAAAAAAAAAAAATGAATGATCTATATACTGTACAATTGAATTCATATTAGTAGTTTAAGTTGAGTGCTCCGACAGATCAAAGGCGACATGATCTGGTCGGTGAAATATAATTGGTGAATTGGAATGTGTTTTCGTGTTCTATGATCAGAGACGATGGTTCGTAGGAGTGGTTTCCTTGAGATCCCAACATGTATATGAAATAATCTTCCAACAAATCCTTGGGGCAAAGTTCTTTGAAGAATTCAAAGAGGAGGCCATGGAAAAAATCATGAAGGAATAGGGCAATGTACTGTTTTGATTTTGTATGGGATTTTGACGTTTCGTGGCCTTGTTGCTTACAAAATTTCTGTAAGAGTGAAAGAGAACGAGATAATCTCATGCACTGCCCTATTGGTGAAGAATTCCTTAGAGGATTACCCGGAAGAATACGTGAAGGAATTTCTTATGCATTTTTTGCAGAAATTCCTGGAGGAATCCTTTGAACATTATTGGAAAAAATCTCTAGAGGAATTCCTTGGAGGAATTACCGTAGGAATCTTTAGAGTAATTTTTGCAGGAATCATCGGAAGCCTTTCTTAAGAAATCCTTGGCGAAGTTGCTGAAGAATTCTACAACCACAATTTCTAGAGGAACTCTAGGGGAAATCTCTTTAAGAACTTTTGGAGAAATATTTGAATATTTGACTGGAGGATCGTCAGTAAGAATTCACGTAGGAATCGTTGAGAAAACTCTCGGAAAGATCTCTGGAAGAACTTGTAGTGAGCTCCCTAGAAGACCTACAAGAGAAATACTTTTAATATCTCTAGAAATATTCCCAGAAAGTACTTCGTCGCCATCCATAATAAACATTCAACCTGTAAGACATGTACAAAATCCTCTGAACAAGTCAAAACGCCACGGTTCAATTACATATAACATTTTTAACTTGAGAGCCTTCTCGAAAACTTCGCTGATGAGTAATGATCCGAACTTCCTAGGACAGCAGAATAATGAGATTTAACATATAAAATAGCTCGTAGTAGTGAAATTGTGCATAAAATTTTACATTTATTGTAACTGACTTTGTTAGAACCTTGAAATAATACAAACTAGTTTTCATACCGATTCCAACAAATATATCTAAATATAACAAACCTTGATATAGATATCAACCGTTGATATAATTATGTTATGTTTTTGTTATGCCTTTCTGATCGGGATGAGGTTATCATTCTGTACCTTTAGAATCGCCATTGGGGTTCCACCATATCCTGTATTGTACGACGTCTTTAGTTTCGAAAAAGCTTTGGTAATCATATCCTCGTTGATGTCGACACTACTCAGAGCTTGGCCAAAAGGAGGAACGTTGCTAGCTGCGAGTGTGATGTGGTCATCACTGTAAACACTGGAAAACTTCGCAGAGAAGAGAGTATAAATATCCTGTGGAGTACATATGCTACTTTTCCGTTGAACGCCATTGACGATGGTAACCCAGCTTCATGGCGCTGTTCGGTCATAAACTTCCAAAACTGTTTCGGGCGATACTTGAGCTTCCTTTGCATACCACGCTGATACATTAAGAAGCATCTTTTAGCTGCTGGTTTGTAGGCGTGATTGATCCTCACGTAAAGGTTTTAAAGGTGTAGTGAGAGTCCTTCAGAAATTCTGCCAATAATCCTTCCAGAAATTCTCCCAAGGATTTATCCAAAAACTCTTCTAAGCATTTCTTTTGGAATTCTTCCAATGAAGTGTTGCAAGGCTCCAGAAGTACTCTAAGATTTGGAAATTCTTCAAAAGCTTTGATCAGGTGTTTTTTTCTTCAGGAATTCTTTCAGGGTTTCCTACAGAAATTCATCCTTCCTCTTTAGGGTGGCTCCCAATTATATGAAAAACATAAAATTCGAAATCTGCCAAATCTTACCTCATCCATCAGTAGTTTCATATTCCTACAAGCTACGTTCAAAATTTGAGCGAAATCGATTAAATCTAAGGGGCTCAATAAACTTGAAGTTTGTGTAGGAAAATTTGGCTAAATGTATGCAGAAATTTTAAGTGCGACGATATATCAAACAACTTTGTCCCGTTAAAAAAAGTTATACCCTAGCTAAAATATCTTTTTGAAGTCTTGAGAACTCTAGCAACAAATAATTCCGATAAGAAGATGGTGCTTTAGGTAAGCTAAAGAGAGTTTCAATAAAAATTGGCTACACAAATTTGGGTTTGTCGGATGATCCTTGAAGCAAGGTATAGATTTGGAAATCAAGTTATACTTATACATAAAGATGTCTTAAGAAATAAAGTACTGATTTTGGAAAAAAACGACAATGATTCCTCAATACTGCGCTGCCGTCTTACGCATAAATGTCCCATGTTGTATGGGAATCCCATATAGCATGGGACAACTATGCGTAAAATGGCAGACGGACCTTACCAATTGCCAACTCAACGCCCAAATCCAATCAAGAGCCAATCGACCCCAATTTTAGCAGTTGTTTAAATTACCAATTCTACGAACATTTAACATTTCTCCCTCATGAAGTATTCACTTCGATACACTCGAACAGAACTCAACTCGAGTGAGGAGCACATGTGAAAACGTAACTTGCATTCACTTCTTGCAAGAGGAGGACAAGCAAGAAGAGTGATAACCAAGGAAAAAGACACATATATTTAGCACTGTTTCCGGGATTTCTTCATTCGAGCTTTGCTTTCTTCGGCTTTAGTACACCGGACAGTCAGTCCCGTTCACAGGGCCAACTTCCCTCGATCAACCACCTTGTATAGACGTACTATACACATTTTTTCCCCGGAACGAAGGTGCTCGTGATTTATGAACGGAAATTGAGTATTGAAATTTCAGTCTCTTTCCGACGCACACGGTTGATGCCGGGTTTTCTGGAGGGGAAGTACACAAGAACTTTGCTTTTTCACCATCTAAGCTGGGCCTCGCTTTTCTTCTGTGCCAACCTGACGAGAGTAGGTAACATTCACAGGCAAAAAGCACCCGAGATTTGGTTCCACGAATCGAGTCGGGGTGGAAATCTAATTTTAATATTTTCACAGAAAGTTTGCGACTTAGCGAGCGACTTATTCCCCCGTCCCGTGTGCCCCACCATGCACCATCAGTCACGAGGCACAGGACGGTTGCAAATGCCTCCGAGTGCCACGGCGAAAGGAAAATTAAATTGTCATTTTTCCCAATCGTGGAAAGTTTGCGTTGGCTTTTGTGCAACCGTAACGAGCTTCTCCGACGGCGACGACGACGGTTGGGCAAAGTTTTACCGCTGGCTGTGGAGTTGGACGGAATGAAAATCTTCACTTAAACCTACGCACACAGGTCGTCAGCCGGCTGTGATTGAGATCTCGACGTGATATATGACGGCTGAATGGAAAGCTTTCTTTGCAGTCGGTTTAACTTAGGAAATTGAAGCACTTTGAAGGGAAGGGACATTCAATGGCGCAGTGGGCAGGAACAGACTGTAATTCAAGATAATCAGCGAATTGCCACGAGATGTTTAATTTGAAATTTTCAAAACAATGTCGCTTCCGTTGCGAATGTATCTAAAGCTTCGCTAAGGATTTCTTCCGGAATTATACAACTACAGCGATTTAATTTTTAATCACTCCAAAGAATCCTTCTGCAATTCATTCCCCTAGTAATTAATACTTTATGGATTATTTTTGAAATTCTACTGTGAATTTCTTTTCATGTATTTCTCCGGGAATTTTTCCTGAAATTCGTTCGAAATACCTCCCTTGAAACACGAAATTAAGTTGTACTTAAAAATTACACGACTCATGTCTCGTGTATGAATCGTGAAAATAAAAGTCCTTCGAAATCCAAACCATATTTTTCCAAAGATTCTGTATATTGACGTGAATGTTATTTTCGCCTTTCTCATACACTAAGTGTACTTGAAAAGCTATGTGTTCACTCCAAAAATGACTTTTTGATAGAAGGCCCGGAGGGTCGAGTCATATATACCAATCGACTCAGCTCAACGAATTGAGGTGATGTCTGTGTGTATGTGTGTGAAGAAAAAAACTAACATCACTTTTGGCAGTAAACCTCAACCGATTTTAATGACCGACAGTTCATTCGACGCGTAATCTGGTCCTATTGTTTCCTATTGAAAATGGTTCAGATCGGTCCAGCCGTTCCGGAGTTATTGCCCTTTAGGTGTTCCGAACCGATAAGGGGCCAGACATGAAAATGCAACAAACTCATGCATGTGATCCATAAAACCACGGAATTTTCGATTACCTGATGAACGGTAAGCAGAAAAATAGCCTAAAATCATATCTGAACCAGTAGTGTTCCGGAACCAGTTCCGGAAGACCCGTCGGAAGTGGCTGAATATAAAAGTGAACACAACCCATTCATGCGATACATCAAACAGCGGCATTTTTGGTAACGTGATGAACGATTAGCAGGAGAATAGTATCAGACAAAGAAGAAAAATGCTCCGGATAGATTACGGAGGTTCGTCCGGTGGCCGCGGAAATGCAGGAGACGGATCCTGAACGACACCATTTCAGCCAGCATTTTCTTTATTCTTGCTCCCTCTCCTTAACAAATGCGAGAAAGAGAAGGGTGGAAAGAGGGGCCATTCGCCCCTGCACTATAGGATATCAGGCGGACACAAATAAAAAAGTGACTTTCACCAATACTTATTCTGAAAGTTTCTATCAATAATAAACATATACACTAAGAGAAATCCAGAATTTCAAGTTTCTAGATGATGCTTTTAAAAAGATATTGTGCATCAAAGTTGAGTTAGGTTAAAAAATGCGATTTTCGCAATAAAACAACACATAGTTTCAAATCGATATTTCCTAATTAATATCATCATTATCTATTAATTTCAATACATCATTGGTAAGGTAATGAAGCAAGCTTTCCAATAAGTAGGTGGTTTTGTGAAATAGTTGAACAATTGTGAGAAAAGCTGAAAAAGAAGAAGAAGAAGTTGAAAAAGGCATGACATTCAAATTTTGTTAAGCGGAATCTTTTTATTCCCAATCATTTCCAAGTCCAAAATCAATTCAAGGTCAAGCTATAGATCTACACTAACGATTTCTATTGCGAAATGATGCAGTAAATTGCGGTCTTGGGAGATTCAGCGTTTTTTTTTCTCGCATGCCAATGCTCCTTGTGATTAAACGACGATTCTCAAATAGTCTAAGCAATTTCCCTTTTAACTCATTTTCGAAGTAAATACACAATATTTTAATCATTCAAAGTACAGAAAACACATCTAAATTTAAAAAAAAACCCTAATTAATCTAACTAGCGGTGATGGTGCCTTTCTCGTGCCTTCGAAAACACATTTCAATACAACTCAAGTGACATGTTGATGAATATCGCACTTTCAAACGTTTAACAGAAACCCATTCCATGGCATCAGAGATCATATAATTTATCTAGTTTGTGATTTTTGAGCCTCGAACTCTTAAAAAACAACCGCAATCTTGAATTTTGAGCCGCCATTTAGGATTTATGTCTAGCAGCTTAGAAATTCTGGTCGCTATTTTTGGACTCCAGACTTCTTCCCCATATCAGATACACCCATATATAATGGTTTTAGAGCCCAAAACTCCATTAAACAGCCGCCATTTTGAATGTTGAGACGCCTTCTTGGATATTCTGGTAGCTATTTTTGAACTACGGTTGTCTTCCCCATACCAAATATACCCATATTGAACGGTTTTTAAGCGTAAACCTCCATTAAAAAGCTGCCACCTTGAAGTTTATGCCGCCATCTTGAATTTTGAGACGCCATATAGCCATATAGTGAACATATAGCCTTTCAGTACACTTCGGTGTACGAAAAAGGCAAACCAATATTTTCGAGCTTAAATGCTGTTTTCATGGGTGTAAGATATTTAACAAAACCAATAGATTGAAAGATCTGTTTTTGATACACACTTAAAAATTCTGAAATTTGCACGAGACAGAAACATCAATGAACGTAAACATTTTCAAGGCTGAATCACAAATTGGACTCAATTTTACGCGCATCATGTATTTCCTGGTTGGTTGCGATAGATGTCAACAAATCCACTTCACCAGAAACGTAGAATCAGTATCACATTCATCTGCCACCTTCCAACTCGGTGAAATATCCGAGAGGTAAGAGATGTGGCTCACAATCAGCAGATCCTGAGTTCGAATCCAGGCATGTTAATATTATACTTTTATATGTTTTATTTATCAGATCGGTTCTAGCGATTGCTAGACGCTTAGAAAATATAAGTACTAGAAGACGCAAATTCACATGTTTTGACCTCTAAATTTGTGTCTTTGAAGACGCTCGTATATGTCAGGTTCAGGACACCTAAAATCAGGCCAAACATTTCAATAGGTCCTATCTGCATTTGAGAGGCTCTCTTTGTTCACTTTCTCTTTCAATTATTGCAATGTTATGGTAAACTTTTCAATTACTTTTGCAGTACAAATCAAAAGACGATTGTTTTGACCATCGTTCAATGCAAGGAGAAAATCATAATACAAATAAACAGCTGAAATATTGACGTAAGAGAGGGAAACCAAAGAGAGCCTCTCTTCTGCAGATAGGACCTTTAGACATGTTTGGCCTGAAATAACATGATTTTTTCTAGGTGTGTAGAAAATTCAATAAACTTTCGAATGAGGGTTAAAAAGCTGCGATAAGTTTGACCATTTTCAAGTTATGGCCAGTTTGAGGCAAGCAAAGTCAAAAACAAGTAAAGTTCAATTACTATGTAACGGTTGAGATTTGACCATATGCGTACACATTTTTTTCACTATCGATGACCCTCTATCACTCCTTAAAAAGTTTGCATTCACCCATTGGCACCCCCCGGAACCGGTTCCGGAACACTACCGGTTCAGATATGGTCTGATACTGTTTTCCTTCTAACCGTTCATCACGTTATCGAAAATGCCGCTGTCTGATGTGTCGCATGCATGGGTTTGGTTCACTTTTATATTTGGCCACTTCTGGCGGGACTTCCGGAACCGGTTCCGGAACACTACCGGTTCTGATATGGTCTGAGACTATTTTCTTGCTTACCGTGCATCAGATTATCGAAAATGCTGTGGTTTGATGTGTCGCATGCATGGGTATGGTTCTCTTTTGTGTATGGCCACTTCCGGCGGAACATCTGGAACCGGTTCCGGAACACTAACGGTTCAGATATGGTCTGAGATTATTTTCCTGCTTATCGTTCATCAGGTTATCGAAAATGCCACGGTTGGATGTGTCGCATGCATGGGTTTGGTTCTCTTTTATATTTGGCCACTTCCGGCGGGACATCCGGAACCGGTTCCGGAACACTACCGGTTCAGATATGATCTGATACTATTTTCCTGCTAACTGTTCATCAGGTTACTGAAAATGCCGCTGTTTGATGTGTCGCATGAATAAGTTATGTTCAATTTTATATTTGGCCACTTCCGGTGGGACATCCGGAACCGGTTCCGGAACACTACCGGTTCAGATATGGTCTGAGACTATTTTCCTGCTTTCCATTTATCAGATGATCGAAAATGCCGTGGTTTGATATGTCGCATGCATGGGTTTGTTGCATTTTCATGTCTGGCCCCTCCCAGAGGTACCGATCCGGAACACCTAAATGGCCATAACTCCGGAACGGCTGGACCAATCCGAACTATTTTCGATAGGAAACAATGGGACTATATGCCGCGTCGAATGAACCGTCGGTCATTAAAATCGGTTGAGATTTACTGCCAAAAAGTGAAGTGAGTTTTTTGTACACACTCATACACACATACACACACGCACACACATACACACACACATACACACACACATACATCACCTCAATTCGTCGAGCTGAGTCGATTGGTATATGTGACTCGACCCTCCGGGCCTTCTATCAAAAAGTCATTTTTGGAGTGAACATATAGCCTTTCCAGTACACTTAGTGTACGAGAAAGGCAAAAAACCCTAATTAATCCACCTAGCGGTGATGGCGCCTTTCTCGTGCCTTCGAAAACACATTTCAACACAACTCAAGTGACATGTTGATGAATATTGCACTTTCATACGTTTAACAGAAATTCATTTCTTGACATCAGAGATCATATCGTTTATCTGGTTTTTAATTTTTGAGCCGCCGTTTAGGATTGAAGTCCGGCAGCTTGGAAATTCTGGTCGCTATTTTTGGACTCCAGAATTCTTCCTCATACCAGATACACCCATTGTTACCTGCGCCTCATCGAGATGGAATACATCGGTGCCCCCACTTAGGCATACACCAGTGTGTGCCACACCCGGCCCCAGCAGGGGGATTAAAGAAACGAGCCAAAAGTAAATATCAACACTGACGAAATGATGAGTTGCAGAAATTGAAGACTTCCTTAGCGAATTAAGCTGCTAAAACAAACTGCTAACTATTAACTAGTACCTAACACTATACCATCTAGCCCTAAGAAAGTGAATTAACCCAAATTGAATTGCCTTTAGTCGTATGATTATCAGTGAATTCAAATAACTCCAATTTGTACTTTAGCGCATAGAAAAATCAGGTGAGTTCGAATGAGATCTGGCGAACATAATCTATGTCACAAAGTTGCAATCATTACTAAACTACTAGGTGCACAGGAGCAGAAGGTAGCTTGATACCCTAACAAGCCTCGGATGGAAAGCAGCATTAGCCAAATCCGAGGTAAGAATACAGTTCATGAGAAAGACCATAATTAGCATACATAGAAATACTCCAATGCCAATATAGATCCAGGGGTACCCAGATCAATCGAGACGAAGCATAGTTGTTTGAAAGTAGATTGCAGCTAGATCACTAAAAGTAAGTTTTTTGCGTCTGAATTTATATTTGTCATTAGTAAAAATTGCCAATTGTAGGAATTTTATAATTTACTTCAACAATTGAAAAAATTCATCGAATTTGGACCTAGCTGCCGCCGGTTTTTACGCAACACCCATATTGAATGGTTTTAGAGTCCAAAACTTCATTAAACAGCCACCATTTTGAATGCTGAGACTAGAGATGGGTAACTCACTCGCGAATCGACTCAAAGAATCGATTCGCGAAACCGAGTGAGTGAGTCATGACTCTTTTCAAAAGAGTTTCGATTCGCTGATGTTCATTACGATTGCGAAAAGAGTTAGTATGACTGCGCACCTAATGATGATTCAACGCAGAACATTGTAATCTTTGACAATTAATTTTCTTTTCATATTTATATCATGTGGCCGGCTCGCATCAGCGATTTGATTCTTCGGAGATATAGACGAAAACCTGCGAATCCTGCATTTTACAACGTTATGCTCGGACGTTTGTGCAGATCGTCAATATACATACCATGCAAGTGAATTTTGTACGAAATGAAGTTGGCCCACATCGAAAATCGACATTTTCTTCAAATCCCGCAAATGAGTTACTGAATCGATCAAAAGAGTCGACTCTTTTTTGAGAGTGAATTGAGAGCGATTCACTCTCAAAATTGAATCAGTTTTCCCATCTCTAGTTGAGACGCCTTCTTTGATATTCTGGTAGCTATTTTTGAACTCCGGTTGTCTTCCTCATACCAAATAGGCCCATATTGAACGGTTTTAGAGCCTAAACCTTCATTAAACACCTGCCATCTTGAAGTTTATACCGCCATCTTGAGTTTTGAGACGCCATCTTGGATATTTTACTCGTCATTTTTGGACTTCGGACTTCGTCACAATACCAGATATACCCATATTGCATGGTTTTAGAGCCTAAAACTCCATTAAACAGAAGTCATTTTGAGTTTTGAGCTACCATCTTGGATTTTAGACCACCATCTTGGATACTCTGTTTGTCATTTTTGGAGTCCAGATTTCTTCCCCACATCAAATATACCCATACTGCATGGTTTCAAGTCCATAAATTCCATTAATCAGTCGCCATCTTGAATTTTGAGACGCTGTTGGATACTTACCGCAGTGGACTGTATTGGGTTGGGATATGGGGCTATTGGCCGGTTTGGCGTCACCGAATGTGCTCACGTCCCCGCAGAGGCGGAGCCAGGTGGGAGCAGGGGTTTTGGGAACTCCTTCCCGGGATGCCCTCAGGCTGTGAAAATTTGGGAGCGATTGGTTGCGTATTCCGCATTGCGATTGAAATTTCGACACTGATTTTTCATTGAGGCCTAACTGGCATCTTTGTGTTATTACGGGAAGTGTATTAAGTTTTCCAAAGATTTTTTGGTTGAAATGCGAAGACGACGACTACATCTTGCTCTAGAAAGAAAAAGAATAATAATTTGTTTTGATCAAGTTTTTAGCGAAAGAGAGAATCGAGATCACTTTGCGGTCTTCGGCAAAGTTTTTCGGCTTATCCTAGGCTATACTTTAACGTCAATAGTTACATGGTGTTAGACAAAAGAATTCAAATTTTGAATAAAATGCAGAAAAGTACGTTTTCCCATACTACATTCCATACCAATTTCAATCGCAAGGCGGAATACAAGGACGCAACCAATCGCTTCCAAATTTTGCACAATTGTTTTGGACGCTAATACAGATTGAAAAAAACTTTGTTCCGGGTTGATGCGATCAAAATTAAGTTTTCTCCATACAACGTTGACCCACTCTAATAGACACATACAGACGTCATCTCAATTCGTCGAACTGAGTTGATTGGCATATGTGGCTTGACCCTCCGAGCCTTCTATCGAAAATTGGTTTTTGGAGTGAACATATAGCCTTTCAGTACACTTCGGTGTACGAGAAAGGCAAAACAATTCTTTCGAGCTTATTTGCTTTAGTAAACTAAGTTATTTAACTAAACCAATAGATTGAAAGATCTTCTTTGGTAGAAAATAAAATAAACTTTCGAATGAGGGTTAAAAAGCTGCGATAAGCTTGACCGTTTTCAAGTAATAACCAGTTTGAGGCAAGCAAAGTTAAAAACATGTAAAGTTCAATTACTACGTTGAACGGTTGAGATTTAACCATATGCGTACACATTTTTTTCACCATTTATGATCCTCTATCACTCCTTAAAAAGTTTGCATTCACCCATCGGGACCCCCCCGGAACCGGTTCCGGAACACTACCGGTTCAGATATGGTCTGACACTGTTTTTCTGCTAACCGTTCATCAGGTTATCGAAAATGCCGCTGTTTGATGTGTCGCATGCATGGGTTTGGTTCACTTTTATATTTGGAAACCCAGAAACCCAGAACCGGTTCCGGAACACTACCGGTTCATATATGGTCTGATACTATTTTCCTGCTAACCGTTCATCAGATTACCAAAAATGCCGCTGTTTGATGTGTCACATGAATGAGCTATGTTCTCTTTTATATTTGTCAAATTCCGGCGGGACTTCCAAAACCGGTTCCGGAACACTACCGGTTCTGATATGGTCTGAGACTGTTTTTCTGCTTACCGTTCATCAGGTTTCAGAAAATGCCGCTGTTTGGTGTGTCGCATGAATAAGTTATGTTCAATTTTATATTTCGCCACTTCCTGCGGAACACCCAGAACCGGTTCCGGAACACTACCGGTTCAGATATGGTCTGATACTGTTTTCCATCTAACCGTTCATCAGGTTATCGAAAATGCCGCTGTTTGATGTGTCGCATGCATGGGTTTGGATCTCTTTTATATTTGGCCACTTCCGGCGGGACATCTGGAACCGGTTCCGGAACACTAACGGTTCTGATATGTTCTGAGACTATTTTTCTGCTTAACGTTCATCAGATGATCGAAAATGCCGTGGTTTGATATGTCGCATGCATGGGTTTGTTGCATTTTCATGTCTGGCCCCTCCTAGGGGTACCGGTCTGGAGCACCTAAATGGCCATAACTCCGGAACGGCTGGACCGATCTAAACCATTTTCAATAGGAAACAATGGGAATATATGCCGCGTCGAATGAACCATCGGTCATTAAAATCGGTTGAGGTTTACTGCCAAAAAGTGATGTGAGTTTTTTGTACACACACACGCACACACACACATACACACATACACACACAGACATCACCTCAATTCGTCGAGCTGAGTCGATTGGTATATGTGACTCGACCCTCCGGGCCTTCTATAAAAAAGTCATTTTTGGAGTGAACATATAGCCTTTCCAGTACACTTAGTGTACGAGAAAGGCAAAAATCAAATCCAAACTTTTTACATGTTTTCAGTTATTTGACCATATTGAATATACGCCCTTTTCAGAGTTGATTGTGATGTTTTAAAATGTTCATTAACAATATATTTTTGCCGAATCAACTACAGAAAACTAAAAAATCCTCGAAAATATGATGAAAATGTTTTTGTCCGCCTGATTGGATGGGAATCCCACATAGGGCCCTGGTGTTATCCCGCTCTTTCTGATGTTTGTTTATGAGAGCGAGCAAGAAAAAAGAAAAAGCTGGCTACGCCGTTGGACAGGACTGATAGTGAATGCGTTAACAGGGAAGTACATGGTGGTAGGTGAAACATGGTCATACCTCCGATCAAGCCTGTGCACAAGGAAGGGGCCTGCCTCTGAGGTGTTGGAGGAAATCATCTAAGTACCACGATTCCTTGTAATCGAGTGAACAAAAGTACTGTGATACGAAGACGCGCTTAGTATGGGCTCCAGAAGAAATTGCGGTCCAAAAACAAAATCATCGTCACATCAACTGTATCGTGTGAATGACGCTAATAAGGCTGGTGGTCCTCTACGGACATGAGACTTGGACGTGGACCAGACTCAAGAAGGATTTGGAACCTTTTGAAGTGTTCAAGCGACGCGTGCCAAGGACAATATTTGGCGGGGTGTTGGGGAACGGTGATTGACGGCGAGGAATAAACCACGAGTTCACTGCGCTCTAAGGCGAACCCAGCATCCAGAAGGTGTTACTACCGATAACGCCCACGCGTCTATGGCATGAACGTCCTCACTTCCCGAGCCAGCTCTCCTCTTATTTAAATCTCAGGGTCGAGACACGTGCTTGGGAGTACTCACCTGTAACAGACCTGTAAAGTTCTCAACCTGAAACACCTTTCTTTCGGTGTTCGCACGGAACCAAATAGCAAAACTTTAATGGAAACACCAAACCAAGAAATTTATTGTAACTATTTCTATTGCTTACTCAGTTTATTAAAAAAAGGCTCTAGATTCACTCACTTTGCTTCGACACCGATGTCCTCGTCGTAGGGTCTTCCACGTGATACAGGATCGCTTCACTTCTGGTCACTGGAACGCTGCTAGTCCGGATCGCTTCACCCTTTCAGGGCCACGTTTCAAGGTGCTACGCCGTGTTGTAACGTACGGCCTGGTCGTATGGTAGCGGACGACCGTTCAGTACTTCTGGGAGCGGAAACACTTCACTATCGGTCTATTCGAGAGGAATTATCCTTAGCTCGTCGTGAGACACCTTATCTACTCGGTTCACTAAGCTTTCGAATAAAGTTCTTCTGTTATGTCGACTTGTAACCTAGAACTGGAAGACGACCTCTTCGATCACACACTGGCCTCAGCGTTGGCGATTAGGAGGACCAGAATTGCCGCAAAGCGGCCACTAAAAGCACTGACTCTCACTTTTAATGTTCGGATAAGCTAAGTTTGAGGAGAATGTACTCCGAAAAATGTCTTTAAACTTCCACGTGATATCAATCACTACTGCCACAAATACTCCCATGTCGTCGAGCAGTTGGATGATGAGTGTGTTTCGAGCGGCAGAGCCTATCTTTGTGAGTAACTGACTTCGAAATGCCCTATCAACAATTTGCACTCTATTACTACATTGAACATTTTAGTAGGGTAAATGGTGTATTGTGGATTGCCATAAAGGTTTGTTATTAAATATTATACATATAATTCAAATTAGGTTCGTGCGTAAAATTTACATTTAAATTCAATCATAGTTTTCTTATAGCAAATCTAACACTAAAATTAAGAAATCTTAGACATTAGGCAAATGTTACAAAGGTTGGCAGGGCAAGGACACGTTGCAAGTTTGCTGAAAAGCAACCCTGCAGAAAAAGTGGAGTACAGTAGACAAAGTGTAATAGCTAGGTTGAGAATAATTTGGTGGGGCGCTATAAAAACCAACTGTAACTTTCCGTTGTAATGAATTCACATTGTTTCTTGTTTTCTCCACTCATTTTACCCACCACATCATCATAATGTGCGGTTTGCTACACCTATTCCAAAGTGTCACTTCGATTCCAAAGCGACATTAATAAACAACAAGTTGCACATTTCGCGCGTCGTCTTCGTCGGTCGTCCTTTATTGTGTGGCGGCAGCTGGCTCCCTTGCTGCATAATTTGTACCATCTCCATCAATGCTGTTATGAGCGGACGACAAATGCATTCCTATTCTTGCTTGTGCTTGGCGTGTGTGGGTGTGAGTGTGTATATGCCAGATAGTTAAATGACTAAATATGCTAATTTGTCGTCCCTTGCCGACGGAGAAGTTCGCGCGCGGTATGCCGTGACAGTGACATTCCGGAACAATTATGACTGCGCCGTCTTTCTTGAAACTCAGCCAACCGTGTGAGTGCTCCCGCTCCGAGCGCTGACTCCAACCAAGGATAAGGACATATGCTATTCAAAGGGCATTGCAATTGTGCCAAGCTGGCTGGTACAAACTGTTGCAGTCGCCCTTGTCTAATGACTTCAGAATGCGTGGCTAATCGGAGTACTTCAACGTGGCATAAACAATTAATACGATTGGCTATTTAGCGGAAGACGTAAATTGGCTTAACGACGATGACGACGGCGGTCGTGGTAGCGATTGAGATGTTCGTTGTATTGAAGCGATTGGCATAAGTTTAGCTATTCCGCTTCACTGAGTAGATACAAAATTATGATAACGATATAGGTACTGAAACTGATGAGTACAGATAGTGCACTGAAGAGTGAAATCGTATGCAGCGAACTTTGAAATGAGTAAATTGGAACTCAATTTATGATCCAAACGATGGAACGTAATTAAATTTGGTGGACCACAGTTTAAATTAGTTTAACCAAGTTTCGAACCACATCGTCCATTCAAAGAAAATATAAAACTTAAATTCCTGTACTCCATGGTTGCAGTATAAATTTCAGCACTTCTAAAGCATGCACAAAAACATACAATACCGTGCATGTCCTCATTTGAAACCCCTTCTCTTAAGCTAACCTAAACTGTTCAACAACTCAAGCTAATCAAAACCAAATCACATCCATTCAAGCCGCCATCATCGCGATAACGAAGCTGTTTGTCCTCAAGCATCATCTGGATCATGACCGGGATAATGCAACACAAATGGAATGATCTGCCCGCCCTCTTGCACCACACAGCACACATCCAACACCCGACTTGAAAGGAATCTCAGCGTTGATACCTACACGTGACACCAATAGCGCACCCCGCCATCGCCCGCATCTTCACAAGGCATCAAGACTGCACCAGCATCAAATATGACGATAGCAACGAAGTCTACTGACGGTACTCGCGCCGTCAATGGTAGTCGATGTCACCACTACAGTCTTCTACCAACACCAAGTGGTGCAATGTTTTGCACTTTCGCAGCTGCAAAGTGGCCCTCCTCATAATGCTCAACCAACTTGTCTTGACTTGGGGTTTATTTTTCCATTGCCGAGAAAAAAACACAACAGCTCCATTCTTGGACCATTACCGCCGGCTACGACGTCAGCTTGCCATTCCGAGAGAGATACAATCGAAGAATATTTTTGGGTACTGTGCACAGTGGTTCTAGTTCTTAAGGAATGTGGTCATAAATAATGTTATTACATTACCATGTTGAAAATAGTTTTGCCTTTTTCTTTGTATTGCTCTTATATGTAGTGGCTTCTTTATCCTTCTTCTTGGCGTGATGTCCCAACTGGAACAAATCCTGATTTTTAGCGTAGTGTTCTATAAACAATTCCACAGTTATTAATTGAGAGTTTCGTTTGACAATGGTCATTTTGCATGATACTGATTCTCTCGGTGCGACTCGAACTCACGACTCCTACTCACTAGACAGGCACGTTGCCACTACACCACGAGATGACTCGAAGATGTAGTGATTAACCCGAATTTCAGTTCGAATAAAAATTCGCGAATTGGTTCCGACTGTTCCTGGTGTACTTTAAAGTTTTTTTTTTGGCTTTTCAGTCCGGTTGTGAAATTAAAAACAATCTTATGTTGTCTTACCCCGACGTTTTGATCCGTTTCGGCAAAAAAAAACATCGAAACGTCGGAGTAAGAGTGGCGCAAAAGTGGCATGATTTACAAAACTGCAGATAACTTTTGAAAGAAGAAAAAGACATCTCTAATTGTTTGATATGTTATGTATAAATGTCCCAGCTTTCAATTGATGCAAACATTTTGAAAATCGGTGGTTGCCCTCATGGTGAAAAAAATGTTTTGGTATAAAAATCCAAGATGGCGGCCAAAATCAATATGGCCGACATAACTTTTTATTATTGTAAATAGTAGCTCTATCTTTCCTCTTTTCAACAACAATTTGTTTTATGGTGGTTGTTGGAGAAACTTTCGAGTTATAACGGTTTAAGTGAGCCACCATTTGACTAAAATCGAGGGGTCTGCAAAAATTTTTGTGGCTCTAACTAACGGGGGGTCCATCAATTTGAGTAACCAAATGCATTTTTCTTACTTTTTAGGCGAGGGCTTTCAGAAAATCGGCACCTTAAACTTTTTTGAAGACAAGGTGTAAATAGTGGGCCGGTCTCAGTGAGAATTACCCCTATGGGTGCAAAGAAAATATGTCAGGCTGCTTTATCCGGATAATATCGCTGTGCGATAGATCGTTACTCGCGTGAGTGAGGTAAAAATATGATGCCTGCTTTTGTTCAAACTGCATTTTTTTTTGGGTAAAATCGACCTTGTTTTCGTTAAAACAACTTATATTTGGTTGCTCTTACAACTTGGTTGCTCAAAACAACTTATATTTGCGCATATTCATGATTAAAACCCTAAGTAGAATTAACTAATATTAAAGTTTGTTTTAAACCATGCTGTTAAGTTTGAAAACAAGACATTCCAGAGGGTTTTAACAAATTTCTATGGGCATTGCTAGGCTTCCAGGTATTATCAGGAGGTTGAGGTAGCGTTTAAGTCAGCTCTAGGGGATTGTAGGGGCGTTTCATGACATTTTAACCCGTTTCGGTCCTAGTTGGGAATTAAATTTCAAAAAATCACCATGACTTCATTTACCAACCGATTTTTACGAAATTTTGAACGAAGATCGCGGTATATCTCTAGTTGTATGGAAAAATATTAAAATGGTATTTTGGTCCTTGGGGTCTGAGTTATTGAAGGGGTTATATGGGGGTTATATCGGGTCAAAAATGGACCAACTTCCTTTTAACCACTGATTACTTGTAAAAAACACATGCAATATGATTGCAAACATGTTCAATTATCTTTTTATTATTACAGACGCATAGTTTGAGTAAATTGGGATTGTCTGGTTTTGGTTCCGGATGTTCCGGGTCACGTTTGGGGTGCGTTCGGAGGACACTTCTCACACGTACTCTACACATGACATTTTTTCTCGAAAAATTCTAAAAACAGGCTTTTCATGATTCATTCTTCATAATTTTGTATACTAAGTATGTTGAAGGAATATTCAAAGGTTTTTTTTTGACATATTGGCCGCCATCCCGGATGTTCCGGGAACCTGGAACCACCCGGGAAGTGGCCATTTTCCAAATTGTTATAAAACATGGCTTGCGACACATCAATCTTCATGATTTTGCAAAACAATTATATTAGAGGAGAATTTAGACGTTTTTGGGCATATTGGCCATAATTACGGATGTTCCGGGAACCTGGAACCACCCGGGGAAGTGGCCATTTTCCAATTTGTTATGAAACATGGCTTGCGACATATCAATCTTCATGATTTTGCAAAACAAGCATGTTAGAGGAGAATTCAGAGGTTTTTGGACATATTGGCCACAATTCCGGATGTTCCCGGAACCTGGAATCACCCGGGGAAGTGGCCATTTTCCAAACAGTTATGAAACATAGCTTGCGACATATCAATCTTTATGATTTCGCCAAACAAGTATGTTAGAGTAGAATTGAAAGGTTTTTGGACATATTTGCCGCCATCCCGGATGTTCCGGGAACCTGGAACAACCCGGGGAAGTGGACATTTCCCAAACAGTTATGAAACAAGGCTTACAACATATCAATCTTCATGATTTTGCAAAACAAATATGTTGGAGGAGAATTCAGAGGTTTTTGGATATATTGGCCACCATCTTGGATGTTCCGGGAATCTGGAACCAAACAGGGAAGTGGCCATTACCCCAAACCGTTATGCAACATGGCTTGTGACATATCAATCTTCATGATTTTGCAAAACAAGTATGTTAGAGGAGAATTCAGAGGTTTTTGGACATATTGGCCACCGTCTTGGATGTTCTGGGAATCTGGAACCACCCAGGGAAGTGGCCATTTCCCCAAACAGTTATGCAACATGACTTGCGACATATCAGTCTTCATGATTTTGCAAAACAAGTATGTTAGAGGAGAATTCGAAGATTTTTGGACGTATTGGCCACAATTTCGGATGTTCCGGGAAACTGAAACCACCCGCGGAAGTGGCCATTTTCCAAACAAATATGAAACAAGGCTTGTGACATATCAATCTTCATGATTTTGCAAAACAAGTATGTTAGAGGAAAATTCAGAGGTTTTTGGAGATATTGGCCACCATCCCGTATGTTCCTGGAACCTGGAACAACCCGGGGAAGTGGCCATTCCCCAAACAGTTATGAAACAAGGCTTGCGACATATCAGTCTTCATGATTTTACCAAACAAGTATGTAAGAGTGGAGTTCAGAGGTTTTTGGACATATTGGTCACCATATCTGGATGTTCTGGGAAAATGGCCACTTCCTTGGATGACTGCAAGTTCCCAGATCATCCGGAGTATTATCCAATATGTCCACAACCATCTGAATTCTCCTCTAACCTACATAATTTGCAAAATCATGAAGATTAACCCGTTTCGCATGCCCGTGTAGCTGCCGGCTTAGAATAGCACTACGGACCTCCTGTTCCGGGGGTAAAAGTCCACCAAACAGATAATTCCAATCCAAGGTGTCAGGCGATCAGTGCTGAGGGATTAATGGTTGAGGGGGTTTATATGCTCGATCTTTAACGGAGCCCGTAGCGTGTTTAGATCGCATTTTTGGGTTGCGTTGCGGTGATAGATCTACCAAATCGAAATCTAGTGTTGTCCTATTTTTCAATTTTAGAATATGTGTTCTGGTAATTCAAGGAATTATAGTATTTAGTCCTTACTACTGGTGTTTTGGTGACTTCCAGTTTTTGAATAAAACTGAGTTTACCAACTTTACTTTGCATATAGTTAAAAACCTCACCATCTGAGGCTAAACTCAATGCAAAGGACCCAAGCAACCAAAAGTTCGGATTCCACTTGAAGAACGAACTCAGAAGTTCAAATTTGGTTCAATTTCGGTTTTGTTGAACTTGATTCTCCAAAAAGTTACTCATGTATTGCTTATGAACTTAGATGCTTGTATATGTAGCTTTTGACTTCTCTTTAAAACGACATTGAAGTCGAAGAAAGGATCAGAACAAAACTTACTTTGAACTTTTGGGCAGAGTTCAATCAAATTTTAACCGAACTCATGTTGAACTTTTGCGTGCCACTAAAGTTCAAATACAGTTTAAATGGACATATAACAACAAAGTTCTAATAAATACTAACCGTATAAAAAGTGAACTTCACATGAACTTCGGAGACAGCGGAGCTCGGAAGAAGTTCACATTCAATTAAATCACTCG
Source organism: Aedes albopictus (assembly GCF_035046485.1). Taxonomy (NCBI): domain Eukaryota; kingdom Metazoa; phylum Arthropoda; class Insecta; order Diptera; family Culicidae; genus Aedes; species Aedes albopictus. The sequence goes on along the minus strand of NC_085137.1, from coordinate 432,679,657 downwards.
GCAATCGAGCTCAGCAGCCACAGCTTGTGTTAATTTCACAAATACACTTTGTTTCACTATTATATTTCAACGTACTTACTTGAAATCCACGCAAAGCATCCGTATTTTGTGGCTCAAAGGCTGCCCTCTCAGCGAGCCACTGTTCCACCCAGTGTTCCGCCGGAGTTTTTTTTTCGGCTACGGCAAAAGTCTTCCAGTTTTATAATTTATTATTTTGCACTTGCCTAAACTGCGAACCAAAACAAACTGAAAATGTCAATCTGTGTAAGTTCACAAGAAGTTCCACGTAAACTTCTTCCGAACTTTCGGTTTCAAAAAGTTTGTCTCGCAGAGTATTCCAAGTTCAGAGAAAGTTCACATGCGAACCTGATTGAGCACTAATAAATGATATCAGCATATTGAGTTAAATCCCTCAGTGCTTAACATCCCAAACATGGAGTAGTGGTTAGGCACCGACTTTCAACGAAGAGAACCCGAGTTCGATTCTCAGTAAGTAAAAACATCAAAAATGTATTTCAAGGTATTAGTCAATTTGGATTCCACATATGCTAATGTCTCTCAACAAAAAAATGCTTTTGAGGACTAAGCGCATGTTTTTCATTTTAACGAAGTTTATTTTTAAGCTGAATAGCGTTCCTTTCAGCGGCACAAGTGTACTTTTTGTGAACTCAAGTTCGGTTAACTACCTAAAAAGTGAGCTGTATAGAACGCTATTCATCTTCCTTCGAATAGCTGATTAAGCCCAAACATGCTGTTTTATCCGAACTTTTGGTTGCTTGGGGAGATCATATTGGGTTAGGGATCAATGTATGTACTAACTCTTCGAAGACTGGAAAGTGCTAGTACGTAAGGAACATACTAGAATCCTTATTACTGAACACATGTTCCATTATTGGAATGATATTGCTGCTAATGTTAAAACCCGGGTCTTAAACTTCCTACTGGGGAGAATTTAGCAGTGAAACAAGGGTGATGCTAGGTTTCCGATGCATGGCCAATATCAGTACTCTTGTTTTGTTTTATAAGAAAAGAAAACAAAAACTGTATCAAAATCGATACTTTATTGCCCCTCAATGGCAATTGAGTAATGCGACATGCATTACACTAAGGATACGGGTAATGTCACAATAGATCTAAAAACTGGTCACAGTGACAAACCCGAACAGGATTAAAAAAAAAAACCCGTTTCGCAAATTATGTGGGTTAGAGGAGAATTCCGATGGTTGTGGATGATCTGGGAACTTGCAGCCATCCAAGGAAGTGGCCATTTTCCCGGAACATCCAGATATGGTTGCCAATATGTCCAAAAACCTCTGAACTCCACTCTTACATACTTGTTTTGCAAAATCATGAAGATTGATATGTCGCAAGCCATGTTTCATAATTGTTATGGATATGGCCACTTCCCCGGTTGGTTCCAGGTTCCCGGAACATCCGAAATTGTGCATAATACGTCCAAAAATCTTCGAATTCTACTGTCACATACTTGTTTTGCAAAATCATGAAGACTGATATGTCGCAAGCCTTGTTTCATAACTGTTTGGGAAACGGCCACTTTCCCGGGTTGTTCCAGGTTCCAGGAACATCCGGGATGGTGGCCAATATGTCCAAAAACCTCTGAATTCTCCTCTAACATACTTGTTTTGCAAAAACATGAAGATTGATATATCGCAAGCCTTGTTTCATAATTGTTTGGGAAATGGCCACTGCCTCAGGTTGTTCTAGGTTCCAGAAACATCCGGGATGGTGGCCAATATGTCCAAAAACCTCTGAATTCTCTTCAAACATACTTGTTTTGCATCATGAAGATTGATATGTCACAAGCCTTGTTTCATAACTGTTTAGAAAATGGCCACTTTCCCGGGTGGTTCCAGTTTCCCGGAACATCCGAAATTGTGGCCAATACGTCCAAAAATCTTCGAATTCTACTCTAACGTACTTGTTTTGCAAAATCATGAAGACTGATATGTCGCAAGCCATGTTTCATAACAAATTGGAAAATGGCCACTTCTCCGGGTGGTTCCAGGTTCCCGGAACATCCGGAATTGAGGCCAATATGCCCAAAAACGTCTAAATTCTCCTCTAATATAATTGTTTTGCAAAATCATGAAGATTGATGTCGTAAGCCTTGTTTTATAACAATTTGGAAAATGGCCACTTCCCGGGTGGTTCCAGGTTCCCGGAACATCCGGGATGGCGGCCAATATGTCAAAAAAAAACCTTTGAATATTCCAAACTATGCGTCTGTAATAATAAAAAGATAAATGAACATGTTTGCAATCATATTGCATGTGTTTTTTACAAGTAATCATGGGTTAAAAGGAAGTTGGTCCATTTTTGACCCGATTTGACCCATATAACCCCTTCAATAACTCAGACCCCAAGGACCAAAATACCATTTTAATATTTTTCCATACAACTAGAGATGTAGCGCGATCTTCGTTCAAAATTTCGTAAAAATCGGTTGGTAAATGAAGTCATGGTGATTTTTTAAAATTTAATTCCCAACTAGGACCGAAACGGGTTAAGAGCGCTAAGGTGGGGAACGGACCTGGTGTGTTGGTTAGAATACTAGACTATCACGCCGAGGACCTGGGATCGAATCCCACTCCCAAAAAAACTCCCAAAATGTGGGTTCTTCCTTTGGAAGGGAAGTAAAGCGTGGGTCCCGGGATGAACTAGCCTAGGTCTAAAAATCTCGTTAATACAGATAAAAAAAAAGAGCGCTAAGGAGATTTTAGGTGTTCCAGGGATCAAAGAGGCTCTGAGGCCAGTGGACACAACAAACCTACTGAAACTAGGCTGCACGTCTTTGGATTTTAACTTGTTCAGCCAAATGATCAATTTGGCTTTACTTATTTGGGCTTAAAGTACTTTGGACCAAAGTGTTGCGGCCTAACGACCTAGTACCACTGAAAGGCTCCCTGAAATCATTTTACACACTCCAAAATTCCTTCAAATTCCCTTTTTGGAAGTCTCCAGAAACCCCTTAGTCCTTTGAGGCCAGATGAGTCAGATATGCCATCAGCAATGGAACCAAGCATAACAAACTGGTTCGAGGCCAGCAAGGTTGCAACAGCAGCAACTAAACGATCCGGGTTCAAAATCTAGAAAAACGTTTCTTAAACCCCTTGAAATAACTTGAATCTCTTTCAAACGATTTGAAACCTTCCTCAAACTCTCAGCCTGGTAAAGGCACATACTACGGTCGAAAGCCTCCACGCGGTACCTGGTGGGATACTTTTGCAGCAAGGTATGCAAGGGGGGGTTCCCAGCACGGGAACCTCGAACGCAAACAGTCAGCGCCACCTGACTAAGCAGCGAGCGTGCCAGAACATCAGAGGACTGCTCGAAACTTCAACGCGCACCATCAGACTGCAAAGCTGATGAAAGCACAAGTCATCCCAAACAGCCACAATAGTGACTGGGTGGGATGGAACCATCTACTCCAAGTAGATGAAACACTCAAGGAAAATGATCAAAGACATTAACAAAGATTCATCTCTCCCTCAACAGAATCAGCATGACTAGCGTCTATGTAGTGGTACGAAGCGAGGGGGAAATCGACCCCTTCGCCATCGGCAACACTTTGCTGAACCTGGGCATCAACGAGAGAGCGAAACTACTAAAAAGTGGAGACTACCTCGTCGGGGTAAAAGATAGCGAGACAGCGAACAGCCTGATACAAGTACAAGAGCTAGAAGACGGCACCAAAGTAAAGGCCGAACTACACCCGTCAATGAATGGGAGCAAGGGAGTCATCCGATGCCCGGCGCTGGCGAGCCGGTCAGACGATGAGATAAAACAGAAGCTAAACATCCCAACGTTGACGAGGGTGCAGGGAAAAGGTAATGGAGTTTACGTACTTACCTTCCAGCTCCCGCAGCCACCCAAGGAGATAAGGGTGCGCTGATGGTAAAAGTGAGCCGTTTCTACCCGCGCCCCCTGCTCTGCAGGGGGTGTTTCGTGTATGAACACGCGCAGGAGCACTGCCGCAATAAGAGACATTGCAGTAAATGTGGCCAATACCACGGGGATGCAGAGTGCGGGCCAACCAAGTGCCGCAACTGTGGTGGGCCCCACGTGCCCACGCAACCGTGGTGTCCGGCGTGGAAGCAGGAAATGGCAATAAACAAGATTATGACCGATAAAGGAATCCCGCCAATCAAGGCGAGAGCCCTTTATAAGCGAGAACACAAAAAATCGTACATCAACACGCCTCGGGTCGACGCGGAAGTTCGTCGCGCAGAAAATGAACCTGGACCTTCCCAGAAAAGGGCCGCGAAACCCGTACCGAAGTCACCGAGCGAAGGCGAAAGTGAGGACAACCGTCCAACCGCAACTCCACCGGCCAAGAAAGCGAAGGCGAAGATCCGCCGCAAGTCCACCAAGTACTGAGATAGAACAATGTAAAGAACAAATGAATAAATCAATTAGAAATCAACATACTAAAGACTTGAACAAATTATTTATAACATATCCGAACTGGTACCCCAGCCAGACACGTGGTTCGGAGGGGAGGTTGATGGGCGTACCCCTGATTAGAGATGGTCGGGTTTCGGGTTTTCAAACCCGTTTTAAACCTACTTAAATGCTTCTGAAACTCCCTGACGACAACTTTCTAAGTTATTGGAATTCCTCTTAATACTAATTGAAACGCCTTAAAACCTTTTAAAACGATTGAAATCCCCTCAAACTCCCCTGGGACATCTTTAAAATTCTTGAAACGCCTTGAAATCGCCCATAAATGCTCATAAGTTTCACTTATACCCCATAAGGAGCTCTCAAAATACACCTGCATCATCTTTAAAGTTAACTGATACTCCTCTGCAGTCTTTAGTTACCCTCTTAACTCTTTACTTCATGGAACGCTCGCGAAACCCTCCTGAAACAACGTTACGTTGAGCCAAGCGCTGAGATAAGCACAGAAAGAGTGTGCATTAGCACGGGACAAAAATAAAGTTAGCTTTTTGGATTCATTCAGGTTCCATATGAACTGTACAAAATTTCAGTGCAATCGATGAAACTACATTTCAGCGTGAACTTTTCAAAGTTTGCATAGGATTTACTATGGAAAATGTTACACTAACAGAACAAAAATGTGCATTGGAACACACATGAATCACAACTTCCAAAACACATGAATTTTCATAGTTGTTTCTGGTTGGTCACTTCTCATTTATAACTTTTTACTTTTAAATGCATTCCATATACCTCACTCTGCATTTATGTTTCCTACTTAATTCTGACACTTCTCTGTTATCTTTCCACTCCATGCTCCTAATTATTCACTGATTAACATTCCTTGATCTACTCTTGCAAATACGCACTCCTCACATCTCAGTTGCCACAGATCACTTCATCACAGTCCTCACTTTTCTTTTTTTTTCTACTTATTTCATACAGTTCTTTTCCCACTCTTAAGTGCTCACTTTTAATTATTTTTTTCACTCCTCGCCTCGCCACACTAATCACTACTCAGCTCTCGCTGCTCCTAGGTACCTAATTCACACACTTCATTGCTCAATGCTTATGCACTGCTCACTTCTTACTCCTCAAGATTCCCACTTGCCATTGTTTGCTAATCTTTTCTCATGTATGTCCTCATTCATTACTCCTCACAGGTTCAACTCAACTACTCATTCATAACTCATTACTACTCACTTCTCACTCCTAGCTGATTCATACTCCTTGTTATTTTACTTACAAGGCGTACAAATTATGTTGTGATCTCACTATTTTCCAGTCTTGGTTATCTCAAAAGAAAAAAAAAATCTCGATCAAGATTTGGTTTCTTTCAGGAATTTCTTCAAAGATTGCTGCAGGATTTTCCTTCATATATTCATTTAAAAGCTCCGTCAGGGGTTTCTTCTGAAGCTCATTCGGAAAATCATCCCGAAAGTACTTTACTGCTTCCCTAAGGAATTCCATCAGGGATTGATTCAGGGAGTACTTCAGTGATTACTCCAGGAATTTATCTAAAAACTTATTCAGCAACTCCTTCAAGCATTTCTCTAGGTCTAGAAGTTCTGTTAGATATTTCTCTTGGAGTTAATTCAAGGATTCCTCCAGCAGTTTCGTCGTAGTTTCCTCAAGGAAAATCTTCAGTTGTACGTGGATGCTATCGACTGTTTCGAATTCACAGGGGATTTTTTTGGCTTTCAATCTATCAAGTGATTAAAATGAAAGTATCTTTCTTACGCCCAACGTTTCAGGGATTTCTCCAAGAGTTCCCTCAGAGCATTCTTCCCGGATTTTATTTAAGGGTTCCTCGAGGGATTTCATCAGAAATTCCTCCAGAAGTACCTTCTGGGTTACATCCAGATTTTTTCTAGGAATTTCTTAAGAGATTTCTTCTGAAATTCCTAGGAGAATTTCGCCGAACGTGCATTCAGAGATTCCTCCTTTTAGAATTCCTCCATGGATTTCTTCAATGATTTTTCGTTAAGGGATTCTCCAGGAACTTATCCAGAGGTTTTTCCAGGGACTCTTTCAGAATTTTTTTCAAGAACTCCTCAGAAATTCCTGCAGAAACTTTACCTACAAAACCTTTGAAGATTTTTTGTTTGGGAATTTCTTGAGGAATTTCTTCATAAACTCCTACATGGAATTCCCCAGAAGCTCCTTCACTGATTTCTCAAGGGATTCTTGGGGGATTCCTTCAAGATTTTTTTTCCTGAATTTCTCAATAAATTGATTCAGGGGTTAGTCGAGAAATCTTTAAGGAATAACTTTGGAACTGCTGGAGATATTTATCCAGAGACTCCTTCAAGAATTTCAACACCAATTCTATCAGGGGTACCTTGAGAAAATCCTTCAGGGAATTCTCCAAAGATTTCTCCAGGAACTCTTCAAGGATCCCTGCAGGACATTCTCCTAGAACTATTTATGGGATTTTTCCTGGAATTTCTTGAGCGATTTTTTCTTATGGTTTTCTCTACGAACTCCTACAGGGATTTCTCCAGAAATTTATTTAAAAATTGTCATAGAAATTTTCAGGAATTATTGAAGGAATTTCGTCAGAAATTATTAAAGGAATTTCGTCAGGAATTCATGCAGCGAATTCTTCCACCGTTCTTTCACGAGTTCCTCCAGAGTTTTCTCGACTGATGTTTCTCCTGGAGGTCATTCAGGAGTTTCTCTAGAAAATACTTTTGGGACTTCTTCAGGAACTCCATCAGGAATATATTCAGAAAGTTATCCAGGAATTCTCCGAGGAATTTCTGGAGCAATGCTTCTAGAAATTTATTTAGGAATTCATTTAGAAATTCCTTCAGACATTTCTCTAGGAGTTCCGTCAGAGATTTCTTTTTGAATTCATCCAAGAATTCCTGTAGATGTTTCTTCTGGGATTCCTGCGGAAGTACCTTCAGAGAAATTTCTCTTGGAATTGCTGGAGAGATTCCTCCTGTAACTGCTTAAGAGGCTTTTGAACTTCTTCATGTACTTCTCTGGGAACTCCTCCAGGAACTCATTCCAGAATTTTTTTCAGGGGTTCCTCATGAAGTTCATCCAGCGATTTCTCCTGAAATTTCTTTTGTGGGTTCTCCTGCAGTTCCTTCAGTGATTCCTCTAGAAGTTTTTCCGTCAGGTACTCCAGGGATTTCTCCAAGGATTCTTCATGGAACACACTCATGGGTCCCTCTAAGAATGCCTTCAAGGATGCCACACGATATTCATTTGCAGAAGACGCTCTCAGGAAGTGTTCAAGAACACTTAAGCTGAGTTGAAGGTTTTGTTCCAGTTGAGTTGTTATCACAAGAAAAAGAGCCAGTCTTGAGAAATTCATTTTTAACGATTTAGGATTTCCAGATTCCGAAAACGATAATTCAAACATTTTGACATTTGTTTGCGCTTAAAATAAAGTACCGTACTCAGCTGTTCTGTTTTCGGTAAAAGTTCAGATTACCGAATGTTCAGCAAAACATTACCGAAGTTCGGCGAAAAATTTTCGAACGTTCAGATGACTGTACTGAATCATCGGTAATGTTAACCGAACGTTCGGTAAAAAATAACTGAGCTTCGGTAAAGCTGTGCTGAACTTCGGTAATCCAAACTTTTACCGAAAATAGAACAGCCAAACAAGTAGCTCTAAAATAAGTGTGTGTGATCTGTTTACGATATGCAATACATACTACTACCAACCAATGCGATGAATCAGTGGGAAAATGTGCTAGTATTTTAACCCTTCAGGGCGCACGCCGTTTTAAAAAGTACAGCATTACTAGAAAAACTTCGTTCACCGTAAACAAGCGTTCGTCCTGAAAGGTTAACAACGATGATCTTAACGCACGATGCAAAAACGGGTAGGTTGGGTAGCAGAAGAAACCGGATTGCATATCTCTACTATTCACCGGCTTACTACGCACTGGTGGGGATAGTCTTAGGTGACGAAAAGTCAAAATGTCAAAAGTAAGCTTCTCGGGTAGAGGTCAAAAGTATTGACGACCAAAATCTTGGGTTAGGGGGCTCGACACTAGTTTTCCCATGCCAAATATAAAAAAAAAATCAAAAAAAAACGAAAAAAACCCTAATTAATCCACCTAGCGGTGATGGTGCCTTTCTCGTGCTTTAGAATATCCTTTCAACAAAACTCGAGCGACATGTTGATGACATTGACATAAATACAAAATGAAAACTGCTTGCTAAATCTACTCAATATGGATACATTTTATATTAACATAACATCCAATATTCAGAAAATATAAGACAACGATCCAAAACTCAAACCAAACAAGTGTCATGAAGCCGCAAAATTTTGAAACGTCATTTTAGATTTTCCGGTCATCATTTTACCCCAACTAAACTAATCGCCATCTTGAACATTGAGACACCATCTTGGATGTTCTGGTATTCATTTTTGGACTCTGCACCTAAAATTACATAAAATAGTCGCCGTATTGAATTTTGGCATGTCGTTTATGATTTTCTGGTTACCAGTTTTGGACGAAGACCGGCATTCTTTCCCATTCAAACTATAGTCATATTGCAGACCTTGTGAAACAGCGCACAGCTTGGGTTTTCTGATTACAAATTTTGAATTCTGGACATATTTTCATACAAAATATGCATATAATGCAAGAATTAAAAATCCTATAAAATAGGCACTGAATACTGGGCCATTATCTTGGACTTTGGACCGCTATCTTGGATACTCTGGTGGACTCCGAACATATTTCCCATACCAAACACATTTATTTTACATAGTTTTAGAGCTCAAAATTCCTTAAAACAGCCACCATCTTCTGTTGACGCGATCACATTATTATTTTTACATTCAACGTTGACCCATCCTGCTATAAATTTACACCTTAGGAATCTGAAATTTTACGATGTGATGAGATCGCTTTAGTTTTGTCCATATTTTGTTCTCATATATGAGAACTTAGACCTATTCGTCACTGTTGTTCATACCTAATGTTTATCAGGCCATTAAACAAAGCCACGATTTGATTTTTCACATGAACGTTGGTTCTGCTACACAACAACTAGTCTCTTATGTGATCTAAGGCTATTTTCTTGCTAACCGTTCATTAGATTATCAAAAAATCTGCGATCTGATGTGTCGTATATATGGGTTTGGTTCATTTTTATATTTGGTAATTTCCGGTGGGATAGCCGGATCTGATTCCATGAGTCATGGACCATAGACCTGTTCACTTTGAAACTTTTTTTCTCCGATTCTCCGTGACACATCAAATTATCAATCCACATGCAAAAACAAGTCTTCAGTCCAAAATTGCGCCAAATTGATAAAGATTTAAAGGTGTATCAAATCGATTTTGTGTTTTTTTTACCGTTTTCACAGAAATTTACTCATAAATCCAGAAAATTGCTCCGAAAGGGTGCCGAAAATACCGTTAGGATATAGTTAGTACAATACTCTACAACTTTGCCGAAGATACTATGGTGTTTAAATTGCTTATTTCGAAGCTATTCAAAAATTTTCGTTGAAAAATCACGAAAAAACACGATATTTTTACGATTTTACATATAAAAGTCATGTAATTTTACATTATTTTTGGTGACTAAATTAATTAGCTATTTCTCCTTTGTGTAACGAACATTTCGTCCATACATCGTTTTTGTGTAGGAATTCGTTTTCAATGACTAATTATCAAAAGTATGTCACGTTGATACTAAAAATCGCGTAGAGTTGCCAGCACGAATTAAAACAAAGTTACCCATGATTAAGACGTCATGCCATCGTCTTCTAATGTCTTTTGATTCAAGTATCAGAAATGGCGCAGATGATAAGGCTCGAGCCTGTGGATCAGAAGGTCCCAGGTTCAAGCTCAAATACATAATAAACTTTTTTTTTTCTTTGTAGCAGTTAGGATGATGAATCTGCCATGAGCCATGGCCCACGACTTACACACAATCTCCCAAATAATGATGATTGGGACCTGCCAATTAAGCCCATTCCAGGACTAGCTAGATATTTAGTTTACTGCCCCCACTCGCATAACAGTCCCATATGAATAGGAAACCCAGCAAAGATGGGACTGTTATGCGAGTGGAGGCAGTTTACTTGTTGACAAGAAATCGTGTCGACGAGATCAGCTGGACGAAATATTGGACATCTGTTTGATATTGATTAGTTTAGCTAAAACAATTCAATACGATGATGGAACTGCTTCTATATGCAACATTTATCATACAACTCGACACCAACATTTCAAAAGGGCGTAACTGCTTTTGGAATCATCACCTTCTTTTAAAGCTGTGGATCATGTGTTATGATTTCCATGTTTTTCACAACAAGTACCAGATGGGAAAAACTCTCCTCTTTCCGACAACCAAGGTGGTTTGAGTGTAAGGGAGGCAGTACGACCTACAGCTTTGAAATAAGGTATTACTTCCAAATGCAGTTACGCCCTTTTGAAATGTAGGTGCCGAACTGTGGAGATTACTTGCATCTATCTAGCCACAAGCAACACAACTACACGATAAAGGGAAACTTTCTTACTATGCACTCTACGGTTTCGAAACAAGGCCATGATGCCAAATTACAATGAGATGCAGATCGTAGTCTCATTAACTTATTGCTGGATCGAGACGCAAAAAATCCTATTCCAGGGCTCGAACCTTGAATCTTCGAATCGGCAGTCTCATGCTCAACCATCTACACCAAATTGAAACTGATGCAGATGCGACAAAGAAATGTAATGACGTTTTAGTCATGGGTAACTTTGTTTAATTTTGTGCTGGCAACTCTATGCGATTTTTAGTATCAACGTGATATACTTTTGATAATTAGTCAATGAAAACGAATTCCTACACTAAAATGATCTTCTTCTTCTTCTTGGCGTAACGTCCTCACTGGGACAAAGCCTGCTTCTCAGCTTAGTGTTCTATGAGCACTACCACAGTTATTAACTGAGAGCTTCCTCTGCCAATGATTTTTTCTTCTTGGCGTAACGTCCTCACTGGGACAAAGCCTGCTTCTCAGCTTAGTGTTCTATGAGCACTACCACAGTTATTAACTGAGAGCTTCCTCTGCCAATGACCATTTTGCATGTGTATATCGTGTGGCAGGCACGAAGATACTCTATGCCCAAGGAAGTCAAGGAAATTTCCTTTACGAAAAGATCCTGGACCGACCGGGAATCGAACCCGTCACCCTCAGCATGGTCATGCTGAATACCCGTGCGTTTACCGCCTCGGCTATATGGGCCCGGTGATGTACGGACGAAATGTTCGTAACACATAGGAGCAATAGCTAATTAATTTAGTCACTTAAAACAATGTTAATTTACATGGCTTTTATATGAAAAATCGTAAAAATATTGGATTTTTTCGCGATTTTTTAACGAAAATTGTCGAATAACTTTGAAATAAGCAATTAAAACACCGTAGTGTCTTCGGGAAAGTTGTAGAGTATTGTTCCATCTATATTTTAACGGTGTTTTCGGTACCTTTCCGGTGCAATTTTCTGGATATTGGAGTACATTTTCGTGAAAATGCTCGAAAAAACACAAAATCGATTTGATACACCTCTAAACCTTTATCAATTTGGCTCATTTTTGGACTGAAGACTTGTTTTTGCATGTGGATTGATAATTTGATGTGACACGGGTAGGTCAAAAAAAGTGAACACTACCGACACTACCGGTTGTCCCAATTATGGTCTGAGATTATTTTATTGCTATTTATTCACCTTTACCTAATCACCGCGATTTGATATATCGCATGAATGGGTTTGCTTCACTTTTACTTCTAACCATTTTCGAAGCCACAGCTGAACCCGCAACACTACCGGGAATCTAATGTGGTCTGACCCTATTTTTCCATCAGGTTGTCGATAAGACGTGATCAGTCTTGTTAGAGATCACAGTCATTTGAATCTTTTCATCGATATTCGGCCTCCTTTGTTTCCGACATTCGCAACACAAGCAATCAAACTACTGTTCGAAACAAAAATGTCAAACGAATGCACTTCACCACGATAGCGGCTTCGGGAGACGGTTCGGCTTTTGTTATTCCTGTCTTCTTCCATAATAAGAGATATGTTGCCCATCTGTGTGTCGTATTCAATGCAACATGCAATAATAAACTAATATTAACATTCATAATCGGAATTGGTTGAAAATCTATGCGTAAAGCTAGAATTAGACACATGTCATCGTGTCAGATGACATTGATTTGACCCTTTCTTATGTTTATTGATCTTTGATCTACTGCTCGTGTTGTGACGGGCTTGGTGGTCTAGTGGCTACCGCTTCTGATTTATATGCAGAAGGTCCTGGGTTCATTCCCTGGCCCGTCCCTTTCCTCCTACTTTGAATCTTTCTATATACTTTCTCTCTGCTCTCTGCATATACAACTCATGTATATAAACATGTTCATAGCTGTCGCTAGAACAGAAACGGGTTGAAAAAGCCGTTTCCCTTCCTTCCTTCCAAACTTCCACAGCACAGTGCCACAATCCTATTAGAAAACGCCTACAAGTTATGCAATCAAGCGAACTGTGCCGCACATCTTCAAAATAATAAAAAAACACACAATTCTATCACCTTCCCCTGGTATCCACACACCAATGTGTGAACCTTCTGCCAACCAATTCCCACCAACACTCCAACATCCGCATGAATTTGTGCTGGCGCAGAGGTATATTCGGCCAGATGTGGATACAAACGATTGCAATCATCACTTCCTTACCCCTTCCCCACATTGACCTGCAACCTGACGTGGCAGGCGCCATTGTCGCCTAAAAATAGAAGATCACCAACGCTCACACACTGAAGATGCCTGTTAGTCCCCGGCAGTTATCTCATTGGTCCTTGTGTGAGTGTAGCTGGTCTGGCGATACTGGAGTAGCATCCACGGGCGGTCAATCAAGCTCAAGCTTTGATCTACTGCTCGTGTTGTGTGTAGGTAAGGCAGAGTTTAAAATTTTCATTTTCAATGAGTGAAATTCAACGTGAATTTTGAAAATTCTCAACTGAGGGATCAAAATAAAATTCATTTTGGTGAATGAATTATCTCACTTATTCATTCATTTTTCTGTCACTGACAATTTTCACTGATGAATATAACTAGACCGTAACTCCCGATTATACTTTCAATCACCTCAAAACTTGTGTACAGTGATTAATTGTAATCCTAGCTATCTGTTCTATTTGTCCATTAAGTCGGATTATGCGTCTGGTAAAAGAAATTGGACATTATATGACGTGCGAAAAAATATTCATGACAGAGTTCATTCAATTCTGAGACGCATTCAGCTGACAATGAATGTGGCCAAACACGAATGAAAAAATGAGAGTGTCAATCTTCACTTTCAATCTTCGAATTTTTTACTCTCTGGGTAAGAGGTAACGATAGCGCACGAATGTAACAAAGCCGACTGATACCCGACTGCGGCAACGAAATGAAGGTAGTAAAAAGTGTCGAATGTTTACAAGACTGGTCGTGATTTGATGTACCGCATCCATGGGTTTGGTTAAATTTTACATTTTACTACCCGGATCTGATTCCAGGTAACTACCGGCTGAACCAAATATGGTCTAACATTATTGTCTTGTTAACTGCTCATCGGTTAAATTGAAGGTGTCACATGCAGGGTTTGACAATTTCGATGGGACTCTCGGAACCAATTCCAGAACACTACCAGTTGTCTTAAGTGTGACGTAAGACTATTTTCTAGCTAACTGCTCATCAGGTTATCGCAAAAGCCACGATTTGATGTGTCACATGCCTGGATTTGGTTTACTTTTACTTTTGGCTTCTTCCGGCCACTCAAAAGTGATTCCGAAACACTTGCTGGCCGTTCATTAGGTAATCTAAAAAGCCGCTATTTGATGTGACGCATGTACGGGTTTGTTTCTCTTTCAGATTTAATCACGTCGGCGAGAACCCCGGAACGGATTCCGGAACACTACTGGTTCAGATATGGTCTGAGATAATTTTCCTGCTCATTATCCATCAGGTCATCGAAAATGCCGTGATTTGATGTGCCGCATGCATGGGTTTGGTTCAATTGTATATTTGGCCATTTCCAGCGGGACGCCTAGAACCGGTTTCGGAACACTACCGGTTCAGATATGATCTGAGACTACTTTCCTGCTTACCGCTCATCAGATTATCGAAAATGCCGTGGTTTGCATGCGACACATATGCATGGGTTTGGTTCACTTGTATATTTGGCCACTTCCAGCGGGACGACTAGAACCGGTTCCGGACCACTACCGGTTCAGATATGGTCTGAGATGATTTTCCTGCTCATTATCCATCAGGTCATCGAAAATGCCGTGGTTTGATGTGCCGCATGCATGGGTTTGGTTCAATTGTATATTTGGCCACTTCCAGCGGGACGCCTAGAACCGGTTGCGGAACACTACTGGTTCAGATATGGTCTGAGATGGTTTTCCTGCTCATTGTCCATCAGGTCATCGAAAATGCAGTGATTTGATGTGTCGCATGCATGGGTTTGGTTCACTTTGATATTTGCCACTTCCGGCGGGACACCCGGAACCGGTTCCGGAACACTACCGGTTCAGATATGGTCTTAGACTATTTTTCTGCTTACCGCTCATCTGGTTATCAAAAATGCCGTGGTTTGATGTGTCGCATGCATAGGTTTGATGCATTTTCATATCTGGTCCCTTCCTGGGGTACCGTTCCGGAACACCTAAATGGCCATATCTCCGGAACGGCTGAACCGATCCGAACCATTTTCAATAGGAAACAATGGGACCAGATTCCGCGTCGAATGAATCATCGGTCATTAAAATCGGTTGAGCTTTACTGCCAAAAAGTGATGTGAGTTTTTTTGTACACATACACACACACATACACACACACACATACACACACACATACATACACACAGACATCACCTCAATTCGTCGAGCTGAGTCGATTGGTATATGTGACTCAACCTTCCGGGCCTTCTATCAAAAAGTCATTTTTGCAGTGAACATATAGCCTTTCCAGTACACTTAGTGTACGAGAAAGGCAAAAACACGGTAAAACTCGCAAACCTTTTTTTGGGTTTTACCGGGTTTTTCGCCTTTTTTCGGCTTTTTCGGAATATTTCGGCTTGGCAAAACTAGTGTCGTCTCCCCTGATCAAAACGTTCTATAAAATTAGGCAGGCTATCAGATTTGGGCCCTAGTCGAAGAACCACTGTGCCACACTGTGCGCACTGCCGGCGCTGCGTCATTCTGCTTACATTTCTTCAAGCTCCAACAAACAGACGAAGCCAATTTCCTGACAGCAAACCGCACTATCCTGGGGTCACACAAAAAGAAAACTTGGTTTGGTTCGGTTTGCTTTGCATTATTGGCTGCTCCATCTGAGAAGGAGTTGTGAGGAGGAGGGGGAGAGGAGGACGAGGAGGAGGAGGAGAAGAAGATGCAGATTTCTTGCTTCGGAAGATTTTCGACGGTGCCAATCTCCTCCGAATAAATTGAGAAACAACACTCGCTTATTGGCATACAATTGGATTCGTTTCGTTCGACTTTTCGAGCCATTTGGTGTTGGTACAACAGCTGCAGCAGTGCAGTGGACGAAATACCCAGTGTCACCAGAATACATGCTGGAGGGTGAGGTAAAATGTGACCTGTTGAAATTTTTCTGCAAACTGTTAACTGTGACTAAATGGCGACAAACATATTCAAAGATCTTTAAATTATTACGATGTCACAATGGACATTTTGACCATTTGTGATGTGCAGATTGGAAAAGGATTGTTTAATCTACCTGCCGATGCAAATTAATCAAAATTTATAAATACAAGCACAGGGCCCATATAGCCGAGGCGGTAAACGCACGGGTATTCAGCATGACCATGCTGAGGGTGACGGGTTCGATTCCCGGTCGGTCCAGGATCTTTTCGTAAAGGAAATTTTCTTGACTTCCTTGGGCATAAAGTATCTTCGTACCTGCCACACGATATACGCATGCAAAATGGTCATTGGCAGAGGAAGCTCTCAGTTAACACTCCCACTGCCATGCTATAAATCACTTACACCAACTGCCATGCCTCAAAACAGTGGGAACGGTATTTTTCAACTGCTAATATCTCAGCCGTTTTTTATCCGATTTGCAAAATTTTTGAAGCTATGAATTTTCCCAGCCTTCTAGATGAATATAAAATTTTCAAACTATGGATTTGACCAAAGTTCTATTTTTGAGTACTCAAAAACTCGGAGCAAGTACCTTAAAAAATACTGTTTTTCTGGAGCCATTCCGAATGTAAATTAGTTTCCACGCTTATTTTAATGTTGAATTGCCCATATTAATAAAGCAAAATTATTGCAAAGAAATATATGGAGATACTCATTATTTAAGACTATAAAATCTTCACAAAATTACGTATAATACAGAAAATTTGTATATTCGATTAGAACTTTGTATTCATCGCGACAACCCCTTTGTTTTATTGCTTGAAACCAATCACGTGCACATGAGACATCTTTTTCCGAACGATTGTGAAAAATGTGAATCTCAGAAACTACAAAATTTTCATAAAATCACGTATAATACAGGAAATTAGTATTTTCAGTTTGAACTTCACGTTCAACGCGACAATCTCCATGTTATATTGCTTGAAAACAATCACGTGTACATAAGAATAGATTTACAGATAAATGAGGACAA
This sequence comes from Aedes albopictus, assembly GCF_035046485.1. Lineage (NCBI taxonomy): Eukaryota > Metazoa > Arthropoda > Insecta > Diptera > Culicidae > Aedes > Aedes albopictus. Next base: position 432,662,551 of record NC_085137.1, on the reverse strand, counting down.
GTGTGATTCATAAAAACTACAAAATCTTCACAAATTTGAGTGTAATACAGAAAATTTGTATATTCGGTTTGAACTTTACATTCATCGCGACAACCCCTGTGTTTTATTGCTTGAAAACAATCATGCGTAGATGAGAAAACTTTTTCCGAACGATTGTGAAAAGTGTGTATTTTAGGAACTACAACATTTTCACAAAATCACGTATAATACAGAGAATTTTTATTTTCAGTTCGAATTTTACGTTCATCGCGACAATCACCATGTTATATTGCTTGAAAATAATCGCGTGTACATAAGAATACATCTACAGATAAATGGGGACAAGTGTGAATCATAAAATTTCAAAATCTTCACAAAATTACGTATAATACAGAAAATTTGTATATTCGGTTTGAACTTTACATTCATCGCGACAACCCCTGTGTTTTATTGCTTGAAAACAATCACGCGTAGATGAGAAAACTTTTTCCGAACGATTTTGAAAAGTGTGTATTTTAGAAACTACAACATTTTCACAAAACCACGTATATTAGAGGAAATGTGTCTTTTCAGTTTGAACTTCACGGCCATCTCGACAACCCTTGTGTTTATTGCTTGAAAACAATCACGTGTATATTATAAAACTTCTTCCAATCGATTGTGAAAAGTGTGTGTTTTGGTAACTACAAAATTTTCACAAAATCACGTATAATACAGGGAATTCGTATTTTCAGTTCGAACTTTACGTTCATCGCGACAATCCTTGTGTTTTATTGCTTTAAAATAATCACGTGCACATAGGAAAACTTTTTCAAAGCATTTGTGAGAAGTGTGAATCATCAAAACTACAAAATCTTCACAAAATTACGTACAATACAGAAATGTTGTATATTTGGTTCGAACTTTACACTCATCGTGACAATCCTTGTGTTATATTGTTTCAAAGCAATCGCGTGTATATAAGAATAAATTAACAAATCACTGGAAACATGGATTCCTACAATTTTATTTCTTCTAGGCATTCCTACAGAAATTGTTTCAAGAATTGTTGAGAAAACTTTCCTGGGATTTCCTAAGTAATTCCTCGGACCTGGTGTGATGGTTAGCTAAAGCACAGGCATTTCACCCCGAGGCCCTGGGATCAAATCCCACTTCCGAAAAAAACACACACAATGTGAGTTCTTCCTTCGGAAGGGAAGTAAAACGTGGGTCCCGAGATGAACTAGCCAAGGACTAAAAATCTCGTTAATACAGATAAAAAAAATCCTCATGGGATTGCTTATGAGATTCCTCATTGAATTTCTTCAGGAATTCATCCTGAGATCATTACTTCTGTGTTTATTTCAGGAACAACTGCAGGAATAATTTTAAAAATTCCTCTAAGAATTCCCCAGGAACTCTTTTAAGAATTTCTTTAGGACTTCCTCTTGGAATTCTTTCAGGAATTCCTCCAGGAATTAATCCAGTATTTTCTCCAGGAACTTTATGTGGATTCCCTTAGGAATGCCTCTTGGAATTGCTTCCAGGATTCATCCAGGGGTTTCTACAGGAACGCCTGCAGGGATTCCTTCAAGAACTGCTACAGGGATTCATCCAAAAGTTCATCCACTCTTTCTAGAATTACTTCAGGATTTCTCCAAGAATTCCATCTGTGATTTATTCAGGAACTTATCATGGGATTTCTCCACGAATTTGTTCAGGAATTCCTCTAAGAATTCTTCCAGTGATTTCTCTGAGGATTTTTTCAGGGATTCCTCTAAAAACTCCTCCAAGAAATCCTACTGAAATGCCTCTAATTTTTTTATCATATTCCTCTAGGAATTCCTTCAGAAATGCTTCCAAGAATTCTTGTAGAGATTCCTCCAGGAGTTTCTCCAGAGATTCCTCAGGAAATCACTACACGCTTTCCTCTAGGGTATCTTCCAGAAACTTCTCCTGGAATTTCTCCAAGGCTTCACACGGGAATTCCATCTGTGATTCTATCTGGAACAACTTATTTTAAAAATTCCCCCAGTAACTTTTCTTAGGATTCCTTCAGGAATTTCTCCTTGAATTCTTGAAGGAACTCCTCCAGGTATAAATTCAGTACTTCCTTCAGGAACTGTTTAGGGATTCTCTTGGGAATTCCTTGGGATTCTTCAGGAATTCCTCTAGAGTTTTCTTCAGGAACTGCTTTAGGGATTCCTCCAAGAATTCCATCAGGAATTCCTACAGGATTTTTTCCAGTAATTATTCAGGGGATTCCTCCAAGGGTTTTTCCAGATACTCCTACAGGAATTCCTCCAAAGATTTCTCCAGGAGTTTATTCAAGGGTTCCTCCAAGAATTCCACTACGAATTCTCCTCGGCATTTTTCCAGGAATTTATTCAGGGATTTTCCAGGGATTCCAACTTGGATTCATGAAAAAAAATTTTCCAGGGTTCTTTTCAGCGATTCCTTCAGAGATCCCTCCTGATATTCCTCCAGGAATTCAGGCAGGCATTCCTCAAATATAGGAAAATTCACCAGAAAATTCACCAGGAATTGATCTAGAAATTCCTCCATAAATTCTGTAATAAATTCATCCAAGAATTTCTCTATGAAATCCATCAGGGATCCCTTCAAAAACTCTTCAAGGATTATCTCTAGGAAGACCCTTTGAAATTTTTCCAGGTATTCCTTCAGGAATTCTTCCAGATTTTCCTCCAGTAATTGCTGCAGCGATTCTTTCCGGAATTCTGCAAAGAGAATTCTTCCAGAAACTTCTTCGGGAATTTCTGCACGAATTTCTCTAAGGATTCCTCCAGGGATTTTTCAAAAATTCCCTTGAGGATTTCTTCATGAATTCCTCCAGAAATTCCTCTAGAAATTCCTTCAAGATTTTTACAAATTTTTACAAAAAAATTGCCCAGAGTTTCTTTAGAGATTCCTCCAGAAATTCATCCAATAACTATTTCATCAAATGATTCCTCTAGGGGATTCCTCCAGGTAAGCTTCCAGATATTCCTCCAGAAATTCTCACAGAAATATCTCCAGCAAATTCCTCTAGGATTTAGTCTAGGAATTGCTCCTGGAACTCCTGCAGGAAAATCTCCAGGAAATGCCCCAGGAATTTCTTCAGGAGTTGATACAAAAATTGCTCCTGAACATTCTTCAGAAATTATGTCAGCAATTTCTCCAGAAAATCCTTTAGGAATTTCTTCAAAAATTCTTGCAGGAAATTCTCCAGGAATACCTTAAGGATTTTTTAGGGAAACCTTCAGGCAGTTCTCCAGGAATTACTCCAAATATTGTTTCAAGAATTGTTTCAATGATTCCTCCTGGGATTTCTCCATGAATTTCTCCAGGGCGTTTCTCAAGAATTTCTCCAGGAAATCCTTCGAAGATTCCTCCAAGAAATACTTCAAAGATTTATCCAGGAAATCGTTCAGAAATTCCTCTAAGAATCTTCTAGGGATTTCTTCAGAAATCCTGCCAGGATTTTTTTCCAGGGATACTTTCAGGAATTCCTCTAGAAATTCCTCTAGGAGTTGCTTCAGGAATTCCTCCTGGGATTTCTCACAAATTTCTCTAAGGATTACCCTAGGCATTAGTTCAGTAATTCCTTCGAAAATTTCTCCAGGAATCCCTTCAGAAGTTCCTCTAGAAAATCCTTCAGGAATTTCTCAAGGGATTTTTTCAGAAATTTTTTTTTTTCCAGATTTCCTTTAGGGGTATCTCCAAAAATTCATCCAATAATTCTTTCAAGAATTTCTCTAGAGATTCATCCAGGAATTCCTTCAAGGATTCTTCCAACACTTCTCACAGGAATACTTCTAGGAATTCCTCCAGGCATTCCTTCAGGATTTTATCAAGGAATTTCTCCAGGAACTCCTCCGGGAATAACTCCAGGAATTTCTTCAGGAATTCTTCCAGGAAATGCTCCTGGACATCTTGCAGATTTCAGATTTTTCCAGAGATTCCTCCGGGAAATTCTTCGAAAATTCATCCAGGAAATCCTCCAGAAATTCCTCTTAGGATTCTTCCAGGAAATCCTTCTGAAATTTCTCAAGGGATTTTTCTAGAAATTTCTCCAGAAATTCCTTCCAGAATTCCTCTGGATATTTCACCAGGAGTTGCTCTAAGAGCTCCATCAGGTATTTATCCAGGAATTGCTACTGGGTCTCATCCAAGAATTCTTCAGGTGGTTACGCCAGGAATTTATTTAAAAGTTGCTCCATGCATTCCTTCAGGATTCTCTCTAGAGATTTTTTTCAGGAATTGCTTCAGAGGTTCCTTCAGTAATTCCTCCAAGACTTTCTCTAGGAATTTCTTAAGAGATTTCTTCAAAAACTTTTCTAGGGATCCCTCCCATAATTCTTTCAGGATTTTTTAAGAAATTACTTCAAGGAACCCTCATGAAATTGTGACGAGAGTTTCGACTGGAAATTTGTTGAATATTTTAACTGGCTTTCTCAGTCTGGGGAAAATTCAAAACGACTAGTTTTGTATTGCCCGACGTTTCGGCCTTGTTTATTTGGCCTTTTTACCCTTGAAAAAGGCCAAATAAACAAGGCCGAAACGTCGGGCAATACAAAACTAGTCGTTTTGAATTTCCCCAAACTGAGAAAACCTCATGAAATTTATATAGGATTTCTTCTAGGAATTCCTTAAGAGATTTCTTTACAAATTTCTCGAAGGACTCCTCCCAGAGTTTATCCAATAATTCCTCTTGATATAGTTTTAGATAATACTCCAGGGATTCCTTCGGAAATTCTTACGGCATTTTTCCTGGAAGTCTTCCAGGGATTGCTCGTGGAATTCTACAAGTGATATCTTCAGAAATTCCTCTCAGGTTCTTTTCAAAAATGTAGTAAAAAGTTCCTTCAGAAATTTCAGAAATTCTTCAGTCATCTTTTGCAGGGATGTACCCACGAATTTCTCCAGGATTATTTGATATTTTTTTTATTATTTCAACAATTTCTGGAGGAATTTATGCAGCGAATAGTATTGGAAGACAATTTAATAAAGATGCATACAAGAACCAGGAAATTATCCAAGGATTCTTTCAGTAATCCCTCCAGCAGTTTCTTCAGAAGTTTACTCAGCGATTCCATTAGTAATTCTTTCAATAAGCGAGACTATAAGTCCTCCAGGGAATCTTCCAAGCAACACACATGCCACAAAAAAGTCACGGCAGGGCAGGTTTTAGATTATGCAGAAATCACAGTGACTTACTATAAACATCTAGACACTTACATGCTAAAAGTGCTTTCATACATTTCTCCAGGGAATCCTTCAGGAATTCACCCAGGAAAGAATCTTTCGGAATTCTTCCATGAATTCATCCCGAAAATTCTCTCAAAAATGCAGCAGGAATTCCTCCAGGAAATTCTTCTCAAATTCTTCCAAACATTTTTCTTTGAATAAACTCTAGGATTTTTTAAATTCTTCTATGGATCCATCTGGAAATACGTTCATTGAGATTTCTATAGGATTATGCTCTGACATTAGTGCATGCAGTATATGGGTATATAATACCACCTTTAGAGAGATTCCAGCAAGGATGTACTCGGAACAATTAGACTGAAGGTTATTTCAAAATAATTATACAAAGAGGATGCCGCTACGAACGTTGTGTTTTCACCAAAAATAAAACAAAATCTGTATTTTACGTAATTTTGTGAAGATATTGTAGTTCTAATAGTTCCTCATTCTCACAATCATTCTGAGATTGTATTCTTATGTACTTGATTATTTTCATGCAAAAAAGAAATAAGGTTGTCACGATCAATGCTGAGCTCGAACTTAAAATACATTTATCTTGCAATATACCAGTGGTTTTCAACCAGGGGGGAATTCCCCCATAGGGGGGAATTTCGTTCTTTCATGCGGGGAATTGCCAATTCAAGAATATTATCTTATGATTTTATCTAAAGAACAAAAAAACAATTTTCAACATTGAAAATTTTCAGTGTATCGTGAATCATCGTCGTCAAAATGTAAGTGTATACTCTCAGAAAAAATCATGTAAATTTAAGTTCACTGTTCATGTGCATTCACATAAAAGGAGCGGCCCGTTGGACACTAATTTACGTCTTCTATCACAAATGAAGTCGAGCTAGCAACCGCTAAAGCTGAAGCGAGAGATAAAACATATGGAAGTAAAACCCTGTACTTCACGTAATTTTTTGAAGATTTTGTAGTTTTCAAGAATCATACTTATCATGCGCATGTGATTGTTTAAAAAAATAATACACAGGGGTTGTCGCGATGAATGTTGAGTTCCAACCACAAATACAAACTTCCTGTATTATACGTAAAATTGTGAAAACTGTGCAGTTTTTATGATTCATACTTCTCCCTATTGCTATGGAAATGTATTCTTATGTATGTATGTAATTGTTTTGAAGCAATGAGAGACATGGATTGTTGCGACGGACGTGAAGTGTAAAACTAAAAATACAAATTTCCAGTATTTCACGTAATTTTGTGTTTTTTTTTTAGTTCCTAAGATTTACACATTTCACATTCGAATTTGAAAAAGTATTCTTATGCACATATGATTATTCTCAAGCAATAAAACACAGGGGTTGTTACGGCAAATGTGAAATTCGAACCGAATATACTTATTTTCTGTATTATACGTAATTTTGTGAGGATTTTGTATTTTTTTACGTTTCACACTTCTCACTTTCGCATTGAAAAGTATTCCTATGTACACGTGATTGTTTTCAAGCAATAAAACACTAGGGTTGTCGCGATTAATACAAAGTTCAAATCGAATATACAAATTTCCTGTATTATACGTGATTATGTGAAAATGTTGTAGTTCCTAAGATACACACTATTCACAATCGTTCGGAAAAAGTTTTCTCATGAACACGTGATTGTTTTCAAGCAATAAAACACAGGGGTTGTCGCGATGAATAGAAAGTTCAAACCGAATATACAAATTTTCTGTATTGTACGTAGTTTTGTGAAGATTTTGTAGTTTTTATGATTCACACTTGTCCCCATTTATCTGTAAATGTATTCTTATGTACACGTGACTATTTTCAAGCAATATAACATGAGGATTGTCGCGATGGACGTAAAGTTCAAACTAAAAACACGAATTTTCTGTATTATACGTGATTTTATGAAAATTTTGTAGCTTCTAAGATTTACACTTTTCACAATCATTTGAAAAAAGATTTCTCGTGTGCACGTGATTGGTTTCAAGCAATAAAACACAGGAGTTGTCGCGATGAATACAAAGTTCAAATCGAATATACAAATTTTCTGTATTATACGTAATTTTGTGAAGATTTTATAGTCTTAAATAATGAGTATCTCCATATATTTCTTTGCAATAATTTTGCTTTATTAATATGGGCAATTCAACATTAAAATATGCGTGGAAACTAATTTATATTCGGAATGGCTCCAGAAAAACAGCATTTTTAAGGTACTTGCTCCGAGTTTTTGAGTACTCAAAAATAGAACTTTGGTCAAATCCATAGTTTGAAAACTTTATATTCATCTAGAAGGCTGGGAAAATTCATAGCTTCAAAAATTTTGCAAATCGGATGAAAAACGGCTGAGTTATATTAAGTTGAAATTACCGTTCCCACTGTTTGGGAGGCATGGCAGTGGGAGTGTTAATAACTGTGGAAGTGCTCATAGAACACTAAGCTGAGAAGCAGGCTTTGTCCCAATGAGGACGTTACGCCAAGAAGAGAGAGAAATACAAGCACGTTATCATCGAAAGTGAGTAAACTTAAAGAGAGCCTCTCATCTGCACTTAGGACCTATAGAAATGCTTGGCCTGAAATGTGAAATTTGTAGTTTGCCCAGTAGATGAATGAATTAACATCGGCTGTTACCCCATCCGATTGTTTTAGAGAAACCTGAAGACTGATGTAGCGCCAAAAAGTTCGATAAACTGTAAACAACTGCATGTTAATCTCAAAAACTGTACATCCACTTTCTTAACTTATCTAACTATTGCTGGGGGGTCGCGAGAGCCAAGGTTGGGAACCGTGTAGCTATTTGGTTGACACATGTGAGCTGGAATGGCTAAATTATCTTGAAGAGGATCCGATTTATATGCAGTAGTTATCCAGGGTCGTGCAATTTATCCCCAATCCCCCAACAAACCACTTAGAAGTATGCTGATGCAGCGGCATGTTCGTTCTGGGCGACGGACGCATCGATTCGTTACATTCGTCGAATCTGGAAGGGAAATTGGAGTTCGGCTCGATTGGTGTCCGTCCCAGTCAGTAGTTGGCTGCCGTGTAACATTGAACAACGAAATTTGTTTCCATTTGTAAGCTGCTTAACAGCAAACAAAGCTTGAACGAACACGGGGACTTTGGGCCGGCAGAGAGCGTGACAGCCGGGCGAAATTCTGCAGCAACAGCGAGCGCCTAATGGTATTTTACCAGGTTGTAGTGCTTGTTACCGTGTAATTGGCAGCAGAATCAAAATGCAAACAAGTGTCGTTATGGGAACGTTATGAGTCGCCAGATTTAAATTGCAGCACATTTTGTACAATAATGTTGCATACCTAATTGTTTCGGCGTCTGAAGTGCAATTTTCACAAGGTAAGAGCATTATCGAAACACATTGTAATAGATAGTGATTCCTGTTTAAAACTCAGACATTAATGAAACAAAATTAAACGTTGATTGTCGAAGAGTTTAATCGATACATTTATTTACACAGCATCACAATTAGGATGACACATATAGGACAATAGTATCACACTACTGAGCGCTGTCTACAAGATACTCCATCAACTTTTATGCCGTTATCTATCACCGATTGCAAGAGAGTTCGTGGGGCAATAGCAGGCTGGATTCATGGGTGAACGCGCTACAACGGACCAGATGTTCGCCATCCGCCAGGTGTTGCAGAAATGCCGCGAATACAACGTGCCCACACATCACTTGTTCATCGATTTCAAATCGGCGTATGATAGAATCGATCGAGACCAGCTATGGCAGATTATGCACGAAAACGGATCCCTGGAAAAACTGATACGATTGATCAAGGCGACGATGGATCGAGTGATGCGCGTAGTTCGAGTATCAGGGACACTCTCGAGTCCATTCGAATGTCGCAGAGGCTTACGGCAAGGTGATGGTCTTTCGTACTTGCTGTTCAACATTGCGTTAGAAGGTGTAATAAACACGAGTGGAACGATTTTCAAGAAGTCCGTTTAGTTGCTGATGATATTGATATTATTGCTCGTAAATTTGAGACGATGGCGGAAACGTACATCCGACTAAAGAGTGAAGCCAGGCTAATCGGATTAGTCATTAATGTGTCGAAGACAAAGTACATGATGGCAAAGGGCGCCAGGGAGGAATAACCGCGCCCGCCACCCCGAATTTATATCGACGGTGATGAAATCAAGGCGGTTGAAGAATTCGTGTACTTGGGTTCACTGGTGACCGCCGACAACGACACCAGCAGAGAATTTCAGAGGCGCATTGTGGCAGGAAATCGTGCTTACTTTAGACTCCGCAGAACTCTACGATCGAATAAAGTTCGCCGTAAACGCGCTTGAATCGATAGAAAATGAAGGGGGGCGTTTTGCCCCGATGGAGCGCATTATACCCTTTTACCCTAAATCCTGTTCCCAGTTCATTGGTGGTGCCACAGCTTTGGTAGAAGGTAGCCGCTCGATGCCCGCTTTTCCACACTTTCTGTTCAGTCTAACAAAGTTCCTGCAACGCCACTATGTCGAAGCTGCGGGGATGTAGTTCGTTGTAAATTATCCTGTCACATCCTGCGAAACCTAGTGACTTACAACTCCATGTTCCAAGTTTCCAATCGTAGTCCTTATTTCGTCGCGTGGGTCTTTGCTGATTGTATCGAGTCGTATTTTCTCTTATGTTATTCGCAATGGGGATTTTTACGGGTGGCTTATTGGGCCTACGCCAACACTCCTGTCTCACCGGAGGGCCATCGTGCCAGTTCTGTTTAACGTCCCAACCAACACTGGGACGACCACGCTGATGGGGCTGCCACCTTGGATCTAGCTGGGCGTGGTGCAGCGTTTCTTACTCAGCCGCTGGATGCCAGAACAGACGCTGTTTGAGCCGCACCTCCTTGGTGAACAGACGCTCGGGTCGTACCTCCTCAATCTAGCTGAAGTCAGAAGGACAACAGTGCCCAGGCTGCACTACCAGCTAAGCACACAACTCTTAGCTGGCGGTCTTTGTCATCGCTTGACCCGTGGAAGCATGAGGTAGGAATTTGTGAGGACCAGAGCTATGTTGGACGCTCTCGTTATCGACTCACCGTTTTGCAGCCCAAGTCGCTCATGCATGTTATTGAATTCACTGAGCTCAAATATATACCATTTCGAATGTTGATCCAACCTAATGAACTGCGAACGTAAAACAATTCAATAGGAGGCAATCAGTGAAGTACTAGATTGAAAGTAGTGAGCTGGATTTTTGTATGGTGAGATGTTCAATTCTCCATTTCTGCAATAAATTGGTGCAAACAGCGTGGGTTATATGATTTCTTGGCTAATTTGATGTTGTTTGAGCAAAAGTTTGGGTAACTGTGTTGTTGACGTTGCATGAAATAAATAATACAACAACAAAGTTACCCAAACTTTTGCTCAAACAGCATCAAATTAGCCGAAAAATCATATAACCCACGCTGTTTGCACCAATTCATTGCAGAAATGGAGAATTGAACATCTCACCATACAAAAATCCAGCTCACTACTTTCAATCTAGTACTTCACTGATTGCCTCCTATTCCTGTAAAATTCATGGAAAATCGTTTTCCGTAACCTCAAACACCCGTTGCTTCTTCGAACACAATCCATTAAATAATCATGCCCGTTGAAAGGAGAACCATTACACCAACTGCACTGTGCAAGACAGGAAATTCCCTCACTCCCCTACCCCTGCCCCATGGCAAGTGGAAAACGTGACACATCCGTCGTTACTTCCTACACACAATGACATCACTTCCGCGCCTTTTGCTCCCATACTGCGCTTTCGATAGGTACCTATAAGGGCTGCACAAACACACACCCGACGACGACAATGCAGTGCCAACCAAACAATTCTCGAGCGACAGCGAAATATTACCGGGGGAACTGAAAGTGAGTTACGCTAAACTAAAACTTAAATTCTCTTTCCCTTTCGTCTAAAACTTGGGCGTTTGCGATTCCTCCGTCCGTCGTCGTTCGGTTGACTGGTTGGTTTGGTGGCGAAAGCTTGCGTTACATACCTCGCGACTCGATGTGGGTTTACGTTCGTTCGTTCATACCGATGAAGGCGATCATTGGCGTAGCTTGAAAGAAAACGTAGCAACATCCCTAATGGATTGATAGCATTAAACATTCTTAACATAAATTTGAAAGTATTCGAAGTATCTTATTGGAATTCTTCAGGATATTTGAATAAAAAAAAATGAAATTTAATTTTGAACACATTTTAAAAACGATGTAAATATTGATAAAAGAATTAACCCTTTCCTTCCCACGACTTTGAACGACTATTTCTAAGGACTGTTCATTTTATAAAGAGGACACCTTATTTGTGTGATATCTTTTTCATTTTTCAATAAAATCATTACCATTTTTTTGCATAAACTTCCATATCTATTCTACAGTGTAGGAAAAATATAACATTATACAAATTGTTCTTAGTGATGGAACTGGAGCGGTTTTCGTTAAAACTCAGTAAAAACCAATTTCTCAAAATTCTACATAATTTTCCACATACATAACTTTTAAATTTTTATGAACTTTTCAATGTGTTGGGATCTAATACTATTCTACTAAAGGTAGATCGTAATAGTTAATCACTAATATTGCACCAAGCATTATACAGCTTGATATAGTAAGTTGCCTTGTTATCAATGAAATTGATAAAACATACTTATTTAAGTCCAGTGATGCAATAACACTACGGATTCAGTTCAAAATTTGTCCAGTATAGAAGAGAATCGCATTCTAAATTATACCGAAGAAAAATATGCTTTAAAGTACATTCTTCATCATAAATTTAATCTTTAATTATGGCCATAGTGAAAAATTTCATAATTTTTTGCCCCATCAATGCAAGTTTTCGATTCTAGAGAAGCTTATTATTATTTATTTTCAGCAAGGCTTGATCCTATGTGATTATATACCTTATTTGAAAATAACTACATGTAAATTTTTATTTTCGACATCATTGTTATGTCGTATTTGCAATGAGTCACATCGTTATTTAGAAGAACCTTCAAAGAACATAGCTGTTTTTTCCTCCGGTAACTGCCATGAAGCACAGTAACCAAGCCAACAATGCTATCAAGAAGCGGTTTTCTGCATTTGAAATTGCATTATTAGTACTTTCGGCTAGATCCATTGAAAACATTCAAAATTTAATATTCTCATATTTTTTTGTTTAACAAATAAATTTTGTTCTGAAAATCAAGACCAACTTGTAACTTTAATATCTCAACAACTAATATTCCGATTGGGTCTATATTTTGCCAGAATATGTATCACTCATATTGCTGCAGTATGGCAAACACTTTTATGAAATTAAAAACGATACACCGATGTTTTACAGTAATTTTGTGTTTATCTTTAGTTTTTGAGGATCGAAAAATTGACCTCTCCTAACACTTTACCACATTTCTATGAAGTCCAACAATTTTAACCCAATTTAAGTATAGTTATTATCTGCTAATATAATGTACTGAACAACCAACCAAGGCTGTTCAAATTTGAACTACGCGTTGTCTTTTTATAGCCTTGCAAAGTTGTCCTCTTTATAAAATGAACAGTCCTTATGCCAAAAAAGCGTTTTCGACAAAAGTGCTTGAACATAAGTTATTGCCAATTGGCCAAATTTTTCGAAATCAACATAAAAAAATTTAGTTGTAAATCAAGAGCATTTTGATTATTTATCAATAGTTCGACTATTGAAACAAGTAGTTGGGAGTTGGGTTTACCTAATGAGATTACAATCATATTTTAAAAACTATTACATCATATTCATCTATTTTCGTTTGTCTCGAGTTCGTCGAAAATTGATGGTGCTCTAGAGCAACCATGGGAAGTACAGGGTTAAAGAAGGCAATATATAGTAACCATCTCTTTATGGCATTAGATTAAGCATACATATTAGAAAGTAAGTCTTACTACGTTGAACGATACACCCGAAAAAAATTAATGCAATCCCACGTAAGGAGTCTTGACTAGAGAAATATGCCTAAACGAAAGCCTAATAAACCGATACCAAAATGGAACAAAATTGACCCTTTTGCTGCCGACGTTTTACGTTTAAAGAAAACATTTTGATTTAGATCGAGCCCTGAAGAAGGTCCCAACAAGGGCCGAATCGTTGAAGAAGATTTAAAAGAGTCAACGCAAGATTTCTTTGACCGTAATGCCGAAAAATGTCTACGACCACTGTTGGGTACGCTACATCGAAGCCCGTCGAACTCCATATTCCCCATTGTACCCAGTGCTGATTTGCCACACCCGGTACATACTGGGAGGACCGTAACTAGACTAGGAATGCACACTACTACAAAGAATCAAAAACGACAATAGAAAAATGAAACCACATTCGTTCGGCAATGAATTTTTGGATTGTGAAATCAATTATTGAAATTAAGTGATGTTGATCCCCTGAATTCGAATACTGATTATAGAATTCCGTCAGACAAATTGCTAGTTCAAAGTTATATTATGTAAGGTAGCTGGTGACTTATGAAACAGTGTAGAATTATCCGACTAACTGTATACCCATTGTTACAGCCAGCTAATGAAAGCGTCCCATGAAGAAGTCCAAATTTGATTAGATTTGTTTTTGGTGCCAAACGAATGGTATAATTATGAATGAGTAGAGTTTATTTGATTAATTTGTCATTCATTAATCCATAGCCTCACATCTGTAAGTTAAACTCTCCCAATAGTAATTCGATCGAGTCGTGCTCTCCATAAACGGCGATCTACGAGCTAGGGTAACAGACCTTATTCCCATTTCAAACCATAAATAAACTTAGCATTGAAGTTTTTAGGCAGATTCTTCGATAGCTTGCGTGCATAGTGGATGATATACCAGTATAGCTAAATAATAACTGTTGAGTGGTAGCGAACACTAAAGTAAGATACTATTAATTCAAAATTTAAACATACTCTAATACTGTTATGTTCACCAGGAATTTTGTAACTTTTTCCACCAATAAATTTTACGAAATCAACCAAACCCTACCGCCCAACAACCACGATCAGCAACACCAGTCATGCCACCAACATTAATAGGGTTTCAAACTACTTAGGCACCCGCACCAATTCCCGGCAGCTCACAGCAAAACAAATCGCTTGCCGCATATTTTCCGAACGCACTTCCGTAGGTAATCATCCCACGCAACATTTCCGCAACGGGATCCACAGTCAATGAGCTACACATTCACTCTGAAAAACAATTATTACACGCAGACGAGTGCAATTCGACAGCACAAAGATGGGTGCCGAAGTGAGTTCCCATTTGATTTTGCTGGAAGTTCGGCAGTGGTGCCGAGAATTGGCGCTGGACTAGATGCAGTAAACTAGTTCAAAATCAACTTTCCGGCAGAAAATATTCACAACAATCACTGTTAACAACAAGTTCAAGCAATAAGGTATCTGATTCAGATGGAAGAAGTGAACGAAAACGGTCGTTTCGTTGTGAATTTTGGTAATGAACAGTTTTGTTTACATGTGATGCCGGGAATGGGGTCAAAAACCCTATCTGAAATTTTCAACAAAGATAGTATTTTAAATACTTTTATAAGACTGCCCAGAAACTCCTGACGAACATTTGAACAATCCACTTGTGATCATTAAAATTCTATTCCACATACACCCAAACCACCATTTAGGTAATGAGACGGGAATGCCTAAACAGATTTTTTACTTAAATGGAATTCAAGGTTGCAAAGAAGTTTAAGAAGGGCGAGTGGCCTGGAGATTTGAAGGGTCATGCAGAGTTTTAGAGGGCTTTCAAGGGAGTTTAAGGGGGGGATGTTAGAGGCGTTTCATGGTGTCTTCAGGAGTGTTTTCGGGGGTTTTGGAGGGTCTCAGGTGCGTTACATGGGGTCCGTGGTGGTTTTAGAGGGATGTAGAATGCATTTCAGGTAGCTTCAGAGGGTTTTATCGGGTTTCTGAGAAGCTATGCAGGTGATACATAAGCATTTTTGGGGGGTTTTGTGTGTCTCAGGTGCATTACATGGGGTCCGAGAGAGTTTTAAGGTTTTTTCAGGACATTTCAGGAAGCTTCAGATGATTTTGGTGGGTGTCAGAGGCGTTTCGCAGGCGTTACGTATGAGCTTACGGGGGCTTCTGAGAGACTCAGGTGTGTTACATGGGATTTTGGGGGGATAAGCGGCCTTGTGAATAAAATAAATCATTCAGAAGTGACTTAATTGTAGAGGAAAGGCTATTGCTGTTAGGGGTTCAAGATAAGGCCAACTCAATTTCCTAAGAATTAACATGAGTCTGAAACGAAGAGGTTTAAGGTGGATTCAAGAACTTTTAGGTGTGCTTTAGAGGCTTTCCAGGGGGTTTCAGGAGGCTTTCAGGGATGTTTGAGATTTAATTTAGACAGAATAAAGCCCTTTCAAAGACATTTGAAAAACTTTAACCCTCTGAAACCCCCTGAAACGCTCGTCCTGAAATCCTCTTTAATCTTCTGATACTTTCACGAGGCTTTCTGAAACGTCCCAGAGACTGCTTTGGAAGCCTTGATCAAATTGATGAATATAAATATCTTGGTATTTGGTTTGATTCTAAATTGAATTGGAACACTCATATTATATACATTCAAAAAGTTTGTTCGAGAAGAATTAATTTTCTTCGTACAATTACAGGCACTTGGTGGGGTGCAAATCCTTCTGATTTAATAACGTTATATAAAACCACTATTCGTTCAGTAATGGAATACGGTTGTTTTACTTTTGGTAGTGCTGTGCAAACTCATTTTTCCAAACTTGAAAAAATACAATACCGTTGTTTGAGAATTTGTTTAAAACTAATGAATTCCACCCATACTCAATCTATAGAAGTTCTTGCCGGTATTGTTCCACTAAAAATTCGTTTTCAGGAGATAAACTGTAAATTTTTGACACATTGTTTTGCAAATAATCATCAAATCATAAGTACTTTGGAGTCGTTATACCAAATTAATCTTACAAATAGAATGTTGGATTCTTTTACTCACTGTTTAAATCAAAATCTTTTACATGTGCATTCGAATGATTTTTATGATTTTAAATTAAACATTCATACTTATGAACCATTAATTGACTTGTCCCTATTCTATGAATTGCGGCAAATACCAAAATTTTTACATCCACATTTTGCAAATTTACTGTTTGAACGTAAATTTGATGGAATCAGCCCTTCACAAATGTATTTCACAGATGGTTCTTTGATTATCTAATGACATCGCAGGTTTTGGAGTATATAATTTATTTTTAGCTCATTTTTATAAATTGCAATCTCCGTGTTCTATTTTTGTAGCAGAACTCATTGCCTTGTATTTTGCATGTAGCATGATCAAGGATTGCCCGCCAAATTTTTATATTATTTGCTCTGATAGTTTCAGTTGTCTGAGTGCTTTGAATACTATCAAGTTCAATTACAAATCACATCACATCATGTTGATGTTGAAAAAAATTTTATTTGATTTGCATTCTGGAGGATATGTTATAAAATTTGTTTGGATTCCTGCTCATTGTAATATTTATGGCAATGAACAGGCGGATTTATTGGCAAAATATGGGGTTACTTGTGGTATACTTTATCATCGTGATATTTCTGCCTCTGAATATTTTCCAAATTTTAGAAATTATTCTTTAAATACCTGGCAAATCAATTGGGATTCTAGTGATAAAGGGCGGTGGTGTCATTCAATATGTCCCAAGGTGAATAATTTTCCTTGGTTTAAAAATGTATCTGGGAGTAGAAATTTCATTTGCACATTTTCAAGATTGATTTCCAATCACTATATTTGTAATAGTCATTTGTATCGCATCAATATAAATGATACAAATTTATGTGAATGTGGCATATCCTATGAAGACATTGATCACATTATAATTAATTGTTCTCGGTTTATTGTACCGAGGAAAATATTGTTTGAGAACATTATTGCAGCAGGTTTTCCAATTCCTGTATCTATACGGGATATTTTGGGCTCAAAAAATGAAACCATATTTAAACTTTTATTCAAATTTATAAATGAGATTGCATATTTCGTTTGATACTGTTTCCCTTTTTTTGGTATACTTTATTTTCAGCCTTGAAGATTCGTTTTTGGTGAATCCCTGACCTCTACCCTCTCCCCCACAAGGATTTCTGGATTTCTGAAGATTCGTTTCACGATGTGGCATGCTGTCCTCCTTCAAGATTGTGGCTCTGCTGTGGCTACTGCCGTGTGAGCCTTTAATTTTAAGTTATTATTGTAATGTTATTTGAAAAGATGAAGAGGTTTTGTGCCTCTTTGAGAAAGATTTCGTTTTTGGTATGTTGAAATCACTCAAAGGGGTTTTTCCCTCTTTCAAAATTTAAAGTTAAAATAAACAATAATAATAATAATAATAATCTCCTCAGACCCCTTTAAACTCCCTGAGAACCCCTGAAATCCTCTGAGACCCCCCAGAAATCCTCGTGTATCTCTCTGATACCCCTGAAATCGTATGAGATTCCCTGAAACACCTCTGAGACCCCCTTTAACACGAATGAGACCTCTTGGAACGCCCCGGAGACTTCGTGCTATCTCCCTGACGGCCTCTGACTTCCTGAAACTTTCCTTTACACCTCCTGGTACGGCCATAAGTCCCCTTGAAACCCCCTGAGAACCCCTCAAACCAGCCTTCAACCTTTTGAGATCCCCTTAAATGCCTCTGAGATCTCCTGAAAAGCGCTTTCCGAAAGAGCTTCAGTGCGAGTCATCAACCTCGACCTTTACATGAACAAACACCTTAAGTGGAGCAATCAGGTGAATGACGTGATTGCAAAGGTCTATAGTACTCTGCGAAAACTCCGTACATTTTCTGCAGTCCACTCTTAACCTTCCGTATCTCGCGTGGTTGGCCACCACAATCAGCACCACGCTAATGCTGAGTACAAAAAGCGAGATTTTTTCAACGTATTGTATTAAATACAACAGCGCGATCGCTCGAGGGTTAACCCGCCAGAAGCTAACGCTCCTGAGACTAACAGGAACCTTCCTGGACCCCCTGTAACCACTCCGAAACCTAATCAAATGCCTCTGAGATCTTCAGGTATCCCCATCAAACCCCCTCCCTGGTATAAACTGTTGAAACCTCCGCAGGCTCTCAGAAACTCTGTAGCTCCATAAACGCTCTGAAGACCTCCTGGTATGCCCTGAAACAAACTCGGACACTCTGAAATACCCCTTAGACCGCCTAAAATACCCTTTAGATATGTGGGTGTCCTCTGAATCCCGGTGGGACTTTCCGAAACACCACTGAGAGCTCCTGAAACTTCTTTGGAACCCACTAAAAACTCCCTTGAATCTCCCAGGGATCTCCTGAAATGCCACTGAGATCCTCTGGATCCCCTTGAAATGCCCTGGGATTCCCTGGAAGCACCGTGGAACCCTCTGAGGCCTCCTAAAGCACTCCTGAGGCCTTCGCAATAAGTGCGCCCTGAGAAGTTGGCCACTGCCTGCACCAACTAAAAGTTCGGATCTGAGAGACCGATCAACTACCAAAGGAACGGAAGCAAGGGGTCATTACCCCCATCTACAAGAAATGTGACAAGTTGGAGTGTCAGAAATCAATTTATGGGTAGTTATCAAGCCGGCATCGTTGATGGCCGTTCGACAACGAACCAAATTCCACCTTGCAGCAAATCCTCCAAAGAGCCGCAAATACCAGGTCCCAACGCACCACTAGTTCATCGATTTCAAGGCGGTATATGACAGTATCGACAGCAGAGAGCTATGAAAAGTCAGGAATGAAAACGACTTTTCTGGACAGCTCACTCGATTCATCAAAGCGACGATGGACGGTGTGAAAACTGCGTAACGGTTTCGGGCAATCTGCCTAATTTATTCGAATCTAGGTTGATCTACTCTCATGTCTGCGGATCAGAATTGCCCTGGAAGGTGTTATGGGACGAACCAGGATCAATAGCCGGAACATGATTTTCACGAAATCTGGCCAATACCTAAGTATGTTTCGCGGATTACACAGATATTATTGATAGAATATTTGAAACGGTAGCAGAACTGTACAGCCTGTCCGCCTGAAGTATATGCTGACCGAATCATGAATTTCAGGGTAAGCCAAGGCAGCAGGGTTACGATAGAAGGGGACACTTTTGAGGTGTTGGATGACTTCGGATCCTTATAGGTCCCTCAGTACAAATGGTCCCAGACCCTATTCGAAGAAAAAATGCCGATGGAGCTTCCACATGCAATTTCCCGCCGTGACAGGCGCGGATGCCACTTTCATGGTCCTCGTCCCTACACCGTTTGGTGGGTGGCTGTCGTCGACGCTGGCTGGCTGGCTGGCTGCTTAGGTAATTGGTACGTGTGCCGAGGAACTTCATGCTCAACAACACGCTGAATGTGAGGAAATTGCATATCGTGGGAGTTGAATTTTACGGCGGCGGCTAGAGTGAGAGTTTAGTATGGCTTGTACGACGCGACGATGCTTAACAGCAGCAGCCAACTAGCACCAACCAGCGCGACTGTAGTTTTTCCCAGCCAGCACTAGCGTGGCATCACGAGGAACAGTAAATTAAATTAACTGTCAAACTTTTAAAACCATTCCCACTCTGAGCCCGTGGCGCCGTGGCGGTCGTGTAATACCGGAAAGGGGGGGAGGACAAGTGCGGCTACATATATGGGTAACTTCCGCGGCAGACATGGGTGGCAGCACTTGTGCTCGGTAAACAGCAGCGTGGGGGTGTCTTGTGTAGAAAACTATGTCAGAGCAATAGGTTCCGTAAAGTAAGACTTCATTCAGAAAACGATCAGGAGGATACGTACACCTATACGAAAGGAAACTAACGAAGTTTTCAAAGCTTGATGACAGCTTTTGTCGACAGGTGGATGAAAGCGGGACTTCGTTTTCCAATGATTCGATTAGAATGGCCAGTATTGTTTGGGGTGAAATTAATTTGTCGAGTCCGTTGATTGGGTCCCTTGATGGGATTCGATGTTGTGATAAAAGGCATCAGCAGAGAAAATAAAGAAAAAAGCAACATTTCTATATAATCTAGGATATTATTATTTGCATATTACTTCTTGCATCCAGTCACCCTTGACGTAAAATGCTCTTAGGCCCTTGATCCATGTCATGACTAAATAACATTCTTAAGTCCAGGGTGCATTTCGGTTTGCTGCTGCTTTTCTTTTTTTTTTCGCTAAATCACTCTCAGCCTAGCCAGTCCACCTTGTTCGCTGTGCTCCATTTCGTTTTTTACCATATGATTTCTTATGAACACAATTAGATCATAGCGAGCTCGTGCTTTATTCTTCGCTGCTGTACACTCTCTCCTGCGCGCCGCCAAAGATCGTCCTTGGCACGCGTTGATCTAAAACTTCCAGTACTAGGTAGTGTAGGGTCTGCTCGAGCATGGTCCACGTCCATGTCGCGTGAACGAAAAGGAACTTGGCGTAGCAATCCTCCGAAAACTGTGCAAAGGTTTTCCAAAGTAATTGCCTAAATAATTCGTGAAGAAAAATCTACGGGTAGGGATTTCTAAAAGAATAGAAGAAGAAATATAAAAAAAAAATTCAAAGGAGTTCTGCCAAAAATTGCCGTGGAAATTCCTTTAGAAATTGTGGAAAAATTAAATGATCAAATTGCCAGAAGAATCTCCTCAAACAATTGTTCCGAGGAAATCTTGAAGAAATTATTGGATAGTGGCTTGAGAACTTACTAGAGGAGCTACTTACAAAATTACCTACAAAGAAATACTGTCAGAAAAATAAAACAAAAAAGGGAGTTCTCCAAAATTTCGCAGGCAGATTTGTTTTATAATTTGACGAAGGAATTCCTATTGAAATTAGTGAAAAATAAATCCTGAAGTAACTGTCGGGAAAAATCCTAATGAATCGGCGAAAGTATTTCCTTATGTATTACCAGAAGAACTCACAAAGAAGCTATTGGAGGGATACATCAAATACCAAGTAAAATACCTTAAGTGAATTTCAATTTGCTTTGAGTTTCTTTGAAGATTTCCGAAGGAAATACTAAAAAAATCTAGATGAATTTTCATGGAAAATTCAATAGAAATATCAAAATGAATAAAATGACTTCTAAAAAATAAAATGGTGGTATTGTGTTGTTCTTTGCTGTGCATGCATCGCTCCTGTAAGGGGTGAGTATGGCAGCATAATCGATCTAGTTCGCTATTATCTCGAGTGAAAATCAAAACAATAGATGCGCGGGTGTTTAGTGTTCAGTATTGTGTTGTTCTTTACAGAGAAGAACATTAATCAAGACAATTAGATGATCGGCATTGAACCACAAAAACCCCACAACAATTGGTGAGATCTTTCCATTATTTATTTATTTATAAATAATTCTACTTCAGTATATTTACTTTATAACTGCATATAAGTTGAAAATTCGCTATTTTCAACATCCTTTCATCTATTGGAAGATGCTTCAGTTCTGGGCTCTTTCTAAGTTGATGAAGGGATTTATAAATGCTTGCAAGGACTTGGCCAGGTGTGTGGAGCTGAGTGAATCTATGACATTGTAGATAGTAGCGACATCAGCAATGTCAATGGAAATTCCACTTTGCAACTCCATCCAAGATTTGTGCAAGTATTCATGCTATGCTATGCTATGCTATGCTATGCTTCTAAAAAATAAAATGGTTTAGAAAATCTTTTAAACATAAAAGTTTTCCGAAGGATTCTTATGTGGATTCTGAAAGAAAAACAAAACCTTAAGTTACTGTCGGAAAAAGGATTTCCTTAGCATTAAAGAGAAGAAAACCGAAGGAGGATTTAAATTAAAAGGAATAAACGGAAGAGTTCCATAAAGGAAATTTCGGAAAAAAATCTTAAATAAGTTGCCTGTGAAATTCATGAAGTAAATTACGCCAGAGATTCTCAAAGGGTTCCGGAGGTAATCCCTAACAAATTGCAGGATGAATTTGGAGGCCAATAGGTTAGGGTTAGGATAAGTTGAAAAAATGTATTACTGACACGCAGGTGAAAAATAAAACCTGCAAAAAATCTTAACTGGTACAGCAAATGAAATGTAATATGTTATTAATTAGTATTGATAATAGCTTAAATTTATTTCACCAAATTAGGATGATAGTGTGTTATAATACACAGAACACCTAGATTAAGTTGAAGAATGTAAAAAATGATTGAGATACTAATAAAGATTATTAAAAAAAAAAAAAAAAAAAAAAATTGGGGGCCAATAAATAGCACAATGTCTAACGAAATTTCTGAAAAAAAAAAAACTGTGTAGAAAAAGTTTATAACTTTCCAAAAGATCTAACTAGAGAAATGATATAAGAAATGATTGGGGAAAATAAAAAAAAAATCCAAAGGCAACTCAGAAAAAGATGCCAATGAAATCGTATAGAATGCGCAGGTTTCCGGATGAATAGTTGAAGGGATTTCTAAAAAAAATCCCAAAGCAGGAAGAATCTTCAAGAGACTTGACGTAAAAATTTTGTGAAGAAATTTCAGAAAAATTTCTTAATAAAAAATGTTGAAAAAAATCTGGTGAGTTAAAAAAAACGCCTTTTTTTTAATAATTGTTGGAGCATTTTATAACAATGTTGTAGAAAAAAACCTTACCATTTATTGATGAAAGTGTAGCACGTGTTCCTTAAAACATTGCAGAATGAATGTAAACACAAATCTGTATAAAATTTTGAAGAAATTAAAAAAAAAAGAAAAAAAGATTTTTTGTTTATTTTTTTTCGAAGCAATCTCTTAAGGAATGCCTAGAAAAAAAGGAGGAAATTTTGAAGAAATTTTTATAGGAATTGCTGAATACCTGAAAAAAAAAGACGGGAAAAATATTCCAAGGAATAACTATCAGCATTCCTAAGAGAACTGCTCGGAAAAGTCTGAAAGAATTCAGATTTTTTTTGCCGCAAAATCTACATATATAAAAACACAGTGGCATACGTGGAACCGCGTATAACTTGCGAACGGAACGTCAGATTTGGGCCATCTTTGTTGTATTCTGTTAGTTTTCACCCAAGGAAGGTTTATAAGCCGAGAAGTATAGAGATATATTGAGATTTTAAAAAATCGAAGTTTGTTACATTTTGAACGGGGTTTGAACTTGGAAGTTGGATTTGGAACTTAAAAAAAACGCAGTAGGTAAGACAAAGTTTGTCTGGGACAGCTAGTTTACTATACATAGTTTTACCTAGAAATTATGAGTAGACCTCCAAAAGAAGTTATCAGAGGAATTCCCGAAGTCATTTACAAAGCAATTATTATAGAATCACCTAAGAAAGAAAGTATTAACAACAAATTTGACGGAAGAATTTCGTTGAGAAAATGTCGGAGGAGTTCTTAAATAAATTGTCTGAGAAGTTCTTGTAATATAGAAACTTATAAAAAATAACAACAGGAAATAGAGCTTAATAAAATTGAATGGTTCGACAAATTTGGTTAAAATATAAAAGGTTTTCGAAGGATTTATGAGGGGATTTAAAAAAAAAAGAAGAAGTTACTGCCATTGGAATCTTTCAAAGAATTTCAGCTGGATGTTTTGAAAAACATTTCAAAGAAATTTGTTGAAAATTCTTTAGGAATTTGCTGCATCATAACATGATAAATTTTCTAGGGAAAATCTTGGAGAAACAAAAAAAAAATAACTGCTCAAAAATTTTTTTTTAAATAAATGTCGAGGGAATTCTTAAAAAACTCCAGGAAATTCCTAAAAAAGTTTCCATCATAATTTTCGGGGGATTTTTTCAGAATTTCCTGGAGCATTCTCCAACGGAACTCCTAGAGAAATTGTTAAGGTAAACCCTAAGGGAAATATTGGAGCATATTTTAAAGGTACTGCCAGAGCAATGCCTGAAAAAAAATCCAGCAGAATCCTCAATGGAAATGCCATAAGAATTCACAAAAGAATTACCGAACGGATTTCTGAACAAAAATTCAAACCATGTCGGAAAAAATCTTTAAGAAATGCCCTAGAAAAATTCCAAAAGATATTCTCAAAGGATTTTTACGAGAATTCTTTGAAAAATGGTGAAAAAAAATCGCTTGAATAATTACATAGTTGAAACTTCTCAAATTTCCAAATAAATCCGTTAAAAATCCTTATGAAGGATACACTTCCCATCAAAAGTTTGGGGGTCACCTCCACAAAATCATGTCATTTTTTTCAGGCCCATATCTCCACTGTTGCGTCCGATTTCAAAACCCTAGATCTCATTCAAAAGGTAATAAGTCAAAGTAACTTTGGACATGATTTAGGTGAAACTTTGCCAAAAATATTTGCATGTAAACTTAACCCAAAGTTGCCAAATTTTCTAAAAAAAATGAATATAAACTTACGGCAGTGTCGCTGGAAATTGGGTCGACCAAATTTTAAGATAAGAGCGGTAATATAACCGATTTTCTATAAGCTTTCAACTGTTCAATGGAAATTTGTCTACACGTAAAAATGTATGTAGAAGTATTGTGTCAGAGTTTCATTCAATTTGATCGAAATGTTAAAAAGTTAAAGCCATATTATGTAGCACTTTGTCACAATAAGCAGATGTGGTTTCTGGTATAGGGAAATTCAAACTGCTCTAACTTTGAAAGTATTCAACCAAAATGGTTGAAATTTTCTGTGAAAACAGTGTAACACAACAACTTTACACTGTCGAAATTTTATAAAAATCGGGACAGTGTTGCCAGTTCTACAGTCAAAATAGTGCAAACTGAATATAAAATGTAAAAACTAGGCTAAAATTAAAAAAAAACTTTTTTTTGTTTGAATTGTTAAAAAAATACTGAACCGATTATGATCAAATTTTCACCACATATTATGCTTTACTTGGAGTCTTACTCCACTTACAGTCACACTTACAGTCGAATTTTCAGCCGTTTTGATTAGCTAACAACAAAGTGACAGGTTAAGCAATTTTTAAAATGGAGAAATTTTAAATGGATTTCTAAAATCACATTTTATTGCATTGACAACATCTCCGCCAATACTTAACCGATTTTGAAGAAATTTTTATGTTATTAGCTACACATAATGTACAATTTCAGGTAAAAATGAGCTATTTCTGTGCACGCAATCAAAAGTTATACACTATTTTGTGTGTATCATTTTTTTTCGAATCCAGTCTTTAGGATACAGTTTTTTTTATCAAAATGTTGTATGGGATACAGATTTTTGAACGAGTGATACATAAAATCATCTAGCATCGCTGATCATAACACATGGCGGGAGGCTGCAGCGCTGTTGTTCTTCGCACACCATTGCCAGTTTCGTAAAATTTGCACACATCATTATGTTCCATAGTGTTTCGGGCCTCAAATTTCAACTCTCCTCAACAGAGAATTAACCATTTATTCCTTCTCAAACAACTTAACATCCATCATATCTATCTGAACGATCCAACTTTAACAGCCGCTTATTGCTTTCGGAACAGCACGTCGTACAGAATAACTCCACTTCCTGCATCACAATATTGCCATCCACACTACTATCGCTTTTCAAATTTGTCTACAAGTTTCAAAGACATCAATTCGACGAGCGAATAAACGATTGCTTTATTCTATTATTCTGCTTGCTGGAATATCTTCCATAGTTAAAAGTTAAGAACTTACCACCTAGCATAATTCTTGGCTGGAGCAGGTATCGAACCAGTCAACTCCGAATTGGCGAATAAAGTCGATTTTATATATGTGACGTATCGAAACTGAACGAACAACTTCAACGTTGCAAAATGAGTGTTCTGCCTGAAACAATCATCTCAAAATTTCAATATTGCAGTTTTATCACCAAGATTTAGTCAGCTCTTGTCCAAGTGAAGCATTCCTCCCCGGTATTCCTCTCACATCGTTCGCGGGGTCGAGTCGGGTGCTAAATCTGTTATCAGCACATTTTCTTCCGGCAGAATTGCAAGTTTTTTTTTTTTTTGCAGGACACGAGCGCCAGCTGCCACTGATGTCCCGCTCCAATCCCGATCCGATCCGGCAGAGTGTTCGCTCTGCCGCCAAGCAGTCAGCCAAGGGTGATTTTAAAAACAGTTTATTTGTTGTTTTCTTACGGCTCCACCTCGACGGTTTCAAGCAACAACTTTGCTGCAGCAACGGAAACCAACAATTAGGTGTTTCTTGGGCAGTTTTTTGCTGTTAGGATGTTGTCATAAAATGAGAGGTGTATGTTTTGCAAACATAGCGATGAGTTAACGAAGGATTTCGAAATGAAAAATGCTATAAATACCAGGCTTTCACCCAACAATAAACATTACCTACCCATGGGTTACATTACCAAAGATGACCGCCACATCTCCCATCGTTCCTCAGTTATTCCCTTGGTGGTTGTAGAGATGCAGAATCTGACTTGTTCCTAAGGTTTTGGAATCGCTGGGGTTCGTATACTGGAACGCCTGTATACGCTTAATTGTTGATTTTTCCAGGACAACTCCACCACGTATTATTTTTCCTCGATTTTTTCTGTACTTATCGCGGAAGGGGCATTCTTGCAGGAGTTCGTTTCATGAATTGAGCAAGAATTCATCTAAAGATTCTTCTGAAAATCAGTATGTGTTCCTTCCCATGTATCTTTTTGAAATTTAATCCATGACTATTAACAGGGACACCGACCGATTTTTTTACGGGATTCTTTCTGGATTTACTAAATTTTTGTTGGAAATTCGTAGTAAGAAATTCTCACAGGATTTTCTAGAATGATTTTAGCAGAATTTCTCCAAAGATTTCTCTAAGTATCTCTTCAGAATGCATTCCTGTGCATGCAAGTCTGTGGGAGTCCTTAAAAGATTCTTTCAGGAATTCCTTCTTTGATTTCTTGAAACTAGTCCACGGGGTTTTTTAAAAAAATCAGGGATTCTTGAAGATCCCTTCAGGAATAACATGAGATTTCTTCCGGCAGTATTCCTTTGGGAATTTTTCAGCAATTCTACTAACAGGTGTTTCATCACGAATTCCTCCAAAGGTATCTTCAAAAGATGCAATTCCAGGAGATTTTTTTTCACAAAATTTCAGACATTTCTTAAGAAATTCTTCCAGATGTTCCTCTGGTGTTTTAATTTAGAAATTCAGAAATCCATCAAGATTTTCCACTATTGCCAGAAATTCGGATTTTTTTCACTAACTTCAGAAATTATTGTTGGAATTTCACCAGAAGTTTCTTCATGTATTGCTCCATATGGTCAAGGATTCACTTGGCCATTTATTAAGAAATTCCTCTTGAAAATATCAAGGATTGCTTCTAAAAATTCCTTCAGAGGTTTCGCTAGAAGTTGCTCCATGTATTCCTTCAGGGATTACTTTGGAATTCCAATGATTTTTGTGTGTTTATGCCTTCAGAAGTTGTACAACAAATTCTTCTTAGAATTGTTCTAGAGATATATCTAGAAGGTCTAGCAGCATTCCTTCAGAGAAAAATCCTGCGATCCCTCAGAATTCTATTGAGGGATTCCTTCAAGAATTTTACCATAATGTTTGACTATCATTTTGAGAGGATTATTTCTGGAATTTCCCCATGGATTTCTCTAGGAACCCCTTCCCTTTATCAAGCAATTTCTTCCAGAAGCTTCTCATGATTTTTTCTTTCAAAATTTGAAAAGGTATTTCTTTAAGAACTCCTCCAAAGATAACGTCAGAAATTGCTTTAAGTTTTTTTTCCTCCGGGAATCATTCCAGAAATTGTTCAAGACTTTAGGAATACCCAAAGGTATTACCAAGTGTCAATGATGCAAATGATCACCTCACTAGTGCTCATCATAACTCATCAACTGTATATTTATCGCATGCGATTGAACTGTGCACTGATCAGCGATGACCAGCAGCAAAGAGGTGGCAAAACGAACATGATGTAAATCACAAACGATTTTGCACACATCTGACTGTGCCGCCACACGCTCGCCCGAACAGCCGAACCATACCGAATAGGTTGGTTTGCGAAGCTACGGCATGAACGCTCGACACGCACACAGAAGCAACATTCGCATGTACCGATACCATACTAATAAAGCTTCCAGCCAACGATGCTTCGCGATAAGCTGTCGAAAAGCATCGAAAGCGATGAAAAGAGATGCTTGGCTAGAACGCAACGGCTCAACGGCGAAAAGGAAGAGTCAACTATGCTGATCAGTGTTGAGTCCGTTCGTGTGCTACTCGTATGGGAGGTTGATTGATTAAAGCGAGGATGGGTGAAAACGTATTCGTTGTCGAAAGCAAATCGCATCATTTCGCGAATGTTTTCATCAAATAGCAAGCTTGCCAAGTGTTATTCAAGAAAATCCTTTAGGTGATCTTCTAGAGATTTCTTTAAAAATTCCTTAAAGATTTTTCAAAAAAATCTTCCTGTATTTTTTGTAATCTCCATGAAAACTGCTGACAAAAACTCCTGAGAGAATATTTGACACAATTCCTGAAGAAATCTCTGAAGGAATTCCCGGAGAACCGCAGTAGCAATACCTGGAAAGAATTCTCGAATGGATTTCTGAAGGAATTTTTCAAGAAAATATTAGAAACCCCTTGGAAGAATTTGCGAAAGAATCCCTGCAGATTTTGAAGGAAATTGTAGAGGAATTTCGAAAGAAATCCAAGGAAGCAATTTTGAAGAAATCCCTTGCCAAAATTCCTGAAGAAAGCTTTACAACTTTGATATTTTTGAAGAAATTTCAGAAGGAATACGAGCAGAAATTTGCGAACGAAGCCCTAATGGAATTTGTGAAGAAATTTCCATTCGAATCCGTGTAAAAATCGCAGAAGTATCCTTGTTAAACTGAAGAAATCTCAGGGAAAACCTTGATAGAATTCCAGAAGGCAGTTCTGAAAAATACCCTGACGATTTTTTTTTTCAGAAACTCCTCGAAAAACCCTTGGTGAAATTCCTCGAGAAGTTTATTCAGGAAATTTTAGGAAAATTTCTGGAGACACGTCTTTATAAGCCTCTGAATAGATACACAGAGAAAAAAAATCTTTGAATATTTCCTAAGAAATTCCAGTATAAATGCTTATAAATATTTCTGGATTAATCAGTTAAAAAACCCGTGCAGAAATTCTAAGAGTTAGCTTTAAATTATTCTTTAAGGAATTCTAACAGGTATTTCCTTGAGTATTTCTAAAAGAATCGCAAGAGCAATTTCTTGAAAGAATTACTTTATAAATTTATGTAGGAATTCCTGGAGAAAATTCTCAAAGAATTATTAAAAGATCCCTTGGAAGAATTTCCGAAAGAATCTCTGTAGCATTTTTAAAGACAGTTTAAGAGAAATTTCTGTAGAATTCCAAGGAAGCATTTTTGAAGGAATCCCTTGCAAACATTTCCTGTAGAAAAAAAAACGAGAAACTTCTTGAGTAACCCTTGGTAGAATCCTTCGAAAAGTTTATTGAGGAATTTTTTGAAAAGTTCCTGAAAAAAAACCCTATGATGACATTACTGGAGGGTTTTCTGAAAGTATTCTGTGGACACGTTTCAGAACAGACACATCTTTATAAGCCTCTGTAATAATTCCTAGAAGAAAAAACCCAGATTTTTTTCTGAATAAATTCCGATAAAAATGCCTTTAAATATTGCTCAATTAATTCGTTAAAGAATCCGTGCAGATACTCTTAGAGTTACCTTTAGCGGAGATGCCGGAGAAATTTCCAGGAAAACATGGAGGGATATCTGGAGGAACATCTGTATAAACTCCTGCAGTGTTCTGGAGCAGAATTTCTGCCTCAATCACTGAAAGTAAGGATGAGAGAATCTCATATTCTTGCAGAAATTATCGATGGAATTCAGAGAGTGATTCGTGATTGGTGGACTTTTTTTTTAAAGAATTACCTCTTCGGAAGGAATGTGCGGATGATTTCCTTCAGAAATCACGGGAATAATTTATGAAAGATTTTTTGAAAGAATTTCTGAAGCAGTCCCTGTTGAAAAATCTGAAGAATCCCTAGAGAAATCCCCAAGGGATTTTCCAATTCAGTCGCTAGAAGAAGTTCTAAAGCAATCCCTGGCGAAGTTTCAGAAGAATAACATGATAATTAACATTAATTTATACTTGGGTAATTTTGTGTAGAAAATATTCCCTCTACAAACCGATAGAGGAGTTTCTGAAAAAAAACTTGGTATGTTTTCAGAACGAAATAAGCTTAGTTATTTATCACTTAAACTACCGAGGGGGTAAAAACTCCCGCGAACTACCAAGGGTCCAAAAAAAAAAACGGAAGTCCAACTTTGACAAGGCATTTCTCGGCCGTTTTTCAACCGATTTCAAAACTTTTTTTGTGATGGAACCGGACAGGTTTCAAGATCATCGTCCATTTAAAAAAATATAAAACAGATGCGTCTACCCAAAGTTATAAGGCAAAAGGCACTTCCTAGTTTTTTTGAGAGCGCATTTTTTGCGCACATTGATCAATAAAACAAAATTTAAAGCGATGACATATAGTTTTTTCGACTCTAAATCATGTGTACAGCTGGAGTGAACATGTTCAGGCAAAATTAGTAATTTTTCAGTACACTGATAATTTACCTTACTCAAAAAACTGCTAAAATACCCTATTTTTCACATAAAATAAGCAATAAATCAAAATTCAAAGCGATGACATATAGTTTTTTTGGTCTTAAATTGTTCGTAGGATTGTACTCGACATTTTTGATGAACAATGAGAATGTTCTAATTACACTCTTATTTTGTTTTACCCGGACAACTACGAAAATTCCATACTTTTTACAAAATATAGTCAACAAAGTAGTCAACAAAACTAAAATTTAACACGATAACATGTAGTTTTTTAGCCTTGAAATATTCGTAGCAGTTTGGAGGATACACTTGAAGAATAATAGTGATGTTTTCATTACACTCAAATATTGATTCACTCAAAAATCAATGGAAGTACAACATATTTCACTCAAAGTGCTTAACAAAAATAATGGCTTACAATGCAAAGTAGTTTTTTACCTTTAAATTATTCGTGAAAGCGTACTGGACGTTCTTGATGAGTAATAGTGACGTTTTCATGACACACTTAATTTATTTTACTCGTAAAGCTACTAAAATATTATAATTTTTATACAAAACAGTCAATAAAACAAAATTTAAAGCCATAACATGTAGTTGTATGGCCTTAAATTTTCCGTTACAATGTACTGGACCTGGTTTTGATAAAATGTTGATGTTTGCATTACACTAATATTTTGTTTTATAGAAAAATGTACGAAAATACCACAAAAAAGCGAATAAGCCAAAATTTAAAGCCATGATATGTAGTTTTTCAACTTTGAATATATCGTAGAAGTTTAGTGGATTCATTTGAACAACCTTAGTGATGTTTTTATTACACTCATATTTTATATCACTCAAAATACTTGGAAAATACCACATTTTGCATACAAAGTAGTCATCAAATTAAAATTGAAGTCAATGCATTATAGTTTTTTTTTGCCATGAAATTATTTGTAAAAAAGTACTAGACTTGTTTGATAAACAATAGTGATCTTTCAATTACACTCGTTGTTTTCTAAATTTGTTTATAAAAAAATCAAAAACAACTCAAGTAAAGAGAACTTACTATGTGCAGCATATAGTCACATGTTGATGTATCGTAAAAAATACAGATAATTATTTTTGATAGCTAAAAGCACTGAGATTTTCACTCAGGTGGAGTACTGACTCAATTTGTTATTTCTAATTTTATAAAATTCTTCATGTTTTGATACAATAAATTAACCTAACATGTTTCATACGGCTTTTCCCATCATGCTGATACTCTTTGCGTTGCAATCTGTAATATTTTTTAGAATTTAATATGTTTGTAAGAGCACTATCAAAGTTTCCCCAAAATGAAAATGTGATTCTCGCTCATATGAAAAAATAATATTGATCACCCAAAACAATTAAAACTGTTCAATACTTACAATCCTTGCAATTATAACTGAGACACTAGTACTTGTTTTTAAATTATTAAATCAGGAAAAATACATGGAATAATATATTAGAGAAATTTGCTGAAAAACTATCAAAGCAACCTCGTTTTACGGTATTGCATCAGAAACTTTTCAACAAATGTATGTGTTTTTAAGAAATTGCCCAAAAGGTGCATTTATATTTTATGATATCTTTCAAAGATTCTTTAAAAATATTTTGTCGTGGGTTCTTTTCGAAAATCTTTCAAAAATATTTTTGAAATATTAGAAAAATATTACAGGTATGTTCCGTTTTTATCATCACGGTCCGCGATTTTCAGTTGACAAAAACGGAATAGTGATAAAAACGGAATAATTTTCTTTGACAAAATATTTTGCAACATTTTTATATAAATTGGACGATTTACTGTAGAACACATTCCAGAAGTAAAAATATGCAGTTTATTATGAAATTTAATTGTTTTTGATATCTTTTAGCACAGTGATCCTCAGCCTAACTGTCTTTGCGGGCCAAAATTGAATTTTCAAAAGAGACTGCGGGCCGCAAGTCATTCAAGAGATTATTTTTATACTTTTTCAAGATTCAATACAAAACCAAAATATTGAAAAAGAGCAAATAATTAAACAACCTGGAGTTATCAGGAGATTTTATTTCATTTGAAAAATTTCTGAAAACCGTAGGGAATTGAAAGCAGATTTTTCAAAACCGTAATATTTAGGTTTTTGTTATTGATAATGTTGAGCAAATTATTTCAAACTAGTTGCTTAAAAGTCGTACAAAAATAAGCAATAGCGACGCTGGCTAGAACAATATGGATCTCTTCAAGAATATTGTGGATAAACTTACAGCGCTGATTAGAGGTGCAGAATTGTGAAAGTCCTAGACACGAACACAGACAAAATTCTTGTAAAATCCCTGGATCCAGTTTTGATAAATTTCCGAATGGAGTTTTTTACTGCAGCTTAGGGATTTCCTGAAAATATAACGAACCCTTGGAACTGTAAGGTTTTTTGAGACATCTTGTGAATTTTGAGGAATTTCCGAATACCTGGAGGTACTGTTGTGGAAATCATTGATTATTTTATAAGTTTTCCTTGCGTAATTTCTGAGGAAGTCAACGAAGAAACCCCTGCAGACATTATTTTCTGCGCAATGTGTGCAACTTTTGAAGCCAATTTGGAACAGATATTCTAAGAAGAATGCTCAAAAGTATAGCTAGGGCAATGAGGAGTATCTTGCCCAATCCCTGATGTTTTAAGCGAAATTCCGAAAATTCGGACAGCACTTCCTTTTAAAAGAAATTGTAGGCATAAATTTTGTATTGCCTGTATTTCTGTATTTTTCCTGATAGAAGTGATGAATATAAAGTACATCGAAAACAAGGCTTTTTTCGCCGCTAAAAACGAAACGAAAATAATTTTAATTTTGTTTTCGTTAAATTAAACAAATTACTAAGTAGTCTTTTCAGTTTGTAAAACTTTCAAAAATCTTACTGCTTTTCAAAAGCTTTCCATGATATTGGCAAAATTTTAGTAGTCAATTTTCATTCTCATGAAAGTTTCAAAATATGGTGAAATTTCTGATTTTAATTATGAAATCTATGAGCGGGCCGCACAAAACCTGGTTGAGGGCCGCATGCGGCCCGCGGGCCGCAGTTTGTTGACCACTGTTTTAGCACATCTTGGTAGCACAGTTCAAATTACAGTTTTCTGACTGTGACGCCGACAAAAGGCACATTTGGACATTTATTTTCGTTGAACGCAAGAATGGCACATATTACAGTTCCAGTTGACTGGATTGACGTTTGCGGATCCGGATTGACGTTTTAAAATATGACATACTTCCAGGAATGATTAATCTCCAAGAACGTAATTTCGATATCCTAACAAAAAAGGATATGTTTACTTCCTTCCGGAACGCATTTCTCCACGATTTTCATCTTAACAGATTCCTATGGAAGTTTCAACTAGGATACTACTTGATATTTGATGGGCTACAACTCGTAGCGGTGAGTCTACGCCAAATGAAGCATTCGCCTCCACTGGTCTCGGTCCTGGGCCAATCGCTTCCAGTCACCCTCAACGTGCAGAGCCCTTAGGTCCTCCTCAACTGCAAAAAGCCACCGTGTGAGCGGCCTACCACGAAGCCGACGACCCTCACCTGGTTCTCTGCTGAACAGGGTCGTGCAATTTCGAAAGGAAAACATGACGTACGACAGACGTAGCAAATCGTTTCCCATACGAACGGACTGCTGTGATGCTTCATCTCTCACCCAGCAATACACTCGTTCGCTGCTGCAACAGAAACAAGTGTGTATGAAACATGGAATGATACACTTGGATTTTCGTTTCATTTATGAGTCATTGAAATACTTCAACATGCTAAAAACACTATTTAAACCGCATTTTTCAATAGTGGTGCACGCCAATAGAATGATAATTATGTTTTATGATAGAGGATAACAAATTCGACCACTTAAATCCAATTAATCGGCGCCTGTAACCATTGAGAGACTAGCGCGCACCAGTGAGACACTAATGCTCTGACGGGTGAAGCACAAACAATGCGACCGGGTGGGAGACTACCGAGTGCTACGATGAGCGGAAATTTTTTTAAAACGAACCGAGTGATTAGAAAAATGTATGAAACGGTTG
Source organism: Aedes albopictus (assembly GCF_035046485.1). Classification (NCBI taxonomy): domain Eukaryota; kingdom Metazoa; phylum Arthropoda; class Insecta; order Diptera; family Culicidae; genus Aedes; species Aedes albopictus. Next base: position 432,627,874 of record NC_085137.1, on the reverse strand, counting down.
AAGTGACTCATTCAAATGCCGCATGAAAGTGTATCATTGAAACGAAATTGTACGCCCCTGCTGCTGAATATGGGTTTGGCTTGTCGTTCCTCCGGCCTACGAGGTACGTGCCCAGCCCACCGCAGCCTGCCGTGTTTTTTTCGCTTCACTAGGATACTTTTAGGATTCATTAGGATACTTTTAGAATATCTTCAGGAATTTTTCTAAGCAATCACTTGTTTTTTCTCCAGAATAATAGATTCTCCAAGAAGTTCCTCCAGAATGCTTGTAGGTTACCTTATTCCAATTCGCTTGTTTATCTTTTGGAATTCGATAGGGGCCATCCATAAACGACGTAGCATTTTTTAGACGATTTTTGATACCCCTCCCCCTCGTAGCCTTTTTTCCATACCTAAAACATTACTCGTAGCATAATCAGAGACTCCTCCACCAGGAATTGGAATTTATTAACCATACTTATGCATTATGTTGGGAACAGCTCGCTGACGTTGTGTACGATTTGGGGCTGGAATAATGCACAAGGTGGACTAAGAAAATAATTCAGAGATTTAGTCCTAGTTCATAAATTCATCCAAGAGTTGCTTTGGAGATTCGCAGAGATTTTACTTTTGGAATATAGGAGTTTCTCCGTTTCTTCAATATTTCCTACGGGATATCTTCCAAGACTGCTTTCTCAAATCCCTCCAGGATTTTTTTTTCTGATATTTATCCAGGGGTTCTTTCTGGGATTCCTTCAACAGTTTTTCTAGAATTTCATCAGAAGTTCTTTTTTAAATTCTTTAAAGATTTTCTTATGATATTTTTTGACTTTGTTTTGGTATTTATGCACAGTAGAGCGATTCCAAGCAACAGCATCAAAATTAAGGAAATTTTTTAATTCATGATTTTCTATTGAACTGAAACTTTGCACAGTTTTCCAGTTCCATCTAAATCACCATTTTTCGATATCAAATTTTTATTTTGAATCACGACTAACTTTTCAAAAGGGTGTATGTGAAAATGGTTCAAAAATATTCAAAAATCTGCACAGCCAAAATGGTTCGTTCGATTGTTATAAATTTTTCAGCAAAGTTAGATAACTAAATGGTGGTTCCTAAGAAAATATACACTGTGAAAAAAAATCTTTTTTAACATGAAAAAATATAATTTTTGCCACAAAAACTCAAATAACTCAAAACCCTATCTTTTTACCAACGTATTTTTTTTTTGGGGAAGACGGTCCATTGTATTAGCAATCTACCATAAAAATTTGGTGATGGTAAACTAATAAACAAAAAAGTTATAACATTTCAAACATTTCACAATTTTCACATTTGGTGAACTTTTTTTTTCTTTGTAAATTATTTCGGTCAGAAATCGCAGTTTGATGCTGATTTTATTGTTCTGCAAAGTTAGATAACTAAATGGTGATTACTAAAAAAATATACACTGTGAAAAAAAAATCTTTTTTAACATTAAAAAATATCATTTTTGTCACAAAAACTCAAATATCTCAAAACCCTATCTTTTTACCAACGTATTTTTTTAGGGAAAACGGTCCATTGTATTAGAAATTTACCAAAAAATTTGGTGATGGTAAACTAATAAACAAAAAAGTTATAACAATTCAAACATTTCACAATTTTCACATTTTGTAATAATTTTTTTTTTCAGTGTAAATTATTTCGGCCGGAAATCGCAGTTTGATGCTGATTTTTTTGTTAATGGTCTTGCGTGAGTAAAACAAGCTGTTTTTATTATGTATTATGTATATTGTATGTACAGTAATGTTCCGATTTTATCACGCCCTCAACGCATCAGTCGTTTATTCATTAATTTGCTGTTACATTTGACTACAAGTGTTTTCCCTCTTCTTCAAGATGTATGTTGAAAGCGTGTTTTGCAAAGTTAAAAATATTGAAATGGGTATAGATGTTAAAGAATATTTCAAAGCATTTTGGAAAAGGGGCGTGATTAAATTGTTTCAACAGATGTCGCTGATGGTACGGTGGCATGACACTCTGCACTTAGCACTTCTGGCAATTTATCAGTTGTTGTCGTTTTCGAACTTCCTGCGCCCTGCTTTACAAATGCGTAAATTTGTATTCAATGTGGACATTTGGGCATAACCAGTCTCTTTCAGTTTATCTATGGTGCTTTTGGTGAGATTTAGTAATCGTTTTGAACATTTTTTTTCATCAAACGGTCTACAAGAGAGCGTTGAGTTGAAGACCTTTGAGAAAGCGACTGTTCATGTTGTTCGTTAGATTATAATAAACAAAATCACTTATTAGTTTAACTGACTAGTTTGGTGTTGTTTGTTTGGCTGAAGAAAAAAATTACTATGAAATCTTTAATATCCATAGCGGTAGTATTTTTTTGCTTTTTCGTGAGCATTGTCATGGTATGTATACAGACAAACAAACGTAACACTGACGAAATTTTCATTGACCACGCCTTTAACGATCATTTTGAATCTTGGTTGTGGCTTTCATAACCAGATGAGCGCCCATCGTTTTTCTTTGCGTTTGACGTTTCACACTAGCGCCTTCTGATGACGATATTGCACAACGCAGTGTTTCGTGAAACATTTCCACCAGGTGGTGGTAGTGTGAACTGGGCGATGGATTTTCACGAAAATTGTTCTAGGCGTTTCGTCTGTTTGTCTGTGGTATGTACGTCTCATGCATTTGTTGTTGTTGAAGGTACTCGCATTCTTCCGATCATAAAGTCTGTTCTCTAAGAAGTATTTTTTTTGCAGATAAACTAGTCGTATACGCGAATATAAAACTTTTATTATACAGCTTTTGTCTTAAAAATAAGTTTAATTTCATTTTTCTTATAATCAACAGCTTTTCAACACTATCAAGGGATTTGTCACCGTCACGTACAATAAAAAGTATGACACTCTCAATATGTTGATCACAACACTGGATCGCGTCTAAGTTTCAAATATATACTATAGTAATTATGAATAATCAAACAAAAATATCATGAAAACAACTTGTTTAATTCATGCGGAAGTCTTAACAATAAAATCAGCATCAAAATATAATTCTTGAAATAATTTACACAGAAAAAAAAATTTTTTTGTTACTTAATGTAAAAATTGTGAAATGTTTGAAATGTCATAACTTTTTTGTTTATCAGTTTACCATCACCAAAATTTTATGGTAGATAGCTGATATGATGGGCCATTTCCCCTAAAAAATTGACGTTGGTAAAAAGATAGGGTTTTGAGATATTTGAGTTTTTGTGACAAAAATCATATTTTTTTAGAGTAAAAAAATATTTTTTTTACAGTGTATATTTTCTAAGGAATATTCATTTAGTTATCTAACTTTGCTGAAAAATTCATAACAATCGAACAATCCGTTTTTGCTGTACAGCTTTTAGAATATTTTTGAACTATTTTCGCATAAACCCTTTTGAAAAGTTAGTCGTGAGTGAATTTGAAGTTTGAATACCGAAAAATGGCGATTTAGATGAAATTGAAAAACTGTGCAAAGTTTCAGATATTTTTGAAATGGTCGCTCAGGATCGACTGACATGACTCCGTGGAATTCCTCAGTAGAAACATCTACACCCACTGGAACTTTCAAAGATTTCCCAATTCGGTTCTATATTTCATCTATGTTATTTCCTCATGATTACTATAGATGAACCAGCCTTGGGCTGAAAATCTAGTTAATAAAAATAATATTACAATAATAACTATCCCCGATTTCTTATTACATTTCCTGGGAATCTCCCAGAAATTTAGTCTAGTCTAGTAATCTTCCAGGAATTCTTTCCTAAAATCCTTTACAAGTTTCTTCAGGGATGATGTTCTGTATAGAAATCACCGGGGAGTTATTCTTGAGGATCCTCCAGAAGTTCCTTATGGGAATCTTTAAGAAATTCCTTCTAGGAATCCGGTATAAGTTCTTTCAAGGAATCATCCAACTGTTCCTCGAGGGATACTTCCAGAATTAATGGGATTTCTGTAGGATTTTTTTTGGGAATTTTTGTTACTTCTTGAAACCCTTCAGGAGTTGCTGGAGAAATCCCCAGACCGTTTTCCAAGATCCTCGACTCCTCCTTCTTTGAGAAACTTATTTCTGAAAGATTTAACTCCTAATTCACCTAAAGGAACCTCTGAATCATTTCCTGACGATTGCTCAGAAATCCATTAAGGAATCTGGAGGAATACAAGAATCACTAGTAGGAATCACTGAAGAAAATCAAGATTGCATTTTTGGAGCAAACGAAAGATGAAATCTTGGATAAAATTCTATAGAAATCTCCTGTTAGGCTAGTGAATATAGCTGTTTCGGACTGGAAAATTTCGGCAGGCTATCAAGGATAACAAAAGAGATCTCGGGTAGAAGTTTGAGCCCCGTCGGAAAGAAATAGCGACCAGGAGAGAATAATACAGCACATCACATAATTTCAAGAAAACGTCTACAAAATCACGTGAAATTTATTTCACATAAAAAGTCTTGTTTAAAAGATTGTAGTGTAAAAATTCAGGCAAGGACAGGCAAAGGATATTCAGAAAGATGTTCTTGGAGGAATTCCCAGATGGACATCCAGGAGCAATCCCTGGAAGGGACATCTATTGTGCCCTATCACAATAGGCTAATGAAATAAAAAAATGTTCGATTATCCATGGTGTTTTTTTTCCTATTGCCGGATAATCGAATCCGTCCTTTGATGGTTTCATATGCACATCCCATCTATTATTGATCTATCATGATTAGCAACTTTTGTTGCACTTGGAAAATGATTCAGCCATTTTACAAAACGGCAAAATTGTTGATGATGATATTGATATTCACACGTTACCTCCTGCCACCTCCTGTCAGAATTTCATTAATTAATTCATTCATTCATTAATTTTTCTGTTGGACTATTGATTAAATTTTTATCATTTTCAAATAAGAAGTTAAATTAAGCTTGATAGAAAGCATGCATTATAGTTATTTATGTAACGAGTTGCAAAAAGTTGATTTTTTCAGCACGAGTCGTACATTTATGCAACGAGGCTTGCCGAGTTGGATGAATACGAAGAGTGCTGAAAAAATCGAGTTTTGCAACGAGTCCCATACAAAATTTTATGCAATGATTTTTTCATAATGCAACCCATTTGAGTTGCATAATGTTCATAATGCAACTCAAATGAGTTGCATTATGAACATTATACAACCATTTTTCATTATGCAACTCATTTCAGTTGCATAATGAGCAAGTTCGGAAAATTTGGCCATTATGATACCAAAATGAGTTATATAAAATATAAATTATGATACTGAATTGCATAAACATTATTTATAGCTGAATTTGAAATGTGTTGAAAGCTACTGTACTTCTATGTCATCATTGGTAGTTGTTTCAACTTCATTAATGGATGCATTGCGTCAAGATTAATGTTAAGCTATAAATAACTCTTGTTCAAGGGAATAAATTTGACAAAAATTTTAGTGTTGACAAAAACGGAATGGAATGTTGACGAAATCGGATAGTGAGATGTTGTATATGTATGTAATTGTAGCCTTCACTGTATTTATGTTTGTATAGCCGTCATAATAAAGTTTAGTTTATATTGTCCAAGCAAACCGTCTACACGCTTTCTATAAACGATCCGTAGAAGCTCACAACAACAAAAAGGGATAGTGATAAAAACGGATAGTAACAAAAACGGAACATACCTGTATTTCAAAAATTCTTTTAGAAAACTTTTAAAATGTTTCCGTGTATTATTTCTTTGAGTTTTCATCAGAAATTCCTCTAGCGATTGCTTGATAAATTTCTCCAAGGACTCATTTAGAATATTATCACATTTTTTCAGGAATCTCTTATTTTTTTTCCTGGAGCATTTTCGAAGTTTTTTTTTCTGGCTTTCTCCAGTTCTCTCAAGTTTCCATCCTAGTTCCCATGCAAAGTGTTTTTCTTTTATTTGCTCCCATTAATAGTTCCTTCCGTAGTTTTCTCGATATTTTTAGAGATTTCCGATAATAACTTCTGGAATTTCTGCCAAAGAGTTTTCCGATATTTCTCCTGAATTTCTTCGCTGGTTTTCATCCGGAGTTTCTCCCGGGATTTCTCTTGGAGATTTTCAGAGTTCTTTCATGAATTTTCTGAATATTTTCTACCAGAGCTTTCCGAGATTTCCCAGTTCTTCTCGGGATTTCTTCCGAAGATTCTATCGCGTTCCTCATTGCATAATTTCTCGCAAAAATCACGTGGATTTATTCCGACATATCTCCGGTTATTTACAACAATGAATTTTGTAGGTTATCTCAGGCAGGAGGTTTTCCGAGAAACACTTATAGAAAAGTACAGTACTGGACGCATTGACCGATTTTCATACAAAATGCTTAAGGTTGGAGCTCTGTATTTCAGCTTCTAGAGCACAAACACCGAGAGTAATCTCAGGTGAAATTAAAAAAAAAAAAAAAAAACTCTCGCAAGAACCTTTATAAAATATTCCGGATGTAACTTCTGTAGAAATCCGGGGAGAAACTCCAAAAAAAAAATCATTGAAATTTCTTAAAACTTCGGGAGAAACCCCAGAAGCAATTCCTTCAGAAAACTCGTGAAAAACTCCTTTAAAATTCGGAAGGAGCCTCAGTTGAAATCCCAGCAATAGTTTCTGTAAAAACCTTAGAAATCCCGGAAAAATCTCATGGAGAAGTACCAAGAGGAATACCGGAAGAAATCGCGGAAAACCTTCAAATGAAATTCCGAGAGAAACGCATGATTTAGAGTCGCAAAAACCATATGTCTTCGCTTTAAATTTTGTTTTACTGATCAATGTGCGCAAAAAATGCGCTCTCAAAAAAAACTAGGAAGTGCCTTTTGCTTAATAACTTTGGGTAGACGCATCTATTTTATATTTTTTTTAAATGGACTATGATCTTGAAACCTGTCCGGTTCCATCGCAAAAAAAAGTTTTGAAATCGGTTGAAAAACGGCCGAGAAATGCCTTGTCAAAGTTGGACTTCCGACTTTTTTTGGACCCTTGGTAGTTTAGGAGTTAGGCCGGAACAAATCTCATTTTCTTCTTTTGTCACAATACTCGCTGGCTCGCTAAGGGGAAGGACAATAAATAATAAATGTATTTGACGAAGAAATACCCAAACAATTCGGCAGAATCTATAAACTCATCGGATTTGTTAAGAAATTTTTTGTGCGGCTCTAATTTCACCTTAAAATTTTAAAATTTCTTGTGTAATATATTGGTGTCCCCCCTCAAAATGTTGAATTTCGACCAAAACTTTCCGAGGGGGCGGTGACATAAGAGAAAATGGAAATTTGTGTCAGCCTTAATACAGATAAAAAAAGCTTAATTTAGGCTCTTTTGTCCACTAGGGCACTGCGTGAGCGAATCCAATAGGACGCAATCAGTGAAGTACTAGATTGAAAGTAGTAAGCTGGTTTTTTGTATGGTGATATGATCAGTTCTCCATTTCTGCAATGAAATGGTGCAAACAGCATGGGTTATGTGTTTTCTTGCCTAATTTAATGCTGTTTGAGCAAAAGTTTGGGTAACTGTGTTGTTGAAGTTGCAAGAAAAAATAATACAACAACACAGTTTTCCAAACTTTTGCTCAAATAGCATCAAATTAGTCAAGAAATCATATAACCCACGCTGTTTGTACCCTTTCATTACAGAAATGGAGAACTGATCATCTCACCATACAAAAATCCAGCTCACTACTTTCAATCTAGTACTTCACTGATTGCTTCCTATTAGCAGCTTCACTTACACTTTGTACAGCGCCTAAATGTATTCTATTCTAAATCTTCTATATCGAACTGGTTTGCCTTTGAGCTTTTCTACCCTGTCCACGGTAGAATGATGAGCGCGAGGATATTGATGTGTGGCTCTTGTTCCTTCTCAAGTCCGAATGGGGGTCCATTATGAGTTGCCGTTAGCAGATATTCAAGTTTCTCATGACCATCCCATTATGCAGTGAACGTGTAGCCATGGGCCCCGGCTTTCTATTGTTTTAGATCAAAAAAATTTTATAGTTTTATTATCAAGATTTGCCCAGCTGTTGTCCATGTGAAGCATTCCTCCCCGGTATTCCTCTCACATCGTTCGCGGGGTCGAGCCGGGTGCTAAATCTGTTATCAGCACATTTTCTTCCGGCAGAATTGCAAGTTTTTTTTTTTGCAGGACACGAGCGCCAGCTGCCACTGATGTCCCGCTCCAATCCCGATCCGATCGGTGTTCGCTCTGCCGCCAAACAGTCAGCCAAGGGTTATTTTAAAAACTGTTTATATGTTGTTTTCTTATGGTTCCACCTCGACGGTTTCAAGCAACAACTTTGCTGCAGCAACGGAAACCAATGATTAGGTGTTTCTTAGGCAGTTTTTTGCTGTTGGGATATTGTCATAAAATGAGAGGTGTATGTTTCGCAAACATAGCGATGAGTTAACGAAGGATTTCGATATGAAAAATGCTATAAATACCAGGCTTTCACCCAACAATAAACATTACCTACCCATGGGTTACATTACCAAAGATGACCGCCACATCTCCCATCGTTCCTCAGTTATTCCCTTGGTGGTTGTAGAGATGCAGAATCTGACTTGTTCCTAAGGTTTTGAAATCGCTGGGGTTCGTATACTGGAACGCCTGTATACGCTTAATTGTTGATTATTCCAGGACATCTCCGCCACGTATTATTTTTTCTCGATTTTTTCTGTACTTATCGCGGAAGGGGCATTCTTGCAGGAGTTCGTTTTATGAGTTGAGCAAGAATTTATCTAAAGATTCTTCTGAAAATCAGTATGTGTTCCTTCCCATGTATCTTTTTGAAATTTAATCCATGACTATTAACAGGGACACCGCCAGAATTTTTTACGGGATTCTTCCTGGATTTACTAAATTTTTGTTGGAAATTCATGGTAAGAAATTCTCACAGGATTTTCTAGAATGATTTTAGCAGAATTTCTCCAAAGATTCCTCTAAGTATCCCTTCAGAATGCATTCCTGTGCATGCAAGTCTGTGAGAGTCATTAAAAGATTCTTTCAGGAATTCCTTCTTTGATTTCTTGAAACTAGTCCACGGGTTTTTTAAAAAATCAGGGATTCTTGAAGATCCCTTCAGGAATAACATGAGATTTTCTCCCGCAGAAATCCTTTGGGAATTTTTCAGCAATTCTACTAACAGGTGTTTCATCGCGAATTCCTCCAAAGGTATCTTCAAAAGATGCAATTCCAGGAGATTTTTTTCACTAAATTTCAGACATTTCTTAAGAAATTCTTCCAGATGTTCCTCTGGGATTTTACTTTAGAAATTCAGAAATCCATCAAGAATTTCCTCTATTTCCAGAAATTCGGATTTTTTTCATTAACTTCAGAAATAATTGTTGGAATTTAGTACCCAACAGTTTCTGTTAAATTACATTCAATTATTTCAAACTGTATATATTATTTCATCATAATACAGTTACATAACCTAATCATACTGAACCATACCCGTACCAAAATCCCATCTCCTTTCTATTTACGAGGGCGTCGGTGAGTCGCTGGCATCTCGATAAATAGATTCCTCCCTTGATATCCCTTCCCATCTGCATAACGTATTTCTTATCGTTTCAGAGAGCGAGCAATGGCGCTTAAGCCTAGGCTTGTTAGCCAGGACACAGTGTAAATGCCTCTGTCCCATCCCTGAAGCAAGATGGCCCAAGGAGTGACAAAACCTTTTTAGCTACGTCACTCCCAACGTTGGTGTTTAAACATACTAAAACACTTACACTCACAAGAACACATCTGCATATACTCTTCAAATACACTCACAAAATCTTGTCGTATCACTCGCTTATAGTGAACACCAAATCAACCCATTCCAAATATCCAACTCCTTGATACCTATGGGGGTGCCGGTGAGTCGCTGGCCTTTCATAAAGTAGGTGTCATATCATCACATCCTTTCCTATCCTCGTAACGGAGAAGATGGGCGTGGCCGGCAATGGAAGTTCTCATGTCTTTTTACTTCAACCTCTAATTGGATAGCTATTCCTTCCCAAATAGCATTCCATAAGCAATTAGAATAGGAGTATTAAAGTTTTAACATGACAACTTTCAGTATGCAATCTACGAATTACTCCGTTACCACGCAACGCAACGCAACGCAACGCAACTTCAGAAATAATTGTTGGAATTTCACCAGAAGTTTCTTCATGTATTGCTCCATATGGTCAAGGATTCTCGTGGCCATTTATTAAGAAATTCCTCTTGAAAATATCAAGGATTGCTTCTAGAAATTCCTTCAGAGGTTTCGCTAGAAGTTGCTCCATGTATTCCTTCAGGGATTACTTTGGAATTCCAATGATTTTTGTGTGTTTATGCCTTCAGAAGTTGTACAACAAATTCTTCTTAGAATTGTTCTAGAGATATATCTAGAAGGTCTAGAAGCATTCCTTCAGAGAAAAATCCTGTGATCCCTCAGAATTCTATTGAGGGATTCCTTTAATTTTTCAAAATTTAAAAAGGTATTTTAGGGAATTTCTTTAAGAACTCCTCCAAAGATAACGTCAGAAATTGCTCTAAGTTTTTTTTTCCTCCGGGTATCATTCCAGAAATTGTTCAAGACTTTAGGAATACCAAAAGGTATTACCAAGTGTTATTCAAGAAATTCCTTTAGATGATCTTCTAGAGATTTCTTTAAAAATTCCTTAAAGATTTTTCAAAAAAAAAAATCTTCCTGTATTTTTTGTGATCTTCAGGAAAACTGCTGACAAAAATTCCTGAAAGAATATTTGAAATCATTCCTGAAGAAATCTCTGAAGGAATTCCCGGAGAACCGCAGTAGCAATACCTGGAAAGAATTCTCGAATGGATTTCTGAAGGAATTTGTCAAGAAAATATTAGAAACCCCTTGGAAGAATTTGCGAAAGAATCCCTGCAGATTTTGAAAGAAAATTGTAGAGGAATTTCGAAAGAAATAAAAGAAAGCAATTTTGAAGAAATCCCTTGCCAAAATTCCTGAAGAAAGCTTTACAATTCTGATATTTTTGAAGAAATTTCAGAAGGAATACGAGCGGAAATTTGCGAACGAAGCCTCAATGGAATTTGTGAAGAAATTTCCATTCCAATCCGTGTAAAAATCTCAGAAGTATCCTTGTTAAACTGAAGAAATCCCAGGGAAAACCATGATGGCATTCCAGAAGGCAGTTCTGAAAAATACCCTGACGATTTTTTTTTTCAGAAACTCCTCAAAAACCCCTTGGTCAAATTCCTCGATAAGTTTATTCAGGAAATTTTAGGAAAATTTCTGGAGAAACGTCTACATAAGCCTCTGAAAAGATACACAGAAAAAAAAAACTCTTTGAATATTTCCAAAGAAATTCCAGTATAAATGCTTATAAATATTTCTGGATTAATCAGTTAAAAAACCCGTGCAGAAATTCTAAGAGTTAACTTTAAATTATTCTTTAAGGAATTCTAAGAGGTATTTCCTTGGGTATTTCTTAAAGAATCGCAAGAGCAATTTCTTGAAAGAATTCCTGTATAAATTTCCGTAGGAATTCCCGAAGAAAATTCTCAAAGAATTATTAAAAGATCCCTTAGAAGAATTTCCGAAAGAATCTCTGTAGCATTTTTAAAGACAGTTTAAGAGAAATTTCTGTAGAATTTCAAGGAAGCATTTTTGAAGGAATCCCTTGCAAACATTTCCTGTAGAAAAAAAAAGAGAAACTTCTTGAGTAACCCTTCGTAGAATCCTTCGAAAAGTTTATTCAGAAATTTTTTGAAAAGTTCCTGAAAAAACCCTGTGATAACATTTCTGGAGGATTTTCGGAAAGTATTCCTGGAGTTTTCTGTGGACATGTTTCAAAAGAGACACGTCTTTATTAGCCTCTGTAATGATTTCTTGAAGAAAAAACTCAGATTTTTTTTTCTGAATAAATTCCGATAAAAATGCCTTTAAATATTGCTCAATTAATTCGTTAAATAATCCGTTCAGAGACTCTTAGAGTTACCCTTAGCGGAGATGCCGGATAAATATCTAGGAAAAACATGGAGGAATATCTGGAGGAACATCTGTATAAACTCCTGCAGTAATCTGGAGCAGAATTTTTGCCTCATCACTGAAAGTAAGAATGAGATAATCTCATATTCTTGCAGAAACTATCAATGGAATTCAGAGAGTGATTCGTGATTGGTGGACTTTTTTTTAAAAAGAATTACAGTGACCCCACAATTTATGAATCGGCAAAAATGACCACAGTTTATGGATCACTCCATTTGATCAACATGGTGATTCATAAATAGTGTACAAAATTAAGGTGATTCATCGGTGTGGGGTCACTGTACCTCTTCGAGTTTCGGAAGGAATGTCCGGATGATTTTCTTGAGAAATCACGGGAATACTAATTTATGAAAGATTTTTTGAAAGAATTTCTGAAGCAGTCCCTGTAGAAAAATCTGAAGAATCCCTAGAGAAATCCCCAAGGGATTTTCCAAATCAGTCGCTAGAAGAAGTTGTAAAGTAATCCCTGGCGAAGTTTCAGAAGAATCACATGATAATTAACCTTAATTTATACTTGGGGAATTTTGTGTAGAAATTATTCCCTCTAAAAACCGATAGAGGAGTTTCTGAAAAAAAAAAAAAAAACTTGGTATGTTTTAAGAACGAAATAAGCTTAGTTATTTAAGAAGGAATCCATAGAGCAATTTTGGAAGGAATTCATAGAAGAAATCTGAAAAGAAGCATTGGGCAAACTCATAGAGGAATCTCATAAAGAAATTCGGTGGGAATCTCCAGATAAATTTTCAATCCGTGGAAGAGTCTCTGAGAGAAACATTGTAAGAATTGTGGAAAATTTTCTAAAGATATCCTTAAAATTTAGGAAAGAATTCTGAAGAACTTTTAATTTTCTAAAAAAAATGGCTAAAAAAATTCTAATGAATCCATGGTTGATTTCCTGAACGACTTTTTGAACGGATTTCTATAAAAACTTTGGAAGAGACTCTGAAGAAATCCAAGAAAGTTTCTAAAAATCCTGTAAAGGAAAATTTTGAAAAAAATTTGAAGCAATACATGGAAGATAAAAAAAAGGATGTTCTAGAATAACTTTCACAAACCGTGAAAGTCTTCTTGAATAGAACTCTTGGAGTATTTCATAAACATCAAAATGAATTCATGGAGCGATTTCGGAAGGAATGCAAGAAAGGTTTAATAAAAGAGTTTTTAAATTAAGTTCTGGAGTAATCTTTTGAAAAAATACTAAAGGAGTTTATGATTCCCGGTAGAAATCCCTAGAAAAACCCGTGGAAAAGTACCTCCGATGGAATTTCTGGTGGACATTTTGTAAAAATATTAATTAATATCTATAAGAAACACAATCCCTGGAGAAAATTTCCAAATTAAAATTCATACAGTTGAATTTTTGAAACAGTTCGTAGAAGAGCAATTTGTGGGGTAGTTCTTGTATAAAATTTTGACGTAATCTCGAGCTTGTGGAAAAATCACTGTAATATTTCTTCTTTTGTAGAAAGATTCCAACAGAATCCCTGGGTGTGGTCCCAATATCACACAGTTTTTTTCTGCACGTGTAAGGATACAAAAAAAAAGAGAAAACTCTAATATGAGGAAACAAAAAAATAGTAAGCGGTTTTCTTATATTTAGAAGAAGAAATTTTCAATACAGCACAAAAATGTAATACTCACAACTAGGCATTACTCGCTGTTTGTGCGAGCACAGAAGGATTAAAAAATATACCTAGGTGATTTAATAATATTCTGAAGGGCGAAATAAAAATTTCCCTGTATTAGAAACATATTATTTTTTTTTTGGTTTTAGATAACAAAATTTTGAAAAAATGGCACGGTTAACTTTTCTTATGCGTCCCTAAAGCAAATTATTTTGTAAAAAAATCACATGAAAAATCTTTATACATAACAGAAGAAGCTCTTCTGCCCTCCTAAAATCACAGAACTGTTTTAATTCTTACACGATTACGAATGGGAGCGCAAACAAAAATGTCAATATCAGAAAGATTTGTTATGTGTACGTAAAAATATCGAAAAAAAATCTTAAAATATAGTTTTTTGATATTTACCTAAAAAAAAAGTCATAGAAAAATTTCTTATTCCACAAAAAAGAAGATGCGAAAAAGGTTTTCCAAAAAGTTGAGATACTTGCTTTGTGAATAACCGCTTGTTTGATTAGCTCTGCTTGTTTTGCAAAAACATTTGTTCAATCAATCGTCAAAATCGTTCGCTAACTGTTGAGTGACAGAAGCTGACCATCATTATCGTGTTGCTGAAAGATCCACTGCCTAATTCGTTGATAAAGTTCAACCAAACCGGAATCCAAAAGTTTCTCGAACCTGCATCCGCCATTCCATATTCCTGTGAATGATTGAGATCGAAATAATACAGTGTAACAAATGCTCGTTCGCTTTTGACCGTAAACGAAGACTACTTTATCAAGAAGACATGCAACTCTGTTATATTCCCATACTAACGGCAAGCGTCACCGACGGCACCGCCGCCTAGTACCTTATCGTATCGCATCGTATCGTATCGTATCGTATCGGTACCTTTGTGTAAAATTGTAAGAGTGTATTGGTGCGAGTTTAAAAATTTACACACTTACTTACCTTACCGGTCAGGCTAAGGCCGGGGTGGCCTCTGCTGTACATAGTAGCCGCCTCCATTCCACTCGGTCCATGGCTGCTTGTCTCCAGTTCCGCACTCTGCGTAGGGTCCGCAGATCGTCCTCCACTTGGTCGACCCACCTAGCTCGCTGCGCTCCACGTCTTCTTGTACCGGTCGGATGACTCTCGAGAACCATTTTAGTCGGGTTGCTATCCGACATCCTGATGACGTGACCCGCCCACCGTAGCCTCCCGATTTTCGCGGTATGGACGATGGTTGGTTCCCCCAGCAGCTGATGCAACTCGTGGTTCATTCGCCTTCTCCAGGTCCCGTCTTCCATCTACACTCCGTCGTAGATGGTACGCAACACCTTCCGTTCGAAAACTCCAAGGGCGCGTTGGTCCTCTGCACGTAGGGTCCATGTTTCGTGCCCATAGAGGACGACCGGTCTAATCAACGTTTTGTAGATGGTTAACTTCGTGTTACGGCGAACTTTATTCGATCGTAGAGTTCTGCGGAGTCCAAAGTAGGCACGATTTCCTGCCACAATGCGCCTCTGAATTTCTCTGCTGGTGTCGTTGTCGTCGGTCACCAGTGAGCCCAAGTACACGAATTCTCCAACCGCCTCGATTTCATCACCGTCGATATGAATTCGGGGTGGCGGGCGCGGTGATTCCTCCCTGGAGCCCTTTGCTATCATGTACTTTGTCTTCGACACATTAATGACTAATCCAATTCGCCTGGCTTCACTCTTTAGTCGGATGTACGTTTCCGCCATCGTCTCAAATTTACGAGCAATAATATCAATATCATCGGCGAAACCAAGCAGCTGAACGGACCTCGTGAAAATCGTCCCACTCGTGTTTATCCTCGCTCTTCTTATTACACCCTCCAAAGCAATGTTGAACAGCAAGCACGAAAGACCATCACCTTGCCGTAACCCTCTGCGAGATTCGAAGGGACTCGAGAGTGTCCCTGATACTCGAACTACGCACATCACTCGATCCATCGTCGCCTTGATCAACCGTATCAGTTTATCCGGGAATCCGTATTCGTGCATAATCTGCCATAGCTGTTCTCGATCGATTGTATCATACGCCGATTTGAAATCGATGAACAAGTGATGTGTGGGCACGTTGTATTCGCGGCATTTCTGCAACACCTAGCGGATGGCGAACATCTGGTCCGTTGTAGCGCGTTCACCCATGAATCCAGCCTGATATTGCCCCACGAACTCTCTTGCAATCGGTGATAGACGGCGGCATAAAATTTGGGAGAGTATCTTGTAGGCAGCGCTCAGTAGTGTGATCGCGCGGTAGTTTCCGCAATCCAACTTGTCGCCCTTTTTGTAGATGGGACACACGATACCTTCCATCCATTCCTCCGGTAATACTTCCTCCTCCCAAATCTTGGTAATGACCCAGTGTAGTGCTCTCACCAGTGCTTCTCCACCGTATTTTAGAAGCTCGCTTGGTAGTTGATCTGCTCCAGCGGCTTTGTTGTTTTTCAACCGGCCAACCTCCTCCTCAATCTCTTGAAGGTCAGGGGCCGGAAGTCTTTCGTCCTGTGCACATACTCCTAGATCTGTTACCACGCCACCTTCGGTACTTGCAACGTCGCCATTGAGGTGCTCATCGTAATGCTGCCGCCACCTCTCGACCACCTCACGCTCGCTCGTGAGAATATTCCCGTGATTATCTCGGCACATGTCGGCTTGTGGCACAAAGCCTCTGCGCGAGCGGTTCAGCTTCTCGTAGAACTTTCGTGTGTCCTTAGCGCGGTACAGCTCTTCCATCGCTTCGCGATCTCGTTCTTCCTGCTGGCGCTTCTTCATCCGGAAGACTGAGTTCTGCCTGTTCCGCGCCTGTTTGTAACGTGCCTCATTCGCTCTCGTACGGTGTTGCAGCATTCTCGCCCATGCTGCATTCTTCTCGTTTTTCAACTGTTCACATTCGCCGTCGTACCAGTCGTTTTTGTGATTCGGAGTCGCGAAGCCTAGTGCTGTAGCCGAGGTACTACCTATGGCGGATCGGATGTCCCTCCAGCCATCTTCAAGTGTAGCTGCGCCAAGCTGCTCTTCCGTAGGTAGGGCCACTGCTAACTGCTGCGCGTAGTCTTGAGCCACTTCTCCGTTACGAAGTTGCTCGATGTTGAGCCGCGGCGTTCGACTTCGACGCGTGGTGATAACTGTCGAAAGTTTTGAGCGCATGCATACAGCGACTAAGTAGTGATCCGAATCTATATTCGCACTGCGGTATGTGCGGACGTTGGTTATATCCGAGAAGAATTTACCGTCGATTAGAACGTGGTCGATTTGATTTTCTGTTTGTTGATCGGGTGATCTCCAGGTGGCTTTATGGATATCTTTGCGGGGGAAGAAGGTGCTTCGGACTACCATACCACGGGAGGCTGCAAAGTTTACGCATCGCTGGCCGTTATCATTCGATACGGCGTGCAGGCTGTTTCGCCCGATTACCGGTCTGTACATTTCCTCCCTTCCTACCTGCGCGTTCATGTCGCC
This sequence comes from Aedes albopictus, assembly GCF_035046485.1. Lineage (NCBI taxonomy): Eukaryota > Metazoa > Arthropoda > Insecta > Diptera > Culicidae > Aedes > Aedes albopictus. Next base: position 432,610,774 of record NC_085137.1, on the reverse strand, counting down.
GACAACGATTTTCACGTCACGCGGCGAGCAACCATCGTATGTTTGCTCTAACTGCGCGTAGAACGCTTCTTTCTCGTCATCGGGTCTCCCTTCGTGTGGGCAGTGGACGTTGATGATGCTGTAGTTGAAGAAACGGCCCTTAACTCTCAACATGCACATCCTTGCGTTGATCGGCTGCCACCCGATCACACGTTGTCGCATCTTGCCCAACACTATAAATCCTGTTCCCAGTTCATTGGTGGTGCCACAGCTTTGGTAGAAGGTAGCCGCTCGATGCCCGCTTTTCCACATTTTCTGTCCAGTCCAACAAAGTTCCTGCAACGCCACGATGTCGAAGTTGCGGGGATGTAGTTCGTCGTAGATAGAAGAGACGAACCAGCCAAGGGCTGAAAGTCTCTCTAATAAAGACAAATCAATCAATCAATCGTCGTAGATTATCCTGTCACATCCTGCGAAACCTAGTGACTTGCAATTCCATGTTCCAAGTTTCCAATCGTAGTCCTTATTTCGTCGCGTGGGTCTTTGCCGATTGTATCGAGTCGTATTTTCTCCTATGTTATTCGCAATGGGGATTTTTACGGGTGGCTTATTGGGCCTACGCCAACACTCCTGTCTCGCCGGAGGGCCATAGTGCCAGTTCTGTTTAACGTCCCAACCAACACTGGGACGACCACGCTGATGGGGCTACCACCTTGGATCTAGCTGGGCGTGGTGCAGCGTTTCTTACTCAGCCGCTGGATGCCAGAACAGACGCTGTTTGAGCCGCACCTCCTTGGTGAACAGACACTCGGATCGTACCTCCTCAATCTAGCTGAAGTCAGAAGGACAACAGTGCCCAGGCTGCACTACCAGCTAAGCACACAACTCTTAGCTGGCGGTCTTTGTCATCGCTTGACCCGTGGAAGCATGAGGTAGGAACTTGTGAGGACCAGAGCTATATTGGACGCTCTCCTTATCGACTCACCGTTTTGCAGCCCAAAAATTTACACACACTATCATGAATAGTGCCACCTTCATCCGGGGTGGCGCTGCTAGCAGTAACTCCCGATTTTCAGCAGTGCTGCAAGTCTTCTTGATAATGTGGTCTTCGCCGTAAGATTGAAAGATACACAATCTGCGAAGGAAAATGTGCGAAACGGTATCATGCTCACTGCGTGGGCGTAACTGAGGTCACTATGCGCGCTCTGTTCTCAAAAAATATCCTCTGGATGTGTGATGGGTGCTTGGCAGACTACTGCAACTCTCGTGATACCGACGCAGAAGATGTAGAAAACAAAGACTGCATCGCTGATAAATCAATATGTAAAACCGAAATCGAGAAGCTGAAGACGAAAGCGGCCGATATTATTGATGGACTTAATACGATGGTAACTCAACGCTTACAAGCGGAGCCGCACAACCAGCATTTTACGCCTGTTTCACCTGCAGTGTACAATGGCCCCCTGCTTGATGGAACGAGAGATATGAACGCGAGCGAATCTAGTAGGGTATCGCGCCACTTGGGCGGTGGCTTCTATATTCGTCTATTCTGCACTAAAACTCAGTCAATTTTGAACCAATTGACTTGAAATGTTGTACACGGGTAGATACTATACCTATCTCACAACATTCCAAAAGTTGTGTCAATTGGTTCAAATTTGACTGAGTTATAGTGGAAAACAGATGAATATAGAATAGGTTGTCCCAAAATTGCACATGGCCAAAAAACATGGGGGCTCACCCTGCAAATGATAGCTAAGGGTGTTAGAAACAAACTTTTGTATGACGGCAACTTTCAAAAATGACGTTTAGAGGTCGCCCCGGCGAGATTTTTGAAAAATGGCCATTTTTCGTAATAAATTTCATACAAATATTTTTTACCGTACAAAAATTGGCAATACCCACTATTTATATATTTTTTACAGCTTGATATGGATCCAAACTTCTTGGGAAAAATAATTAACGACATGTTTTGTAGGTAACTTTTTGATACTGAATTTTTGAATTTACTAAAATTTCTCATTTTTTGATATACTTTGCATTTTACCCATCATAAAAAGTATCTGAACCTAATGCTAATTTAAAACAATTTTCATAAAAAGATAGGAAATTTTATGAGGAAAAACTTTGCCGAAGACAGCATGGCGTTTTTTCTATCCGTTTTACAGTTATTCACAATTTACTATTTGGTAAAATTTGAATTTTTAGGTATTTTTCTAAAAATCTCACATAAGAACTTCCCAAAAACACATACAAAGTAAAAAATCACATATGCTCAAGAAGTTTTCGTTTTGATTGTGTTATGGAATTATGGTGACATCATTATTTGATTTTTAATTTTTGGTATTTAATCCCTTCATATGGAAATTAACTAGCAAAGATTTCTTGAAAAGCTTGTTCTCTTGACAAGCTTCGTACAGCCTATTGATTTTTTAAAGATATTCTCTACAAAATGTTGAGCCATATTTTCGCGTTTATCTTACTTTCCTGTCGATATTCTCAATTATTTTTCTACATGAAGACTTATGAGTCCTGGACCAGTGAAACAGCCCAGGAAACAGTGGCAAAGTGAATAAAGGCGAATACGTTGATCCATGCCAAATTCAAATCGCGATTACGAACACCTTACGTAAGAATACCAATTTTTAGATACTAAGTTCCAATTCAAGACATTCTGAAAAGCAGGGCATGTCTTTTTTTACATCTACTGATTTGAACTATCTTATCAACACCGAAAATAAGATACACCGAGGCAAATTGAAACGGGTGTGATGAGATGAACCAGTGAGTTAACGTAATGTTATCCAAGGTTAGAACAATTTGATTACCATAACACATACACGGCATACAAAAAGACAAGGTAGGCTATTATTGGTAAACAACAGTTTTGGACGTTAACAAGTGACGTCATTTTTATCGTAATATCTGTTGATCAAAATGATACTAGAACGTTTTATTCATGTCTTTGAACGATTTGAGCAACATCATTGAAAAACAAGATCGACATGTTTTGCGGAATGTATCACCTTCTAAATGATGTAGAAAATGTGCCGTGCGTTTGAACGTGTATTATGCTCGAATAAACCATTGTCAGTACATAACCATTATAAATGCCATGGCCTACTGAGGCATCTCAAAATGGTACCTAATGATAAAGTTTCTCGCTAGTATGCGCCTTTCTAGATCAAAGAAAATGGATTTGTCAACGGAAAGAAAAATTCAATGAATGATGCTGCTATCATAATTCCTAAACACAATCAAGACAAAAACTTGTTGAGCATGCGTAATTTTTTACTTTGTATGTGTTTTTGGGCAGTTCTTTTGTGATTTTTTTTAAATACCTAAAAATCCAGATTTCACCAAATAGTAAATCGTGAATAACTCTAAAACGGATAGAAAAAACGCCATGCTGTCTTCGGCAAAGTTTTTCCTCATAAAATTTCCTATCTTTTTATGGAAATTGTTTTAAATTAGCATTAGGTTCAGATACTTTTTATGGTGGGTAAAATGCAAAGTATATCAAAAAATGAGAAATTTTAGTAAATTCAAAAATTCAGTATCAAAAAGTTACCTGCAAAACATGTCGTTAATTATTTTTCCCAAGAAGTTTGGATCCATATCAAGTTGTAAAAAATATAAAAATAGTGGGTATTGGCAATTTTTGTATGGTAAAAAATATTTGTATGAAATTTATTACGAAAAATGGCCATTTTTCAAAAATCTCGCCGGGGCGACCTCTAAACGTCATTTTTGAAAGTTGCCGTCATACAAAAGTTTGTTTCTAACACCCTTAGCTATCATTTGCAGGGTGAGCCCCCAAGCTTTTCGACCATGTGCAAATTTTGGGACAACCTAATATAGAAGCCACCGCCCAAGTAGCGCGATTCCCTAATAGTGATAATAGCCATTCTTCAATACAACCTGCAGTTGGTTCTCTATGTTTTTAACCAATGTTGATAATAAAACTTCAAGTCAAGCTTGTATGTGAGTATTTGAATATTGATGATCACTGTAAAGTTAGGATGAGAAAGCTTGGTTCGAAACAGATAGGAATTGAAAGAGATTTTATTTCATTCAAAATTATACTGTTCAGAAAACTGAAATCGTTGGCAATGCAACCTTCAACATGGCCGAAAAATTGATTGATTGATTTGTCTTTATTTAAGAGACTTTCAGCCCTTGGCTTGTTCGTCTCTTGCCGAAAAATCTAAAATTTAGAGAATTTGAAGATCGTCACGTGTTTCAAAGTTAAAAAATCAGTAAAGTTTATGTGTGCCTCTTTTTTGTTATGATTGCTTACATGTGATTGGTCTACTATGTTTGTTGCTCAGGCTTATTGATATTATATGAAATAATGATTGTTGTAACCTCCTCTGTTATACGTGTGTATTTTCGTAATTGCATAGAAATAGGTCACATTTTAATAAGACCGAAATGGTCAGTTAAAATTAATAATAAATAAATAAATGTCATCAATGAGGCTTTTCTTACGCATCTAAAGGCGCAAAATTTTATTATAATTACAAAAGGTATTTTTCTTAAATTTCGGAAAAATAACTTTTGCGGTTTTCTGGTAAACAGCAGGTTTGAAATCATTCCTTATTTTACTGAGAAACTATTTTCTTACAGGTTTGGAAACGCAAAAAAAATGAAAATTGTTATTTTTAATATATTTTCAAGGGCGCTCGTACTATGATTATTCTTTTATATTTTTTTGATCTCAAGAGTTGGTTACTCAGTGAGTAATTTCGAGTAACCTCGATGACACCACTGTATGGTTTTATGGCTTTTCATGAATATTTCCTCAAATACTATGTGCCAGGTCATCTTTTTGCAAGAAAAATACTTTGTTGAGTTCATTTGTTCATCTGCATAGTTGATTTTATCAAACATTAGTTCACTTACCACGGCAAACACTGTCCACAATTATTGAAAACCTTGGCTAACTTTCAACCATCCTGGAGATTCCATCATAACAGAACTGATTGCCAGTATTGTGTAAAAATAGTTCTGCAGTTCATTTTTTCTTATCCGAACATTTAGCGCTGCGACAGCCTTGAAACAAAAGTCTCCGCGGGAAAACGCGAAAAACTTCGTCTCCCCGCATTAACTAACACTAGGAACTGCTGGGCTATGTTTAACCGCGCACTCGTTTGTTCATCCTTCCGAGTTCCATCCGAGCCGCCATTTCTCTCCATACCCGACGAAATGGAAACGCAAACTAGTCCTCCGTCAGAACTAGCCTCAGAACTTTCTTATGCATCGCATTAACTCCGATCCGAGAGACATACATTTTTATCCATTTAGGTGATAAAAGAATTGCACAGAAAGCAAGCACTAGAGTAGGTACCAAGTAAGTAAGCCAAGGAAAATTAGCATAGCAAATTTCCGACCCGGGCAAGCGCGCCAGCGCAGCGCCAAGAATGAATCAAGATGATGAAGGAGAGTAGAGCACACTGAATTTGTTACTTTTGTGTGTGCAACGTGCGTAGATGGTAGCCCGGGAACAGTGGAAGTTGGGGAATTTTTGCTGAATAATTGATGCGGTGGCTTCGGATTGGAAGGTATTTCTTGCATTCCGGGTGTTTTTTCTCCTCTGCGAAAAGATAGCATAACATGTTTAAGTAATTACATGAAGAAAGTAGGTTCCAGTTACGCTGGTATTTTTATTCCTTTCAGACAATCCTATTCTCTCATTGTGCGAGGTGGTTTTTTGCAGTTCAGTTACATTTTTGGTTTGTTCTATTGTTTTTTTTTTCAATTCTTCAATAACTTAAACTAATTTACAGCTCTTTTGTCCACTAGGGCACTACGTGAGCAATTCCAATTGGCAGCTGCAATTACAATTTGTACGGCGCCTAAATGTTTTCTATTCTAATTATACTATATCGGACTGGTTGTCTTTGCGCTGCTGTCACTTTTCTATCCTGTCCATGGTAGAATGATGATCCCGAGGATGTTGATGTGTGGCTTTTGTTCCTTTTCCAGTCAGATTGGGGGTCTATTATATGAGTTTCCTTTAGCCGATATTCAAGTTTCCGGGTTTGTTAGAGCATATTCTCAGACGAGGGTCAGGTGTCAGCCACTCTCAGGGGGAAAAGCAACTGATGAAAAATTGCATGTGTCGGGGCTGGGATCGAACTCATGACCATCCGCTTATGAAATAAACGGCCATTTTATCCTTGTAATTGTTCATTCTTTACTTTTTATCTTACTTTATAATTGCAATATTTTTTTTCTAAATGAGGAAATTTTAACTTTTGCTCCAGCTTTTTAAGGATCTCAAGTTATTTCGTACTTGATTTAAATTTCAGTTCTCTTTGAGATCTTGCTCATTTCTGTTTAAGTTCTATACATTTTTTTATTCAAGCTGTTTTATGATCCCACTCTAGTTTTACTACTCTAGACAAGTTCTGTTTAGTTGTACTTTACTACTATTCTTGTTCTATACTAGGTCTATTCAAGTACTGTACTAGTTTTCTTCTAATTAAATGCTGGATCCATATTAATCATCTTTATTGTTATTCTACTTCTGTTTTGATTCTTTTTAAACTCTACTTATAGTCGAGTTTAGTTGTTATGTGATCCTCTTTCAATCTGTCTCTGCTCTGCCTCTCAGTTTTCCTATATCACCGCCTCTCTGTCAGTCCATCTCTTTTTCTGTCTCTTAGTAAACATTTCCATTTTCCTTTCTCACTTTCTCTTTATGTCAATTTCCTATTTTTCTATCTGTATTTTGTTATCTCTATTCATCTCTTCATTCATCTCACAGTCTTAACATTTACCAAGTGCTTTGTTTATGTATGTATCTATTTTTGTCTCATTGTTTACTTATTCTCTGTCTCTCAGTCTTTCTTCGTCACTTTCCATCCATCTCTCTATATCATTACTTGTTTTCCTGTATTTGTTTCTCTACCTATTATTCGAGCTCTTTCTCTCAATATTTCTCTTCAAGCCAAAATCTAACTGTCTCTTTTTTTCCCCTTTTCGTTATCTATGGCTCTGTACAACTATTATTTTTCATCCTTCTCTCTCCTTCTCCCAACACATCTATATTTCTTTTCCTCAATCTTACAGTCCACTATCACTAATTTCTCCAGCTGCCTGTATAGCTGCTCTTCTTCTCTATTATTCGCTCGATTTTTTACTTCCCAATATTGATCTGTTTTCTTCTGTAGGCGGTTGTTTTTTTTAATATCTCAATTTAATTTCAACATGGTTTCCCAAACTGTGGGTCGCGACCCTCCAGGGGGTCTTCGGCCTTCATCCAGGTGGTCGCGAGGGACAGTCGAATATTTTACTATAACAGACAACAAATTTGGGAACCTGTGACCTCTACAACATATTTTTCTTTCAGAGGTATATCATTCTTAATTTCTGTCATTAACCTTTTATCTCTGTCTGTCCACTTTGTATCTTTCTGTATCTATCCATCCTCAAACTAACTGTGTCTCTATTGTATAACTTCTCTGTTTTTCTGTCTGTTGATATATTTATCTCTCACTTCCTATTTGCCCTTATCTTGTGTGTGTCTATCTCTCGATACCTATATTTTTCCCGTTCTCTAGCTCCATATGTTCAATTTACTTATTTAACTATTTTTCTGTATCTCTTTTTCTTCTTCTTCTACTACTTCTTCTTTGTCGTAGCCATCTTCTTCTTCTTCTTCTTCTTCTTCTTCTTCTTCTTCTTCTTCTTCTTCTTCTTCTTCTTCTTCTTCTTCTTTCTTCTTCTTCTTCTTCTTCTTCTTCTTCTTCTTCTACTTCTTTGCTATCTATAAGGAAATATTTCTTCATTTTGAAGCATTTCTATCTCATTGTTTTTCTAGTTCTCTGCTTTTTCTTTTATCTGTTTGTACAGCTCTCTATCTTCTTATCTTTCTATTTATCGATATCGCTTCTTCTCCCATTATATATCTCTCGTTTTATTTCTTCCTCTCTAGATTCTTATCTCTTACTGACTCTCTATCTCTAAGGCCTTCTATTTCTCTAATCGTCTGTTTATCAATCTTTTTATCATCCCGTTTCCATACCTCTTTCTCTCCCTTGCTATATCTCTGTTTCTCTAGCTCTTCAATCTTTCGTTCCCCCTTCTTCTCTGCATCTCGTTATCTTAACGTCTTTCAATTTCTTAGTCTAAATTCCTTCAACTGTTTTTTTTTGTTTGTTTTCAAATGTTCCTATCAAGCTGTCTCTCTATCTCGCAATCTCTCTTTATCTCACTAATTCTCTATCTCTACAAGTGTCTCTTTATCTGTCTATTTGTCTTGCTCTCAGTCTAATAATTTGTCTGTTTGTTTATCTCTCTAAATTGAGACCGTGCCATTTATATACCTCTTCGTAGCAACATATTTCTCCTTCAATCTGTTTACCTCTCTTTCTGCAAATTCTTCTGTTCAAATATCGTTTTTTTTTTGTTTTTATGTCTCTTCGTTGTTATTAGGATTGCATTTTTTCGCTCTTCATCTCACTATCTTCTTCTCTCTATATCCATCTTTTGCTCTACCCCATTTTTTATTTTCTTCTTGTACTTGTTTTTCTCTCCTTCAATTTTTAGCCTCTCTATAACATCTTTCTTCTATTTCTCTCTATCTATTTCTACCCATTTGTTTCTCTCTCTTTCTCTTTATCTCTTTATCATAATCTCTCACTTCTTTCTCTCTATCTCTTTATCGCACTGCCTGTCTAGGCTTCAGGCCTTACATTCTAGGAACTCTAGGTTTTCTATGCTTTGGGCTCTCTAGGATCTAGGCTATTTAGGCTCTAGCCGGGATCTCTCGGCTCTTGTTTGACTCTCTAAGCTCTAAGCTCTCTAGGCTCTAGGCTCTCTACTCTCTAGGGTTTATGCCCTTTAGGCTGTAGCCTCTCCAGACTCTGGCTAGGCTCTCAAGGCTCTAGGCCCTCTAGGCTGTAGACTCTTTCCTTCAGGCTCTCCTGGCTTTTGGCTCTCTAGTCTGTATACTTTCTAGAATCCAGGTTTTCTAGGCTCTTTAGGCTCTAGGATCTGTAAGCTTTAGGCTCTCCAGACTTTACGTTCTCTAGGCTCTTGGTAGGCATTTTAGACTCTAGGCTTTCTGATCTCTCCCAAGTAACACCTCGAAACATATTGTAGTTGAAAAATTTGTTATATTAACGTTTTTCGAAAACATACTAGTTGAAACATGTTTTTTTTAAGTTTTAAGAGAACATGTGCTTCCAAAAAAGTGTTATTAATATGTTTTTTGAAAACAAATACAAATAACAAGAGTCTCATCACCTAGCAATGGTTTTGTCACTTAAGTTTGTAAAACATGTTTTGTTCAGGTTTAAATAACAACATGCATATCATCTTTCATTCAGAACGCGGTTCAACTTTCATCGAATATTTGTTAACATTCGCTAGCTAACCCGTGTGAGAATGAGTGAAGTGACAACGAATTGCGGCGAAAACTTAAATAAGTCAATAAAAAAAACTTCGGGTGTTTTAAACAAAAAGAAATGATTGCTGTACGAAATTTTGAAACCGAGCGGAATTGGACGGATTTTGATGGGGAGCCCTCCTGCCACTCCAAAGGGCGTGAAGCATCCACAATTTCTTCCCCAGCATAGGGTTTCTAACGATCCCACACTCCCCGAACCGCCACTCGCCAAAACTTTATCAAAAAACCTTGCCAGTTCCTCAGTCTGCTGCTCCTGTTTCGGAAGGCGGGCGTTTCACCTCTCCTGATCCTTTTCACTACAGATACACTGCAGCCGGGAATTGTTCCCTGCTCCGCTTCGACGGAAAAACTTCCTCCTTTGGATTGCTGTCGATCTTATATCCTGGGGACGGCACGTTCGTGCGGAGGTGCATTTTTTGTATCCTTCTGCGGCGGCACTACGCCGAAGAACGATTCAGCAATTAGATATTTAGAAGTAACTAAAGTTCCGGCACACTCGCTGTAGTTATGTGGATTGTTTGTTTTGTTTATTTTTGACAGTTCACTTTGAAGTGCATTCGATAAAATGGAATAGAAACATGTTTTTGTCACATTAAGGTTATCAATACTTTTGGATGACATAATTCAAAACATTTCTTGACAGTCTGTGTTCTATGTTTCCAAATACAGTGTATGTCAAAAAAATGTTCACAAGCTAAAGACATAGGTATAATAGAATAGAAAGACATATAATAAAAACGAATTCTATGTACCAATGCACGAGTTCACTCGAGCATTTCGAATAAAAGAAAATTATTGAAAACTGATTTTTTGATCAGTTTGTTGAAAACATTAAAAAAAAAGCCAGAAGTGTGTATACTTTTGGCAGACACTGTATCTTCTTCGAAACAGTCGTTCGATGGTGCCACCATATTGATTCTTCTTCAATAGTAAGAAGCTTATTGAAGAAGCCTGATCGTAAAAGAAAACAAAATAATTTGATAATATTCAATCGATTGAAAGACGCATCATTTTTTTGGAGCTAAAATGTTATAATTCACGGTAAATTTCGAAGCGCACACTTTTTTTAGCATCTCTTGACTATTGCTGAATTTTTATTTAATTTGTGAGCTAGATTCTCTGCTCTGCTCTAGTCTGAAAAACTCATCACAAAATTGAAAAAAAAAAACACATATTTAATTACCTTTCGATGTATTCGTTAGTGCGTAAAAAAAGTTGTCAGTTGAAGTTAGAATTTTGTATTTGGAAGCATTTCGGTAACATGTTTGTTTGTTTTCAATAGGTTACATCAAAACTTTTGCATAACAACAATTTGTTGCAGAAGACAAATTTCTTGCGCTTTTTCGGTCATGCAAAAGTCACGGAGCATGTTGTCGTATCTTTTTTCCATAACTTGAAAATGTTTTGGAGAAGTACGATAAACTTTTATATAACAAAGTGTGTTGCTTGGGCTACGACCTCTTGGCACACGGCTGTCTAGGCTGTAAACTCTGCAGAATGTAGGCTCTCTAGACTCTAGGCTCTTTAGAATCTTGGCTTTCTAGGCTCTCTAGGCTGTAGATTCTCTACAATCTGGGCTTTCTAGGTTCACTTGGCTTTAGGCTCTCTAGGTTCTAAGCTCTCTAAGCTCTTACTAGGCTACTCTCTAGGCTCTAGACTCTCTAGGCTGCCTAGGCTGTAGACTCTACACTATTGGCTCTCTAGACTGTAGAGTTTTATTTTGATTTGACTAACTGCTAACGACTGTATTGACGAGTATTTCGCTTGTTTTACGGCTCTTTCAGTCTATATTAAGCAGCTAAAACGCCTTTCACATCTACTGTCCTACGTTTCGGTGTGTATTGCACCTAATTCCCAGAAGAAGGTGAAATACACACCGAAACGTAGGACAGTAGATGCGAAAGGCGTTTTAGCTGCTTAATATAGACTGCAAGAGCCGTAAAACAAGCAAAATGCTAGACATACGTAATGACTGAAGTTCATAGGCACAATATGTGTTGAAAAATTGACAAATTGAGTGGAAAAATTGCGAAAAAATCCACGTAGTTCTGGTGGGATTTGAACCCACGTCTCCCCAAGTTCGCTAGACAGGGCGCGTTAACCAACTCCGCCACAGAACAAGTAACAACTATGTGAAGTAGAAAGCCAACCTGAATCCAACGCCTACCTCACCCCACGTTCTTTCCTCGCGCCTTGTCTAGCGAACTTGGAGAGACGTGGGTTCAAATCCCACCAGAACTACGTGGATTTTTTCGCAATTTTTCCACTCAATTTGTCCATTTTTCAACACATATTGTGCCTATGAACTTCAGGCATTACGTATGTCTAACATACCATTTCGGTTGGTTATCCGAAAAACAACAACATTCGTGTTGAAGCAAAATACTGTTTAATTTTGAATTTGATGTAATACTAAATGACATGAAATGAGGCTGTAGACTCTCAAAAATCTCTCTAGGCTCTCTTGGCTCTTTAGGCTCTCTAGGATCTAGGCTCTCGAAGCTTAAGACTCTCTAGGCTCAAAGGCACTCTAGAGTCTAGGCTCTCCAGGGTCTGGACTCCCTAGGCTATAGGCTATATAGGCTTTAGACTCTCTAGAACCTAGGCATTCTAGGCACTCTAAACCAAGACTCTCTAGACCTAAGTCTCTAGGGTGTAGATTTGCTAGAACCTAGACTCTAGACGCTCTAGAAAACTCTCTTGGCTATAGGCTCTCAGAGCTGTAATGGCTCTAGGCTTTAGGCTACGTGGGCTCAAGGCTCTCTAGGCACTAGCGGATTTCTATGCTCTATGCTCTGTATGATATAGGTTCTCTTGGATCTGAGCTCTCTAGACTCTTGGCTCTCTAGGCTCTAAGCTGTCTAGGCTAGTAGCCTCTTTAGGATCCAGGCTTTGTAGGCTCTAGCTAGGCTCTCTTGACTCTAGTTAGGCTCTCTAGGATCTATAGGCTCTCTAGGCTCTAGGCATTCTAGGCTCTAGGTTTTCTAGACTCTCTAGACTTTGGACTCTTCAGGCTGTAGACTCTCTAGAGTCCAGGCTCTCTAGGCTCTCTTCGCTCTAGGCTTTCTTGACTCTATGCTCTCTTGGCTCTAGGCTATCTAGTTCCTTAGCTCTTTAGGTTCTAGACTCTCTAGGATCCAGGCACTCTAGGCTCTTGTAAAGCTCTATAGGCTCAACTCTAGACTATAGACTATAAGCTCTCTAGGCTCCAGGCTCTCTAGGCTCCAGGCTCTCTAGAATCTAGGTTTTCTAGGCTCTCTAGACTGTAGACTCTTGAGGTTCTCTTGGCTCTAGGCCTCTAGGATCTAGGCTCTTGCTAGGTTAAGCTCTAGACTCTGGGCTCTCCAGGCTCTAGACTCTCTAGGCCAGGTCCGTGCACCGGGTGGAGGGGCGCTTAGTGTATGAAATATCGGCAATGGGAAAGGTGTATCCCCCAAAACCCCTCCCTTGTGCACGGGCTTGTTCTAGGCTTCAGACTCTCTACGGTCTAGGCTCTTTAGCCTCTAGACTCTCTAGGCTATAGGCTTTCTAGAATCTAAGCTCTCTAGAATCTTGGCTTTCTAGGCTCTCTCGATTAGGTTGTAGACACTCTAGAAACTAGGCTCTCTAGGATCTCTTGGCTCTAGGATCTTAGACTCTTGGCATTTCTGGCACTAGACTCTCTAGGCTCACTAGGCTCTCGGATGTCTATGCTATAGGCTATGGTGCAAACTCTCTAGACTCTAGATTATCTAGGCTGTACGCTGTGTGGAGTCTAGGATTTCTAGGCTTTAGAACTTGGCTCTCTAGGCGATGGGCTCTTATGATGTAGGCTCTCTAGGCAATAGACTCTCTTGACTGTAGGCTCTCTTGGCTCTAGGCTCTTTTGACTGTAGGCTCTTTTGGCTCTAGGCTCTCTTGGCTCTAGGCTCTCTTGGCTCTAGGCTCTCTTGGCTCTAGGCCAGAGATGCCAGATTAACAGATTTTTCTGTATTATACAAATTTTTGACCTTCTATACAGACAAGAAACAGAGTACAGAAAAAAAAACAGATTTTGAAAATGTGATACATATTTCTACAGAAAGCATACAATTTGAAGTTATTTTCAATAAAGTTGATAAAAACTCTATGAATTGCTGCTTAAACTTTAAAAAAATTTATATAAATTTGTACATATTCACACATGTTATAGAGAAATAAATACTAGTAAAAATTAAAAATATCAAAAAGTAGTGCATTTTTCTTAGTTTCTATTGAAATCAAGGACTCTCGGTGTCTGCTATATCCTCAAATACGGCGATACAGAAAAATCTGTATTGATACAGATTTCTGATAAAATAATCTGGCATCTCTGCTCTAGGCTCTCTTGGCGGTAAGCTTACTAGGTACTATTGGTGCTCTAGCTAGGCTCTAGGTTCTCTAGGATCTCGGCTATAGACTCTCTAGATTTTCAAGGTTCTATGCTACCTAGAACTCGCTAGGCTCTATGATTTATAGGCTCTAGCTATGCTCTTTTGGCCTTTGGCGCTTTAGGTTCTAGGCTATCTAAGACCTAGGCTCTCTAGACTCTTGCTAAACTCTCTAGGCTGTGAGCTCTCTAAGCTTACGACACTCTAATCTAGGTTCTCTAGGGGCTAGGATCTCTAGGCTCTTGCTAGGCTCCCTAAGCTCTAGGGTCTTTACGATCTAGATTCTCTAGCCTAGGCGCTCTAGCTTGTAGACTCTCATGGAGCCTAGAGCCATGGCTCGGGCTGTCTTAACTTTAAATATAAGTTATCCTCTCTAGACACTAGGCTCTCTAGAGTTTCTAGGCTCTACGCTCCCTAAGTTCTCTATGACCTTGACCTATATGTTCTATTGAAGCTCTAGAATTTTAAGGCTCATGGGATCCAGGCTCTAATTTCAATTTCGATCGACTGCCTCAGCTTTCTTATCTCCTAATCCTTAAGAACTTTTTCTTCTATTTATTATTTATGTCATGATCATTCCATTACTGTTACGTTTATTAACATACTTCGACGAACTTACATTACCTCACCACGAAAGACACCCTTCCGGTCGATAAATATTGAACCATCGCATTTCACACCACAAATCCCAGAACCAGAAGCAATTCCCGAACTAAGGAAATGATTTTGCGGCCAGAAATTACTTTGCTACAACTGTACCGTTGAGGCGATGTGGTTGAAGGAAGCTGCGGTTTCCCTCCGCTTCGCTCCTGTTGCAACCTGAAGGACCTCCACCACTCTCTTACTACACCCAAACTGGATGCTCATTGCTTATCCATCTCGGTCTGCCGGTGTGCGGTGGTCGGTCGATTCGGCTCGGGTGTGAATCTGCGGTGCGACATTCGGAAAATTGATTGGAAAATGGGTGGCCCTCCGGGTTATTACGTAAGCGCAATTTGTGGCCAGAAATGAATAATGTTTCTTCCCGGATTGCTTTTGCGATGGAGGAAGAAAGGTAGGGAGCAGAGTGGGTGACTGCTGACGACTTCGATATTGAAATATGACCCATCAGCATGCACGTCACGAATCGCGTCGCCTTGGATCATGAGACACCCGTCGGAGACATTGTTCCCGGGTAGAGAACAATAACAGAGGATGATCATGTTTTGCAATTATGAAAAACAATTTTTTTATCTGTATTAATGACAGACTTGTTAGAATTCCAAAATGGCCGCCACAATGACCGACTTTGGCACCTACTCACGATTTCGAAAGCACAAATCTCTTCGTAAACAAAACCAGCGCACCTTAGCTTCTTATTTTAAGCTTATTACAAGTGAGCAAGAACAGAATAATGAAATTCACTGTTGTTTGAAACTTGCTACTTGAGATTGGTGCGTCTTAACCCTTTGAAGCCGGAATTTTTCCAAGCGTTCTTCTGGAGTTTTTTTTTACGTTTTTCTGTAGTTTTGGTATTCAATAGTATAAAAACGGTAGAATATTATGCGGAATATTTTTTCTGGACATCATAGGTCTTCCAAAGTATTCTTGAGTTTAGATCCTTAAGTCTATGGCTGTAACGGAAACTTCTTTCATTATACAAAGCTGCGATTTGCAATTTATCATGTCCAGTATGTCTTCTGAAAATTCAATGGACAGTAACAGATCATTCTGGATATCCTAGATCATCCAAACTGTTCTTGAGTTTAGATCTTAAAGTCTATGGGTGTAACGGTAACTGATTTCATTATACAATGCAGCGATTTGTAATCTATCATGTCCAGCAAGTCTTTTGAAAGGTAAATTGACAATATCTCATCAGTTGGGATATCCTAGGTCATCTAAACTGTTCTTGGGTTAAGATCCTAAAGTCTGCGGGTGTAACGGTAACTGATTTGATTATACAAAGCTGCGATTTGTAATCTATCATGTCCAGTAAGTCTTCTGTAAATTCAATAGACAATATCAGATCAGTCGGGATATCCTAGGTCATCCAAACTGTTCATGAGTTTAGATCCATAAGTCAACGGGTGTAACGGTAACTTTCTTTAATTTTGTAAATCTACGATTTGTAATCTATCGTGTCCAATGAGTCTTCCCAAAATTCAGTAGACAGTCTCAGATCATTTGGGGTATCCTAGGTCATCCAAACTGTTCTTGAGTTTAGATCCTAGAGTCTACGGGTGTAACGGTAACTGCTTTCATCATACCAACCTGCGATTTGTTATCTATCATGTCTAGTAACTCTTCTGAAAGGAAAATAGACAATATCAGATCACTCGGGATATCCTAGGTCATCCAAACTTTTCTTGAGTTGAGATACTAAAGTTTACGAGTGTAACGGCAACTTCTTACATCAAAAGCTATGATTTGTAATCTATCATGTCTAACAAGTCTTCTGAAAGTTACAGTTGTTGTTTTTATCAACTAAGCTTCATAACAGTAAGGAGCCCATAATATCCCAAAAATATATTACAACGCGTAATGTTCCTCTAACTGCTTTGGTAAGTACAGTGGATTATGTAGCACCTTAACGTAGTGGCAAAAGCTATTATCACAAGTGTAGACCTGAAGCTATGGTCTCCGGAGTAGTGATGTTGATCTGGAATATCTCAAAACTATCATTACAGATTACAGTCTAAAGTTCATTGGGAGACTAACTACTGTTACTATCAAGAGCTAAACTTCAGGATAGTTTGGACAACCCTCAATGTGCCAAAGGTTCATAAAAATATATAGTAGACTTTAGGTTGGTCCAGTGACCGCTATTGATTATGAAACGTTACTCAGTATGTCAGATATAGCTGATGTTACGAGTGTAGACCTGAAGTTCTGAACTCATGGATAGTTTGGCTGACCTGGAACATTCCCATGGTGTCTCTGAATGACATTTGAGATTTCAAGAGCTTCACGGATCTCAGCAGATCCTATCCTTTTATTTATAATGAAAACACAAAGTTTTTCTTGTAGATTTGAAGGGCTTCATTATAAATAGAACAGTTTCGACGACCGTGAATGTCCCAGAGGTTTATAATAAAAAAAATACACTTCAGATTGGTCCAGTAACTGCGGATGATTATGTAGCGTTTCTCAGTATAACAGATATGGATACTGTTATAAGTGTAGACCTGAAGTCCTGAACTCCAAGGTAGTTTGGCTGATCAGGAATATCCCTGTAGTGTCTCTGAATGACATCTGAGATTTCAAGAGCTTCGCGGACCCCAGTAGATTTTACAATACTATTATATATGGTGAAAATACATAAAATTAGATTTGAAGGACTTTATTATAGAACAGTTTGGACCTGAGTCTCGCGGACTGACTCAATATGCTCTCTCAACGGGAGCTGAACATCGGGAGCCAAACATGGAAGATGCAGGTTATGTTAAACCTTGTTGAACCTGTTTACCATTTCCGAACAGCGTCGCGACGGCGTGTTTGACAACCAAGCTGAGAGAGGTGGTTGCAAGAAAATTGAACGCTCGTGCGTGTTTACAAGATGTGTGCCGGGAGTGTGTAGGTGTGTGTTGGCTAGCTTGAAAAATAAAACCGTTTTAATACGCAGCACTCAGGTTTGGACGACCCTAGATGTCCCAAAGGTTTATAATAAGCTCTTAGACTTTAGATAGCTGCAGTAACTGCGATTGATTATGTAACATTTCTCAGTTTAACAGATATGGATACTGTTACGAGTGCAGACCTGAAGTCCTAAACTCCAAGGTAGTTTGGCTGACCTGGAATATCCCTATAGTGTCAATAAATGGCATCGTAAATATCAAGAGCTTCACGGATCCCAATATCTTATGCAATGCTATTAGTTGTGGCGGAAATACATAAAATTATTCTTGTAGATTTGAAGGACTTCACTACAGGACAGTTTGGAACACCTAGAACATCCCAGAATATAAAACACCCTTTGATATTCTTGATGAAGGCATAATGGATATATATGTATAAACGAAACCCACATCCAAGTTTAGCTTTTAGAACAACTGGTATGTCAATTATTTCGTTTTTTTTTTTTCAAATTTCATGGTGTTCAGGATGTTCTAGGTTATCAATGAAGTCCCAAATACAAATATTCCAATTTTACACCGCAATAAATGACTCAATTTGCAACAACTTTGCCGAAGACAGTATTCTGTTTTATCGAATGGGTGAATTTATACAGTCGTTTCTATGTTGGGGTCACATATGACCCCTCCGGCTCCAAATGAGGGGGTTAGAAGCAAAGGAGTGTAAGTGACAAAAACTCATGTTCGAGTAAATGAGGTTTAAAGTTTTTCATCAATTTTTCATCCCATATAAATTGTATGGAGTTTTAAAATCGACCCAATTTTCTACGATTTATTGTAATTTTTCTAATCATCGTAAAAATAATCTTAAAAAAGTCCCTAAAAGCTTGAAATTTGAAGAATTTTTTGATATTCTCAGCTTAAAATCGACAAAATGGTCACTTACCCCCCTTTGATTCTGGGCCCCTCATATGGTTAAGTTCTGATGCACCGTTGAAGCGGGATTTCAAGACGTTTGTCCTTAACGAGATTTTTAGCCCTAGGATAGTTCATCTCGGAACCCACGCTTTGCTTCCCGTAGAACTTACATTTTGCGAGTTTGTCAAGGAGTGAGATTCGATCCCAGGTCCTCTGCATGATAATCAAGTGTTCTAATCATCACACCAAGTCCGCTCAAAAAAAAATAAATTAATAAATAAAAATAAAAATAAAATAAAATAAAAAAAACAAGGACACATTCTACCGTGACGTTACAACGTTTTGACGCCCTTTCTGTCAGATTTTCCACTAAAACTCGTAAATTCGACCTTGTAAAATTTCCAATAAGTATGATGTGTCGAACAGTTAGTTTTCATTGGGAAAGTATGCTAAAAATGGGAATGAGTAGCGTGACGTTACAACGTTGCACCGAACGAATACAGAAAAGGCGTCAAAACGTTGTAACGTCACGGTAGAATGTGTCCAAGCTTCATTATTGAAAGATTTGCAAAAAGACATTGAACCCAACTAATAAATTTAAGTATATGAATAATTTGATACGGATCTTACGTCAGAGATGAAAATCCTGATAATAAAAACATACAAATAAATCATCAATTCAAAGTATCATATATATAAAATCCCAGCGTTGCCTGTCTGTCTGTCCGTAAGGCTTTGAAATGTTTCGTTAAAATGTTTCACCATAGTTGCATCAAATATCTAAAAGGTACGAGAACATTGTGGATGTTTTTTGACTTTCCAGAAATAATACGAAGAACCTTTTGGAATGTTCTGGAACATCAATATTCTAAAAATTCTAAGGACTTTCTGGAAGTTCCAGAAAATGAATAACGTTCTGGAATGCTCTAAAATATGGAACTTATTAAATTTTCGAGAATCCCCTTGAAGTTTCTGGATGCTTCAGAAAGAAGAAGAAAAGGAACCTTCTTCAGCATTATGGAACATCTTTTTTTTTTGTGTAATGTCCCAACTGGCACAAACCCTGCTTCTCAGCTTAGTATCTATGAACTCAGTTATTAACTGAGATCTTCGGCTTCTAATAACCACTTCTAAGTTGTTAAACGATTTAGAAAAGAACCTACTAGAATGTTCTGGAGCATGAAACTTTATTATATTGGGAAAAGGTTATGGACGTTAGGGAACGAGCAAGGAACCAAAAAAGAACCTTCTAGAATGTTCTGGAACATAAAAATCCATTAAATTTCCAGAAACCTCCTGAAAGATACTGAACGTTACAAATGTAAAACAATCATCTGAGATATTCGGGATATCACACTTCTTCAAATATCGAAAACTTTCTGTGCGTTACTGACCGTTTCAATCAGAGAAAGGAGAAGAACCTTCTGGAATGTTCTGTACACTTTTCATTCTTAATTTCAAGAACTTTCTGGAAGTTAATGAAAGTCCAAGAAAGAAGTAAAGGGGCTTCTAAAATGTTCTGGAAAATCAAAATTTATTAAATTTCGAGACCTTTCTAGAGATTACTGAATGTTTCAGAAAGAAGAATATTAATCTACGAAAATGTTCTAGATAATCAAAATTCTTAGAACTTTCGAGAAGTTACTGGACAAAAACAAGACAAAGACCTTCTGCAAACTTTTTTAAATTTACGAAATGTCTGAGAGTTTGTGAACGTTCCAGAAAGAATGAAAAATATCCTATATGAAGGTTCTGGAACAACCAAATTCATAAAATGTTTGAGAACTTTCTGGAAGCTACTGAACATTCCAAATGAAAACAGAAAAAAAATCTGTAGACTATTCTGGAACATTAAACTTCCCAGGTACTTTTCAAAGTTCAGTTTCAGAAAGAATAAAAAAACTAACCTTCTGGAATTTTCTGGAACAAACTTTTTAATGTTGATTATGTTCAGAGAGTTTGGCAACGTTCAAGAAAAAAATGTCAAATGGACCTTCTGAAAGTTCTGAAAAATCAGAATTCATAAAATTTTGAGAAATTTAGGAGATTCTGGAGAGAGATTCTGGAATGTTCTCGAAAACAGTTTCATTGAAGACGTCTAACTGGAATTTTAAAAACAATATTTTTCTAGCTAACGTGGCTAGCCACGTTGGGTCAGCTAGTTTTTATTAATACTTAAAAAACAAACCGATACAGCGAGCAGATTTAGAATAGTTATATTGACACCACAGGAAACCCTTATTATAATAAATTTTAAGAGGGAACCTTTTTTTATTAAAAAAATGGATTATTTGGTTGAATTTTGTTGGTATTTTACAAAAACCGAAGCTCAATTTTAAGAAATTTTGATTCTTTTTGATACTTTCTTCCACTCGGAATCTAACTCAGTCCCATCGAGAAATGGGGCTATGGGACACACCGCACCGTTACTCTAAGTTACTGGGGCCTGCATTCTCGGGACGGACCACCAGACGTAGGACGACGCCTACCGATGAATTCTGCGTGATCTATCATAAATGCGGTTTATGGAATGGGTGCTGGCGCTGCTGATGCTGATATATCACCGTCGTCGCCCCCAACGGCGCCGCGTCGTCACCCCATCACCATCGCAGTCTGATGTGTAATGATCAAGATTGGCGAGAGTAGAGTGATAGTCAGTTTCGATAAGGAACACCATATTGGATACGGTGATGGAATATGAATGAACATCGCATCGGGAATAGCAAGATGTTGTCGTTGGTGGGAAATGAGGATTTTTCAGGTGTGCATTTCTGTCTTATGGAATGACTGTAAATGAGTTTGAACTGTTTAAGCAAAATAAAAGTGCACACATACTTTAAAAGAAAATATTCCTCATGAATTAAAAAAAATCATAAAACATCAAACCCAGGGCTTGATATTTATATAAAAAGTAATGATAATAAAACTAATAATAATAATTATTATTATTGTATTATATTGTAACATTCTTCAGGCACTCTAATTCTACTCAAATGTTCAGATACTTGTAACTTCTCTTGACATAACGACCCAACTGGGACAAAGACAGTTTCTCAGTGGCTCTACTGGTAGAACTTCTATAGCTACTGTAGATAGGAGCTTAATTTAACAGTTGACCACTTTGCGTTGGAACCATGTAATGTATCGTATCACAGGCTTGAAGGTAGTATGTTTACAATAACACCAAAGAAATTCCCACTACCAAAACATCCTACGCCAACCACAAATCAAACCCAGCCACCCTCAACTCAACACGGACTTGCTAAGCACCCGTGCGTTCACCGATTCAGCGTATTTTTTTTTACTATAAATAGATCAGATTCTAGAGTTGATGTTCATTAATTTCTTTCACCGATATAAAAAAAATCGCAAACAACCCTATGAAAAACGATCCAACCAACGAAAAAAAAAGACA
Organism: Aedes albopictus; assembly: GCF_035046485.1. Taxonomy (NCBI): domain Eukaryota; kingdom Metazoa; phylum Arthropoda; class Insecta; order Diptera; family Culicidae; genus Aedes; species Aedes albopictus. The sequence goes on along the minus strand of NC_085137.1, from coordinate 432,589,102 downwards.
CCGAATCAATGCATCAGATAAGCCGTCTCGAGTCATCAATTTCCATCCACGAGTCACTATTTTTTCCCACTGTACTACAAACAGCTCCTCGTCCTAGAGTCCTCGCGCGTAAATACCAACCATAAAGATGGAACCTGGCGAGACCCGTACGAGATAACGCACACCCCATCCGAATGGTTTACGTCTAGTCACAAGCTGAACCACGGCACGGCGCGGCCCGACCAACCATCCAACGAGAACGGAACGACGGAAGTTCAAACACCGTCGCCGACCGACCGTGTGTCTTGACCTTTTCCCATTTTCCGTAAAAGTTGGACAGGCGACAGCTCAGTATTAGGCAAATTTGTCACTTTGCTCGCACCATTTGCGGCTGGGCTGGGCTTGGTTCGGGCGAGCAGGCCTGGCCGGAAGGGCGTTTTCGACACTTTTTACCACCGGCTTTCTTTTGTTACTATGGGATTGGTGGTGGTTCTCAATCGTGTTCTATTGCAGATCTAAACTGAGCATGAAGTTTTATTATTTTAGAGTCCATAAAGAAGGAGTCCTTACATTTAATTCAGTGCTGTCCATAAACCACGTGGTCATTTTTCCTGAATTTTAGAACCCGCTCCCCCCCCCCCCCCTCCACCGTGGTCTTGCGTGGTTTCAGGCTAAAACTAGTAGTGTCCCGGAATTGGTTCCGGGTGTCCCTCCGGAAGTGGTCAAATTTAGAAGGGAACCAAACCTTTACATGCGACTCATCAAATCTCGACTTTTTCGGTAACCTGATGTTTTCAGAAAAAAATAGCCTCAGATCACATTAGAGACTATCGACAGTGTTTCACAACCGACCAAAAAAATGACCCAAACCCGGTACATTGAATCGCTTTTTTCAGTAACCTGATGAACAAATAACACAGCGTAACAAAAATTAACTTTTTGTCTGTCTCAAGAGCAAACTTATGTGTCTCCGAAGGATTTTGGGCCGCTGAATCCGAATCCGGGCTCAGATTTGCTCTAACACGTCACAATTTTGAGCTATACCTCAATTTATAGGGCAAAATATGCGATTTTGGGCTTTTTTGACTGCAAGCCATTAAGCAGGGAAATATTTTTTTTTAAGCAATCAAAAGGTTAATTGGTCAATTAACATCTAAATTAACGACTTATGCAAAATATTTCGTTTTACCAAATCGAATTGGATAATTTTAAGCGATTTCTGTTAGGTACGATATTTCCCATACAAGTCACCCTCCAGAAGTTGCATGCAAGTTTTCATACTAACATAAAATGCTTAAATCTATCAAATTTGATTAGGTAAAACGAAATATTTTGCATGAGTCGTTAATTTAGATGTTAATTGACCAATTAACCTTTTGATTGCTTAAAAAAAAATATTTCCCTGCTTAATGGCTTGCAGTCAAAAAAGCCCAAAATCGCATATTTTGCCCTATACATTCAGGTATAGCTCAAAATTGTGACGTGTTGGAGCAAATCTGAGCCCGGATTCGGATTCAGCGGCCCAAAATCTTTCGGAGACACATAAGTTTGCTCTTGAGACAAAAAAATGTTGCGCTGTGTAATAAGAAAATAGACACAGTCCACATAAGTACCGGTAGTGTTACTAGTTCCGGGTGTCCCACTGAAAGTGACCAAATGTAACAGTGAATCAAACCTATGTATACAGCACAATAGTTGCTTTTTCGATAACCTAATGAAGCATGAAAGCAGGCTCAGACCACATTTTAAACTACTGGTAGTGTTCCGGAATCCCGCCGAAAGTGACGGGACCCATGCAAACCCATGTATGACATACACAAAACCATGGCTTTTTTGATAACCTGATGAACCACATTAGAGAGATTGCAGAAGCAACGTTGGGTGCTGCGTCGGAATTACGAAAGGCTTATATTTTCAGCTCTTCCTTGTACGTTGAAAATACGTGCCATCAATAAGCTTCCTAATTCGATGATGACTTTGATAGAATTATTGCTTTTCTAAATAAATTATTCAGGAACATTTCGACTTGCGTCTACGGAAAGGCAATAAGTACATATTCGACGAGAAAGGCACCATCACCACTAGGTGGATCAACCTGAGTTTTTTTTTCTCAAAAAATCGAAGATTGTTTCCGAAATGCTGCTAAGATTTCCTTCAGAATTTTATTTATTTTCAAAAATTATAGCTTGAATTTCGTTAGAGATTCTTTCAGGCAATGCTCCAGTTATTCGATTGTTTTCTCGGGTATTTATTTGGGAAGTTCTTTGAGGTATTTCTGCAATGATACCTTCAGGCATTCTTCCAGGCATAGCTTTGGGTTTATTATTATTGTTCAAATAATATGTATTATTATTATTATATTAACATTTTTTCCATACATTCTCTCAACAGTTTCTGTAGACATTACTTAAGAATATATGTAGTCAGTAGCATTTTCAAAGATTTTTTCCAGAAATTTTTCTACGAATACCAACAGAGGGCACACCAGTTCTTCCAGGTATTATTTCAAAAAATCTTTTTTTTCTCTGTAGTTTTCTAGAGATTTCCACCAAGAAACCATGAAGAAAAGAAAAGACGCGGACACCGTCTTCAGCCAGAGGCTGCACAGACTGAATTAAACTTAAACACTAGACAAGGGACACACGGAGCATGCACCAGTGGATACGGAGAAGAAACTATTCTCACGAAAAGTTTCATCGCCCGGAGCGGGAATCGAACCCTCACCCCATAGCATGGTGTGATTAGAAGCTTGGTGACCCTAACCGCACGGCTACGAGGCTCCACTGCAGGAATGCACACTTGAGGTACGTTGCGGTAGAATAACGTACAAAACCTTTTATTATTTAAGAGCCATGAGTATTCTGAACAACTTTGCTGAAGACATGAACCTTCTAGGAGGTCTTGATCATGAGATATAACATGTGAAAATGCTTTATTTTAAATGCACACTAGTGCCACGTTGCGGTAGAATTGCGTACTAAGCATTCTACCATTTGAGAGCCATGAGTCCTATGAACAACTTTGCTGAAGACACGAACTTTCTAGCTGGTCTGGATCATAAGAAAACACATGTCAAATTGCTCTATGTTAGACGCACACAAGCGCCACGTTGCGGTAGAATTGCGTACTGCACAATCCATTATTTGAGAGCCATGGGTCCACTGAACAAGTTTGCTGAAAACACGAACTTTCTAGGTGGCCTGGAATATGAGATAATCATTAGGTAAAACATTTGAAAATCCACTTATTTTAATAGCACACTAGCGCCACGTAGCGGTGGGATCACGTACCAAACATTTAACCTACTTAGTACTACAAGTCATCTGAGCAATACTTCTAAAGACCGAAACTTGATTGTAGCTATACGTTTCAATCTATAGTGTGAATTCTTTCAGCGATACAGTAATTCTTCCAAGGAATCCTTCAGAAAATCCTTCAGGGAATCCGCTTCAAAAAATTTCACCAATACCTTTATCTACGATTTCTGCAGACATTTTTTACGGATTTTACAGGAATCCCTCCAGAAAATTCTCAAGTAGTTTTCCTTGGAATTACTTGCAGAGTTCCTTCAGATGTTTCTCGAGTTTTGTTTTCAGAAAAATAAGGTATCTCAAGATTTTCTCCCAATACCTTGACATTCAAGAAGTAATTGTTTAGGAGATCACTTCGAAAATGTCGTCAGGATTCTTTGTCCAGAAATTCCTCCAAAAACATTGCAAGCATTTATTCTCGCAGTTTCCAAAGGCAGGAATGGCTGAGAATCACTTGTTTGCAAGTGTGCGCAGTTTAAATATGTAATTGAGATGCACTGTACACATTTTCAGTGCGGAATGCCATCCCTGTCCATCAAGGACTTTTTTAATGGAACAATCCTTCACTGATCCCTTTAAGAATTCTTCAGTAATTTAAAAAAAAATCTTCACGGCTTCTGAAAAATCCCAGGACGAATATCGGAACAAACTCTGCAAGGATCTCTAAAGACATCCCAGGTAAAGTTCCGGATGGTACTACAATTGCAATTTCTATAAAAAAAATCTTTGTGAGATTTTTTTCTGAAAAACAATCTCAAAAATTTCTTGAAGATTTTTTCAAAGAACTTCCAAAGCAATCCCTGCAGGATTAGTAAAGTCTTTCTTAAAGTGTTTCTGGAGAAATTTATGTATGAATTAACATTTCTTCTGTATGTACCTGGAGGCAGGCCCGTGCACAGAGAAGGTGACAAGGGAGAGGTTTTTGCTAATTTTGGCAAAGGGCGGAGAGGTACCTACCTAGTATATGGAACATCAGCAATGGGGGAGGTATAACCCCCAAAACCCCTCCCTTATGCACAAGCTTGCATGGAGGAATAAAAACATAAACATCCCCAAAGATCCCTAGGAAAAAATCTTTGCATTTTTCAAAGGGAATTTTCCAAGAAATTCCTTGGAAATATTTTTTAAAATAACATTCATTAAGAATACGAGAGGAGATTATGTATTTATTTTGTCATCAATTAATTCATAGACCATTGAAGAATTATTACAGTTATCTGTAGAAGAAATGCCGGATTAATTTCTGGGGTAATACATGGAGGAATAACTGAAGAAAATTCCGAAGGAAACTCTGGAGCAATTCCTGCCTAAATCACTGAAAGCTGTAATACTACGATCTGGATAAACTCGTGATGAATTTACTGGATAAATCCCTAAAAAGAAACTTCTGGACACATTCATGTGGAAATGTTCAATGGAATTCTTGAAGAAATCTCTGGTAGACGGAAGAAAAACTTGAACGAATTTTGAAGTTATATCTACCTGGTTTCTAGAGAAAACACTGGAAAAAAATGATTAATAAATCTTCGAAACAATTTATAAAAAAAAATACCCTGTAGATCATCAGGAAGCATTCCCTAGAGAAATTCCTGATATTTTTTTAACGAATCTCTAGAAGAATTAAAAAAATTGGTGGAGTTACAACAGAACTCCTGGCAATGGTGGAGCGGACCTAGTGTGATGGTTAGAACACTTGACTATCACGCCGAGGACCTGGGATCGAATCCCACTCCCGACAAACTCGCAAAATGTAGGTTCTTCCTTCGGAAGGGAAGTAAAGCGTGGGTCCCGAGATGAACTAGCCTAGGGCTAAAAATCTCGTTAATACAGACAAAAAAAAACTCCTGGAAAAATTCCTAGCGAAATTCACCAGGAATACCTGAAAAACAAATCAACCGGAGAAGTTTCTAACACTAACCTTGATGGATTTGGATTTCAGAACTAATTTCCAAATAAATCCATAGATTAATGTAAAAAGAAATCCATTGAAGATTTGCTTGGCCTTGGTATCCTTGAACAAACTTATGGAGGAATCTCCAGGGATTTTTTGAGGAACCCTGGAAAAATAAAAAAAAAAATCTTCGTAAGAATTTCTGAAACAGCCTAAGGAAGATTTTCTAAAGAAAGCCTAGGGAAAATTTCAGAAAAATCTTTTGATCCTCATAAAGAATTGCTAAATGAATTTTAAAGGAATCCGTGGATGATCTCCGGAACGAATACTAACACGGATTCCCGAAAAAAATCTTTAGGGAAATTTGCAAGCACACCCATAGAAGCTTTACAAGAGGAAATTTTAGAGAAATTTCTGGAAGATCATGTAACGAGAATTCCGAAGAAAATTCTAGAGAAAATATTGAAGCCATCCATGGAAGATGCTCCGAAAAACTTTCGGTAAAAATCCGTCAAAGACTTTCCTGGAGGATTTTCTAATAAAATCCTTGGAGCACTATCGAAAGGAATCCAAGAAAAGTTTCATAAAAATACTCCTAGTTTAATTTCTGTGGGTAATCTCAAGAAAAAATTGAAGACATTTATTGAAAAAAAACAATGTATTTCCAAAGAAATCAAAGCAAGTATTCTTGAAGATTTCTCAAAGAAATCTCTTAAGGCTATCGTGGAAGAATTTCCTGAAAATTCCGTGGAAGATTTTCTAAAACATCTCTGGAACAATTATTTTGTTGGACACCTGGAGGTTTTTTGGATGAATTTCTGAAGATATTCATGAGAAAATTAAGAAATCCATTCCGAAAATTCTCAAGAAATTCTTTTTGGGATTTCTCCTGAAGTTTCTGCAGGAATTCTCCCAAACGTTTGTTCAAAAGATGCAACTCTAGGTGAATTTTTTCACAAAGATTCGGAGATTCTTACAGAAATTCCTTTGGGGTACCCTACCAAATTTAGATTTGTAATCGAGACAACTATTTCAGAAATCATTACTCCATTTATTCAGGGATTTTCTTGGACATTTATTGGGAAATACCTCTCGTATATTCTAGAGAGTTTTTTTTAAGTTCCTCCAGAAATTACTCCAATATTTCCATCAGACATTCTTCCAGGCATTGCTATGGATTTATTCAGACCTTTCCTCTGGGATTCTCTCAGATGTTTTTCTTCCAAAGATTCTTTTAACAATTTCCGCAGAAATTTCTCCAAAATCTGATTTTTTTTGTTCTATGAATACTTGCAGAGGGTTTTTCAGTTCTTCCAGGTATCAAAGATTCCTTCAAACATTCAGTTTTTTGTCTTCATTTGATCTCTGAGGAATTCCTCCAAGATTTTTTGTTGTTTCTGCAAGATTTCATTCAGAAATTTCACGAGGTAGTTAGGGATTTTTGTGAACAAGTTTCTTTTAAAATTGTATAAAAAAAAACTTCAGAGGTATATCTAGGAAATTTTCCAAGGATCGCTTCAGGGATCCTTCAGAAATTGATTGAAGAATTTCTTAAAGAATTTCCACAATATCATTGCCTGCGATATCTGCAGGCATTTTTCAATGATTTTTCCAAGAATTCTCTCAGAGGTTTTCGTAAGCATTTTTTTTTTCTTAGAATTGTTTGTAGAATCTCTAAAAATTTCTATCGCAGAATTAAGGGAGCATTTCAAAGTTTTTCTTCAGCTATTCTCCTAGATATTTTGATAAGCATTTATCCAGGAATTCCTCTCAAGATAACTTATTCAGGATTTGTTTTCCAAGGATGCTTAAAAAAATCAACAACTCCTTTTAGGTGTTTCCAAATGTATGTCCAGGAGTATTTTTTATGGGGTTCATTATGACAATCCTCCAGGGATTTCTCAAAAAAATCATTATAGTTTCCTTATAATCAGTATTTTTTTGTAATTTCTGAAAACACTTTTGAAAATTCCTAGGGAAATATATGAACAAAATCTACTGGACTCTCGAAAGACATCCCAAGTAGGTTTTTGATGGAACCGAGGAGCAATTTCTTAAACATATATTGTTGGCATTTCTACATAACTGACTATAGACATTTCTTAAAGAATTCTTGAAGACACTTTGGGACCAATTTTTGCAAGAATTTCTAAAAAACAAAACTCCTGGGATAAGAGTTTAGAAGAATCAATTTGCTGAAATTTCTTAGAAAGTCCCTAAAATCTGATGAAATATTTGGAGATAAAAATATCTCCTCAAAGGAATTTCAGACGGAAAGTGAGTGAATCGCTGTTGAAATATCTGAAGAACTCTTCGAGAAACTCTTGGAGGCATCCCAGAAGTGATTTCTTTTGAGCTTTTTTCAGAATCTTCTCGGTAATTCCGTGGTAGAATTTCCATAAAAAAAAAATGAGGCATTCATAGAAAAATTGTGGAGAAGTTTTCTAATAAAATTCATAGAGGATTTTCTGAAAATATTCTTAGAAAAATCTGCTGTCGAATTTCCAAAAAATGAATACATAGAGAAACGTATAGATAAACATCTGCAAAGATTTCTAGAAAGAACTTTGGATACATTTATAAAGGATTTACCGTATTGATTCCTGGAAAATATTTTGAACAAATTTCTTGAAGATTCCAAGGAAAGTTGTAGGAGTTATTCTTAGAAAAAATGTCGAATAAATTTATTGGAAGTATCTGGGAGATATGTTGCAGGATTCTCTGTTGAGCCCTGCAGGAAATTTCCTTAGAAATTCCAGCCTGAATCACATCACTGAAAATAATAATGCAAGTATCTAGAATCAATCAATGCAATGACAGAATTTCTGCAGAAGATTCTGGGCGCTTTCATGCGGGAGTCCCCAGAACAACTCCTGAACAAATCTTTGTTGGAATTCCTGATGAAATAGCTAAAGGAATGTCTGGAAAATTTTCTGAAGAAACCAATGGAAAAAAATATTCAAGAATCTTTAAAATACTTTATAAAGAAATCCCTGTAGAAACCTCTGAAAGAATCCCTAGGGAAATTTTCTATATGTTTTGATCAAATCACCAGAAGAATTTCAAAAGTTATTTCTGATGGAATTTGAGAAGAAACTCATAGAAATCCACTTAAAAGAGTTCTTATAGAAGAAATTTATTTCAGATAATAATATCTGAAGGAAGCTCTAGAGAAACTCCTTAAATAATTCCTGGTAGAATTTCTGGAAAACCAAAAATGTCCGGAGGAGTTTCTGTAAAGAAACCTTATTAGATTTTAAGACTGAATTCCTGGAGTAAGTTCTGAGGGAATCTATGTAGGGTATTAGTTCCCTTATTAAGCATGTGGCTCCCATTTTCATCTTACGAAAAACAAAGGATTGAAGCGCTGTTTGTTTTGTTTCTTATTTTTGTATTTTTTGTTAGAAGTAAGCACCTATAAAAACAAAAAGTACGGAATCAATCGGTGCCGTAATCGCTTGTTTTCGAACAGGATGAATATGGGAGCGTGAGATTACTGATGGCACACATACCCTAGTTGGATTTCTTTGACAAATCTATGGGGGAAATTCACAAAAAAATGTTGAAGAAATCTCTAAGGATATCTCTAAAATAATCTTTTAAAGAATTTTTGTAGTAATCTTTGTAAGAATTTCTAAACGAGTCTGTAGTAGATTTTCTAACGAAATCCATGAAGACATTTCTGGAGAAATATTTGATTTTCTTAAAGAATCGCTGAATGCATTTCTGAAGGAATCCGTGGATGATTTCCTGTAAGAACCATTGTACGGATTCCTGAAAAAATCTATGGAAGATATTTTAAGAAACCCCATGGAAGTTTTTGAGTGAAATATTTGAAAATATGGGAATGAATGAAATCGGAATGAAAATTCCGATGAAAATTATAAAGGAAATTCTGAAGCAATGCATGTAAGCTGATCCAAAGAATTTTCTAAACAAGTGCGTGGAAGACTTTGCGCAAGAAATTCCTGATGCATTTTCTAAAGGGTTCTATGGAGCAATATCGAAAGGAATTCTGGGAAAATTTTATAAAAAGAAATTCAAATTATTTATTTTCTGGGGTAATTTCTAGAAATCTTTTAGAAAAACTCAAAAGGAAAGTAAGAGTTTTCGAAAGTGGTCAATGAAAGAATTCTTGAAAGATTTCTCTGATAAACCTCCAAAAGAATTTTGAAGATTTTCTGAAGAATCGCTGGAGAAATTTCTAGTCTAGTCTAGTCTAGTCTAGTCTAGTCTAGTCTAGTCTAGTCTAGTCTAGTCTAGTCTAGTCTAGTCTAGTCTAGTCTAGTCTAGTCTAGTCTAGTCTAGTCTAGTCTAGTCTAGTCTAGTCTAGTCTAGTCTAGTCTAGTCTAGTCTAGTCTAGTCTAGTCTAGTCTAGTCTAGTCTAGTCTAGTCTAGTCTAGTCTAGTCTAGTCTAGTCTAGTCTAGTCTAGTCTAGTCTAGTCTAGTCTAGTCTAGTCTAGTCTAGTCTAGTCTAGTCTAGTCTAGTCTAGTCTAGTCTAGTCTAGTCTAGTCTAGTCTAGTCTAGTCTAGTCTAGTCTAGTCTAGTCTAGTCTAGTCTAGTCTAGTCTAGTCTAGTCTAGTCTAGTCTAGTCTAGTCTAGTCTAGTCTAGTCTAGTCTAGTCTAGTCTAGTCTAGTCTAGTCTAGTCTAGTCTAGTCTAGTCTAGTCTAGTCTAGTCTAGTCTAGTCTAGTCTAGTCTAGTCTAGTCTAGTCTAGTCTAGTCTAGTCTAGTCTAGTCTAGTCTAGTCTAGTCTAGTCTAGTCTAGTCTAGTCTAGTCTAGTCTAGTCTAGTCTAGTCTAGTCTAGTCTAGTCTAGTCTAGTCTAGTCTAGTCTAGTCTAGTCTAGTCTAGTCTAGTCTAGTCTAGTCTAGTCTAGTCTAGTCTAGTCTAGTCTAGTCTAGTCTAGTCTAGTCTAGTCTAGTCTAGTCTAGTCTAGTCTAGTCTAGTCTAGTCTAGTCTAGTCTAGTCTAGTCTAGTCTAGTCTAGTCTAGTCTAGTCTAGTCTAGTCTAGTCTAGTCTAGTCTAGTCTAGTCTAGTCTAGTCTAGTCTAGTCTAGTCTAGTCTAGTCTAGTCTAGTCTAGTCTAGTCTAGTCTAGTCTAGTCTAGTCTAGTCTAGTCTAGTCTAGTCTAGTCTAGTCTAGTCTAGTCTAGTCTAGTCTAGTCTAGTCTAGTCTAGTCTAGTCTAGTCTAGTCTAGTCTAGTCTAGTCTAGTCTAGTCTAGTCTAGTCTAGTCTAGTCTAGTCTAGTCTAGTCTAGTCTAGTCTAGTCTAGTCTAGTCTAGTCTAGTCTAGTCTAGTCTAGTCTAGTCTAGTCTAGTCTAGTCTAGTCTAGTCTAGTCTAGTCTAGTCTAGTCTAGTCTAGTCTAGTCTAGTCTAGTCTAGTCTAGTCTAGTCTAGTCTAGTCTAGTCTAGTCTAGTCTAGTCTAGTCTAGTCTAGTCTAGTCTAGTCTAGTCTAGTCTAGTCTAGTCTAGTCTAGTCTAGTCTAGTCTAGTCTAGTCTAGTCTAGTCTAGTCTAGTCTAGTCTAGTCTAGTCTAGTCTAGTCTAGTCTAGTCTAGTCTAGTCTAGTCTAGTCTAGTCTAGTCTAGTCTAGTCTAGTCTAGTCTAGTCTAGTCTAGTCTAGTCTAGTCTAGTCTAGTCTAGTCTAGTCTAGTCTAGTCTAGTCTAGTCTAGTCTAGTCTAGTCTAGTCTAGTCTAGTCTAGTCTAGTCTAGTCTAGTCTAGTCTAGTCTAGTCTAGTCTAGTCTAGTCTAGTCTAGTCTAGTCTAGTCTAGTCTAGTCTAGTCTAGTCTAGTCTAGTCTAGTCTAGTCTAGTCTAGTCTAGTCTAGTCTAGTCTAGTCTAGTCTAGTCTAGTCTAGTCTAGTCTAGTCTAGTCTAGTCTAGTCTAGTCTAGTCTAGTCTAGTCTAGTCTAGTCTAGTCTAGTCTAGTCTAGTCTAGTCTAGTCTAGTCTAGTCTAGTCTAGTCTAGTCTAGTCTAGTCTAGTCTAGTCTAGTCTAGTCTAGTCTAGTCTAGTCTAGTCTAGTCTAGTCTAGTCTAGTCTAGTCTAGTCTAGTCTAGTCTAGTCTAGTCTAGTCTAGTCTAGTCTAGTCTAGTCTAGTCTAGTCTAGTCTAGTCTAGTCTAGTCTAGTCTAGTCTAGTCTAGTCTAGTCTAGTCTAGTCTAGTCTAGTCTAGTCTAGTCTAGTCTAGTCTAGTCTAGTCTAGTCTAGTCTAGTCTAGTCTAGTCTAGTCTAGTCTAGTCTAGTCTAGTCTAGTCTAGTCTAGTCTAGTCTAGTCTAGTCTAGTCTAGTCTAGTCTAGTCTAGTCTAGTCTAGTCTAGTCTAGTCTAGTCTAGTCTAGTCTAGTCTAGTCTAGTCTAGTCTAGTCTAGTCTAGTCTAGTCTAGTCTAGTCTAGTCTAGTCTAGTCTAGTCTAGTCTAGTCTAGTCTAGTCTAGTCTAGTCTAGTCTAGTCTAGTCTAGTCTAGTCTAGTCTAGTCTAGTCTAGTCTAGTCTAGTCTAGTCTAGTCTAGTCTAGTCTAGTCTAGTCTAGTCTAGTCTAGTCTAGTCTAGTCTAGTCTAGTCTAGTCTAGTCTAGTCTAGTCTAGTCTAGTCTAGTCTAGTCTAGTCTAGTCTAGTCTAGTCTAGTCTAGTCTAGTCTAGTCTAGTCTAGTCTAGTCTAGTCTAGTCTAGTCTAGTCTAGTCTAGTCTAGTCTAGTCTAGTCTAGTCTAGTCTAGTCTAGTCTAGTCTAGTCTAGTCTAGTCTAGTCTAGTCTAGTCTAGTCTAGTCTAGTCTAGTCTAGTCTAGTCTAGTCTAGTCTAGTCTAGTCTAGTCTAGTCTAGTCTAGTCTAGTCTAGTCTAGTCTAGTCTAGTCTAGTCTAGTCTAGTCTAGTCTAGTCTAGTCTAGTCTAGTCTAGTCTAGTCTAGTCTAGTCTAGTCTAGTCTAGTCTAGTCTAGTCTAGTCTAGTCTAGTCTAGTCTAGTCTAGTCTAGTCTAGTCTAGTCTAGTCTAGTCTAGTCTAGTCTAGTCTAGTCTAGTCTAGTCTAGTCTAGTCTAGTCTAGTCTAGTCTAGTCTAGTCTAGTCTAGTCTAGTCTAGTCTAGTCTAGTCTAGTCTAGTCTAGTCTAGTCTAGTCTAGTCTAGTCTAGTCTAGTCTAGTCTAGTCTAGTCTAGTCTAGTCTAGTCTAGTCTAGTCTAGTCTAGTCTAGTCTAGTCTAGTCTAGTCTAGTCTAGTCTAGTCTAGTCTAGTCTAGTCTAGTCTAGTCTAGTCTAGTCTAGTCTAGTCTAGTCTAGTCTAGTCTAGTCTAGTCTAGTCTAGTCTAGTCTAGTCTAGTCTAGTCTAGTCTAGTCTAGCCTATATTTGATCAAACATTCAAAGCTCGTATCTAGCTGTCATTTGCGAAACACTGCCCTTCGGGCACCTTAGTTTCCACGTAGGGACCACGCTATAGTGATTTCCCATCAATCACTCCTTGGGGCAAAACTTTGATTCAATTTGCACAAAGTGAATTTGGGTTGGTCGTTTTTTATACGACCTACTACATACATGAACGAATGTATATGGTCTGCGGGTCACTGAGCTGACATGAATACATCCTCAGGAAAAGCCAACCGTAAAAAAATCTGCAATCTTGCAAAAGATTGATATTGATTCAGGAAGTGATGGATTCGGTACGGTTGACGCTGTTGGCAGTTTTTTTTTCGGGGCCGGACCATCAACTTATCTGTCGCTGTCTGTCTGGCATGTGGCCGGCAATCGATGAGACGACAGGCAGATGAGCAAAAGCTTCTACCTTCAGCCTCTCAGCCACCACCCGCAATCATAGCTCCAGAGCCGTATCAAGAGGGATTTTGTTCACTCCATAAATATCCCACTTAATCTCGCCAGGATATTCGCAAAAGTTAATCTTCTCTGCCCGTTAAATCTCATCTCATAGCTCGTTACACTTGCACACGTGACTTGGCCATTTTCTATCAATTATTTCCAGTTTTTCGAGTGCTTCCCGCTCGTACCCCTAACGTGCCATTTCTTCCGAATCATAAAAATTTTCGCTCCAATGACGATGCCAGCGACGACGACGACACCATTGACCAGGATGACCAAGTCCGACCGACCGACCAATGATGGCCATTCTGATCCTGAAGCCAATATAATCTGCTGGTGCTGGTGGTGCAGCTGTTGCTGGCCTCTTCCGGACGGTAAGGTAGGGATAGCCTAAGCCGGTACACTATTGTGACCGGGAACAAGGAGATTTGCAGAGGGACCCATTCACATGCATCCACTCCTCGACGACATATGTACGTTCTATGGGCCGAAGCAATATCCGTATCAGCGGTAGGTGTGGGGCTTCTTTGGACCATCTACGGCGAGTAGCGTTCGAGTGGCACAGGTCGTAAAATGAAATATGCGAAAGGAAATTGCGCTAGGAGATGACCAGAAAGGTAAAAAAAGAAGAAATGTGTAGAAGGCATAGGGAATTTTTATCTGACTTAGTGCTTGGCATTGGACCATCCAATAGATAATTGACAGCACTTTTGTCCATCGACTAAGCATGCAAGGACAAAGTATCACTTTTCCATGTCTCACTCGTGATTTTTGAACCCGAAAACATTAAACACACTTTCTATAAACCAATTAAATCATTAAAACTTTGTGGGCTTATTAAGGCGAGCGATTGTATCATCAACTCTTTCGTTTTCTCAGCATTTATCTGTAATTCTGACGTATCAGATCATCAGCATCTACTAGTTTTTTTTAGATCGCATGATCAAAAATAAGCAAAAACATTGATCGAAACTCAAAAACTTGCAATATATCATCAAGTAAATTCATCATGCCAGGTATTAAAACATAACCGTGAGTGAGTACCAACAACAGCTCCGCATGACTACCCCAGCCATGCGTATTCTACACTTTTCATTCCAAGTCTAGCCTTGAACGTTCGAAGAAAAGCGGACTTTTGTCGCCATTCCGCCTCGCTGTAAACGCATTCATAGAATTGCTCACCGCGCGTCGTCCTCTGCTGACGGACGACCAAACGACAAACTGACAAAACAATTTTTCATCATTTCTTACCGCGGCGCGGCGTGGCGACTTTGACGACGACAAGGCAGTCATCTAATGCCTCCTACGTTGCTGCTGGTGCTGCAGCCAGTCAGCAAAGCAGCGACTCAATTTTGCGAATTCCAACCTTGCCGGTTTCGCCGGGAGTCGCACCCTTTGTATGTATGATGCCGCCGCCGCCGCTGAGCGAGTAATTGTGTTGACAGTCATCCCTTCTTTTCAGCGGTGTACAAGTTCGGCGAAAGTGGATGAGAACTGTGTCGAAAATAAGTGGTTAGTGCATGCCGAAACCATACATTATAATTCAACTTCAATATTTAGGGTGCTTTGTATTTCTTTAAGAGAATCACTTCAATTTTTTCATAGAATTTTACCAAATAACAAGCTTGATTGAATGGCTAAATAATGTGATTTTTATTCATGCATATGCTGCTATGCAGTAGCTCAAAATTCACGAATTTCACTAGAACACAAATCAAACAAACGTCATGCTGAGAACATAGATAAAAATTGGGATTTCTTCATGAATTCCTCCAGGGATACCTTCAAAAACTCATCCGGGTATTTCTTCAGGAACTTTTCAAGAGATTCTTTTGGGAATTCCTCAAGGGACTTTTGCAGGAATTTTCCCTTCGTGAAATTCTCCATGGACGAAAGCGATTCTTTCATGAATTGTTCCAAGAAATGTTTCAAGAATTTCTCCCACGATTCCTTCAGAAATTTTTCAAAGATACTTCTGCATGGATGCTTCGACGAATTCTTCCAGGTCTTTTCCTATGGCTTCGTTCAGTGATTCCAACGTGAACTTCTCGAGAGATTCTTTTGGGTATCCTACTAGGAATTTCACCACACATTTCTCCGTGAATTTCATCAGGGATATCTTTAGAGTTTACGCCAGTTATTGTTCCTGTGCTTTTTTCGAGGATTCCTTCAGGAATTTTTCCAAGAACTTCCATAGAAATTTCCCCAGAGATCATTTCGGGTATCTATTTCTGCAGGTATTCCTTGAGAGATTTCTTCAGGAATTTCTCCTACAAGAATTCCGCTTGAGATTGCTCTTATAATACCATGTAGAATTATTCGAAGTATTTCTGCAGGAATTTCTTCCAGGATTTTTTTTTCAGAAAATTCTGCAAAAGATTGTTCAAAAATTATCTAAGAATTCCTAAATATTTTATACAAAACATCCAGGGGTTTTAGGAGTCCATCCAAAGACTCCTTCTATAGTTCGTCCAGAAATTACTGCAGACGTGGATTGGACATGGACATGGAGGGTTTGTAAAGAATGCTCTTCTTAGATTTCTTGGGATTTCTACAAAAATTTCTCCTGGAATTCTTTCAGGAACTTCTCCAGAAATGAATCCAGCACATCCTCCAGGAATTGGATAGGAATCTCACAGTGATTCCTTTAAGAACTGCTACAGGGATTCCTCCAGGAGTTTCTCCATGAACTCTTTTAAGGATTCCTTCGGGATTTCTCCAAGACTACTTTCTGCGAGTTCTTCTATACTTTCTCCTGGAATTTCTTCAAAAATTCTTTCCGGGATTCCTCCAGAAATTCCTCAAAGGATTGTTCCAGGAGTTACTCCAGGGGTGCCTCTGGAAATTCCTGCAGAGATTCCTCTAAGACTTCCTCCAGAGTTTCATCCGAGAGTTCCTGCACGGATTCCTCTAGGAATTCGTCTTGAAACTCCTTCAGGAGTTCCTCTAGAGATTCCTTCAGATATTCATTAGGACATTCCTTCAGAAATTCTCTCAGAAATGCTTCCAAAGAATCCTCCAGGAATTCCTAGTATGCCTTCGAGGATTGCTCCAGGGATTCCTCCGGAAATTTATGCAGAGATTCCTCTAGGAATTCTCCAGAGATTCCTTCAGGAATTCCTCTATAGATTTCTCCGGGAATTCCTTTAAAGATACCTCCAGGAATTCCTACAGGCGTTTCTCTAGGCATTCTTTCACGTATTCCTCCAGAGGTTCGTTAAGGCATACTTCTTGGGATTCCTTTAATGACTGGCTACCAAAAATTGAGATATGCCTTTTCTGCCAATGAATGTATTAAAAACGTACAGAAAATGTGTTGAATCATAATCTATTCGTTGTATTAAGATGCGCTACACGGTTCCACAGGTTCCATACCACTACACACAAACACCACTATTCAAACCCGAGAAGTTGAACCGGGTTGTTTCTATAAATACCTTTCGCCTCACTGCTGAGCTTCGCGTCCTATTGTCTACTAGAAATTTTCCACTAGTAAACAGCACACTGCCGGATGCGGGCTTTTCAGTGCACAATGGGTTTAGAGTCGTATTTACGAAGACAAAAGTGTTTCTTCCAAGTTCTGTAATTTTTTTTTTTGCATTATTGTGAAATGAGTACGGTCACTCGAGTGTGGCTTATCCAAAAATCTGCTGATTAATTATTCTCTATACAATTTCAAAATGTTCTACAAAGTTGTAGCAAATTTGCAAAAAAAAAACATTCAAATGATTAGAACTTTTTGAAAAGTATTCAATAAGTTGCAACTTCTTTTCCCTTTGGACATACTTTAGTCGACTCCAACTGTACATGAAGACCAATACATTAATCATAAACTTGGTAACAACTTGCTAAAAATGTTTTAGGCAATTTATCAAACTTGGCATGCTTTTGTATATACCACTAGGCGGCGCAAGAGATCAAGCAAATTTTAAATTTCATATATTTCAGAACTCAGGTCACTCACAAAGTTGGTGTCTTCGACAATGTTGTTTGGTAGGTCAAGGGCTTACAGTTAATAGCCCACTTGTTTCGAAATTTCGCCACTAGGAAGCGCAAGTTACACATTTCCAAAATTATGCAAATGAACGATTTTTTTCGTAAAGTAATCAAAAAGCTGTAATTTTGTTTTCTTTGAACTTATTTAAGTCAAGTCAATGGTTTTTCAATGAGCTATATATTAGTCATAAATGTGCAAAATTTAATTTCATTCGGTTCACTTAATCATGAGATATATCAGTTTAACGAAGAACATTCAAATATGAAACATTTTACTAGAGTCGCTCTAACTTCATGTAAAACTATCCAATCTAGCTCAAATTTGTATCATTCATAGCTCATTAGTTGTGCAACTAGCAGATAAAATTTGAGAATTTTCCCTACACTTTATAAAAACTTACAGCTTACTGAATATTTTCCAGAAAATAAGTAAAAGTTGCATGCTTCTACTAATTTGCAACTAGCGCCGTCTACTGACAGAATCTTGAACCAATCAGCTAATCAACTGAAAGGCCTTAATAAACCAAACAACATTGCCGAAGAAACCTGAGATATATGGAATATAAAAATTGATTTATCGTCAGCGCTACCTAGTGGTGGAATTTTGAATCAAACGGCCCATCAAAAGTAAGACAATGGCTGACCTAACAACTTTGCCAAATACACCGAATATTTAAGTGATCATGGTGCTAAGATATGCGGTATGGAAATTTTGCAAATGCTGTCTTGCTGTCTGTGATATCTGTCATGCCAGAGACAAACAGACGTAACACTGATGAAATGTTTATACCAAATATCTCATGATCCTAATTACTTGGAGAGTTGGTGTCTTCGGCAATATTATTTGGCTGGTCAAGAACTAACAAATGATGGAACGCTTGTTTCAAAATTCCACCACAAGGTGGCGCTAGTGAGCATACAAATCTTATGTTCCATATATCTCAGGACTCTGATCACTTAGAAAGTTGATGTCTTCGGTGATGTTGTTAGCTTGGTTAAGGCCTCTCAGTTGATTAGCTGATTGGTTCAAGGTTCTGCTAGTAGGCGGCGCTAGTTGCAAATTAATTGAAGCATGCAACTTTTATTTAATATTTTGAATATATTCAGCAAGCTGTAATATTTTCTAAGGTAAACCAAATATTCTCAAATTTTACCTGCCAGTTGCACAACTAGTTAGCTATAAACGGTACAAATTTGGACTCGATTGGATAACTTTACATGAAGTTAGAGCAACTCTAGTAAAATGTTTCATATTTGAGTGTTTTTCGTAAAATTGCTATATCTCTGGATTAAGTGAACCGAATGAAATGAAATGTCGCACAATTATGACTAATATTGCTAATTTAGAGAAAATTTTCCACTTTACGGAAGATTGAAAAGCTACCGCAGCTGTCAGACTGATGATTTTCACCAATGTATCATCAATCAGTCCAAGGATACCTTGGATCGAGCCTTGGATACGACGCCGATGATCATTGTTTGTTGTTGCTTTTCAGAACATTTCACTTTGCAAGCATGCTTTGATTTCACCAAACTTTTCAATGATACGATCATTTTAATGGCTGCGGTAGGACTTTGACAGCTGCGGTAGAACTCGGCGGCTACCGCAGAGTGGAAAAAATTCTAAAAATCCGCAATACGCTCTTTGAAAAACCTTTGACTTGACTTAGACACGTTCAAAGAAAACAAAATTTACAGCTTGTTGATTACTTCACGAAAAAAACAAAATCATTTGAATGATTTTGCAAATGTGTAACTAGTGCCACTTAGTGACGAAATTTCGAAACAAGTGGACCATTAACTGTAAGCTCTTGACTAACTGAATAATATTGCCGAAGACACCATCTTTCTAAGTGCTGAGAGTCCTGAGATATATGAAATTTAAAATTGGCTTGATCTCTGGCGCAGCTTATTGGTGGAATTTCCAATTAAACGATCCATCACCATCCATCATGGAATCGTAAATAAAATTATTAGAGAGCAGATTTTTGAATCAGTTTAACCAGATGTTTGACATAATAATAATGGGGAAAAGGATCAACAATTAAAAAGAAACTTTCTAAAACACAATATGTGTCTGAAAACTTAAACAGTTTTGTGTTCGTGAATACAGCTCTGGGCCCATTGTGCAGTGTGGTGGCTGTATCACTTCCATCACCAAGCCACGTTTGTGTTGTTAATGATGGCTTTCAGCCGCTCGTGTATCCATGTGCAGTTGTAGCCGTGCTGGTTAGAGCGCAGGGTACTGTGAACCACCATTATAGTGTCTCGGTTCGATTCCCGCCGCCGCCCGTATTTCTTTTTAAACAAGTTTTGGTGATTGATGCCGCCGCTGCTGCCACGACCAGCCTAAAAATAGAACAAATAAAGAGAAACCAATGCGACAGAGCGCACGCACACATGCGAAATTTTCCTTTTCCATATTCTAGGAGGCTAATACAATTTTTGGTATACTGCCACCTACCAATTTTTGTATTTGCAAAGCCTTAATACAATATTTGTATATGTTTCAAACCGCATTGTATAAGAATCAGCCAATCTCCGGTTGCGTGTACACTGTAAAAATTGTATACTGTGAAAATTGAAATGAAAAAGATAAAGCGAAAAAACTGTTTTGCCAAAATTTTGAGAATTTTCCCATAGTTTTCATAGGGTGACGCTAGAACAAATCGTTTTATCGCTCTAACTTTTTTGTTTCAATATTTTCATCAAAGTCGTCAAAGAACCACTTTTAGAGCTTTCAAAAACGCACATTTTCAAGCGCTGAAAATGTTGCTACGTCATTCCGTTCAAAAGATATTGATGATTTTCTAGAAAAAAATAGGAATTTTTCAAGTATTTTTTACTTGAGTTACAAAATTAACACCTCTCTAATTTGTTGATATGTTTTATAACAATGTTTCTTCTTTTGAATGCGGGAAAAAGATATTTTTTATCTTTGCCCCAAACCGTAATATCGTCTTTTGAATAAACTATGATTTTTGAAGAAAAACACTTATAACTTTTGAACCGAAAGAGATAACGATCATCTCAGCGCACGCGTTTTCAAATGCTCTTCAAGTGTTTCTTGAGCAACTTTGATGAGAAATTGAAAATAAAAAAGTTTAAGCCAGAAAACCTGTTTTTCTTGAATCACCCTAAGCTAATTCAGGAATATATCTTCAGATCGGTCAATTTTGAAGCTACAAAAAAATTGTCTTCAGCAAACTTGCTCAAAATTGATAGATCTACAACTTTTCCGAAGAATGTAAATAGTTATTCTTGCAAATAAAAAAGTTTAGTTTCCAATTTCTGTGAAAATATGGACCACCCTAATTTTCATGTACATTGGAAAGAGGGCCTTATTATTAGCAACAACTTTGCAGAAGATCATATTTGTCTAAAAAATCATTTGAAGGCGCTGCATGCATCTTTCCTCGTAAAACTGGTTCGTGGACCATTGTGCAGTGCTTCAAATATGTATATCTACTATTTTAGGGTGACTTTTTGACCTTGCTATTCATACAGAAATTTTTCTTGGGATTCCGTGGTTTTCAAGAAAAAAAAAATCAAAGTTTCCTTTAGCAATTTCTTTAGGAATTGCTCAGAAAACTTATCCATCGAAACTCCGTTTGTCAAAGGTATTCTATCAAGCTTTTTTTTTCAGAAAAACCGTCTTAAAATCATTCGGAAATTTTCTCCTGGATTGCTTGAGAGATTCCTGCAGGTATTCTTTCAAAAATTCCACTACGGATTCCTCCCGACATTTATTTAAAAAATCTTTAGGAAAACCTTGCAGGTATTGCAAAAATTTCTCAAAGGATGCCAGCAAAAATCTACTAAAGTACTCCATATTTAGAAAATACAACCAGGATTTTTTTTCAGAACTTCTTGCAAAGAGCCTTTTGTGGTGTTTTCCAGAGATTTCCTTTAAAATTGCTAACGGATCCCTCCAGAAATTTCACTAAGTATTCCATTACCAAATCTTCCATAGGTTAAGAACTTCGCCAGAGCTGCTTATAGGAAATACCTTCAAAAATTCATCCAGGACTCTAAAAAAAATCGTTAAGGAATTCATTCCGTTTTTTTTGTCAAGGAATACCTTCATAAGTTCCTCCAGGAATTACATTCTTGAGGAAATCTTTTAGAAAAATATCCATGGGTTTCTTCAAACTAACCTCTGAAATTGTTTTTTTACAAATTTCTCTAAAAATTTCCTCAGAATTATTTTAAGAAATTCCTATAGAGATTTCTACAAAGATTTCTGCAGGCATTCCTGGATTAAACCTAAAAAAAATTCCCCGGTACTACCTCTAGAATTTCGTTAGACATTTTCCTAAGAATAAAAACTTCCAGGGATTGATTCTTTATGAAATTATCCAAGAGACTCGTTCGAAAACTCCATACAGTCTTTTACTGAATTCTTTAGAAACTCCTCAAGAGATTCTATCAGCAGTTTCGTTAGGAACTTCCTCAAAATATCTTCCATTGCCCTCAAAACTGCAGTATGGATACATTGAATTCAGGGATTACATTAAGAAAGTCTTTTACGGATTCCTTAAAAAATTGTCCTCAAAATCTTCTAAAAAATATTTTATTGATTGCTACAGAAGTTCCTCCGTGTATTAATTCAGAAATTTTTCGAAGTTCCCTTCTGAAATTCTTTAGAGATTACTCAAGAAATTTCTCGAAGTACTTCTCCAGAAAACATTCAATTGACTTCGTCAGAAATTGCCCAATAGTTTCAGCAGAGATGGAAATGTCCTCATCGTGAAACAACTCGTGAGTGAAATCCCAACACGATGCTTTCTCATGGTTCCTAGAGTAAACCATGTGTCTACGAAGAAAAATTAAAACAAAAACACCCGCAGAGATGCCAGATATACAGATTTTTCTGTATTATACTGATTTTTAACCTTCTATACAGACAAGATACAGAGTTCAGAAAAATTCAGATTTTTAAAATGTGATACAGATTTCTCCAGAAAGCATGCAATTTGAAGTTATTTTCAATACATTTTAATGCAAACTTAATAAATTGCTGCTGAATTTTTAATAATTTGTACAGTTTCACACATGTTTCAGAAAAATAAATACCAGTAAAAATTTAAAACCGTCTGAAAGTAGTACATTTTTGTTAGTCTCTATTGATATCTAGGACTCTCGGTGTCTGCTGTACCCTCAAATACGTCGATACAGAAAAATCTGTATTGATACAGATTTTTGATAAAATAATCTGGCATCTCTGAACACACGTGAGTTTTTATTCATGATGTTTTTATTCATGATTGGAAGTGCGGAAATTGCATTTTGGGATAACCACTTAATTATTATAATTAAGTGGTTATCCATAAGAAACTAACGTTTTGTTCTTATTTCTTCATGAAAAGCACAACATCCAGTCGTTAAAATATGTTCAAGTCAAACTTTCGCGAATCATAGGCGAGAACTTGTTGGCTTCATTTACTTACGAGTAAAGAAGCGGAGGTATTCTCGAATCTGTGCTGTTCACGAGTAGGTTCGTTTTGCGTTTGTGTATGCGCAGCTACAATCTTCACCATTTTCCATCCCTGTTCAGCACATTCTCTCGAAAAACCAGCCACGGATTTCGTCATAAATTCCTCTGGCTTCTACTACACGAAATGACCCACCAGGCTTGACAAACATAAAAATACTGCAATTTTATTTTGTCCTACGTTTCGGTTCATTTGGGACCTTCTTCTGGGACTCTAAAAGATTATTTATTGAAGCTATTCCCGAGCAGAAGAAAATAACAACAGCATAATAAAATATGCTATTTTGACATAATAACTGTATAATGGAATCAGTATTTTTTTTATGTTATTAACATATCTTATTATGTTATAAACTTGTCTTTCATAAGCGGCAAAATAACAAAAATCATAACTGAACAATGTTCCTGGAAGACCACTTTAATAACATGTTTTGTTAGATTCCATAACAACTTAATAATAATGAATCATGCAGTGAATTTGAAAACTTGTTATTGTTGTGTTATAGTTCATCACATATTTGTACATTTTCAATAGTAGAATAATAACAAAACTTGGTCTACAACAATGTATATTATTAAAATGCTAATTAGTGGACGAATCTCAATAACTTGATCATAACAAAATAAGATTGCCCAACAATACATGTTATAAAAAAAGTAATACTTTAATAAGTTAATAATAACAAATTATGATATAAAAATAAGCTATGTGATTCTGTTGTTATGAATTTGATATTCTCCTCTGCTCGGGTTAGACAATTTTCAAAATATTAAAATGTTTGCAATTTTTACCGATTTTTAAAGATTTTTCTGGTTCTGTGGACCGTCTAAATGTCATCGGTCTAGAAAAAGCAACTATTGATAAAGCTTAGTATCTCCTCACAGAATCACTCCGTGTACTTACTCCCTCGCAAAAGTGGACGGTGTCGGTGTAACCACAATTGCGGAAAAGCTCTTTTTAAGCTTAGTTGGAATTCGGTACCCGGCACTTGATCAATCACCAATGCGTTTTGGCTCTTATCTGTTCCAACCCTAAGAGTGTGTGTGAGACAATGTTTTGAAAATTGTCCAATTTGTTCAATAAATAATCTTTCTGAGTCCCAGAAGAAGATCCCAAACGGACCGAAACGTCGGACTAGATAAAAAATAGTACTTAAATATTTGTCAAGACTGGAAAGCCATTTCATGTAGTACAACCATGTGAAAATCTGTGTTACCTAGTGATCAGCAAATCAGAAATTCGTAAAGTTTTAAGAACTACCTCCAATGTTTTTATCATCAATTCTTCCAGAAATTGTTTCACGAATTTCTTTTATTATTTTCCAGATAAAAAATCGAAAATTTCTCCAGAAAATCTTTCAAGTATTATTTTGAAAATTTCTCCAGCAGTTGCTATTGAAATGCTTCGTGAGATTCTTCAAGATATTTCTGTGGGGATTCTCTTTTAGGGGGCTTCCATGCAATACGTCACGCTTGTAGAGGGGGGGGGGGTTGTGGTTTCGAAAAGTGTGGCAACCGATGTTCGAAAAACTCGTATGAAGAAAGGAGGTGAGGTGAAAACTCTCGAGTTTCCAAATTTTGCTTGTATACTAAATGGATGTCCCATTTACAATTTCCTCCGAGGTTTCCTTTAGACAGACTTCAATTGATTCCGTCAAAACATCTTCTTAAGATTCATTTAGAAAATCCTTCAGAAGATGCTTCTTTTTATTTTTTATTTTTCAAAGCTTCTCCAAGAATTCTTCAGAGCATTTCTCTGTTCAGTTTCTTCAGATTTTTTTCCATGTATTCCTTGGGGAATTCATACAGTTTTCTGTTCAAAAGTAACATGTACAATAAAACAACAAGTATACTAGAAAAGGTTACTAGAACCATCACTAAACCAAATAAAATGTATAAGGTTTTATGACGGTTCTCAAAACTTCTGCAAGACTAATTGGTCATCAAAATGTTACTTGGATTACACACCCTTCCAGGAATTCCTTAAAAAATTCAAGGAATCGCTTGTAAATTAGTAAAGGCGAAGGAATGTTTCCAGAAATTTCTTGAGGGATTCCTCTAGAAATTTTCGCATGATTTTTTTCAATGCTAGAATAATTCCAGGAATTCCCAGATATCTCCTCATATTCTTCTATGTATTTTGTTGAAAACCATTCAAGATTTTCTCCAAGGTATTTAGAATTTTCTTCATGTATCCTTTCAGGAATTCGTTTGAAAACTTTTCCACAAATATGCGAATGCCCAACTAACAATTGCAAGTCACAAACAAGCAAGCTTGCTGAATTGTTGCTTAATAATGGTAATGATAGCTGAACTAAAATTACGCTCTACACGTTACTGTTTAAATGATTTTTCTATTGAGAAAATAGTCAATGTTCGACTTTCCTCATCGGTATCAACAATGATAAATTAAAACACTTTTGAAAAGCTTAACAAGAAATTTATTCAACAAGCATTGATTCCTTAACAAAGGAGTTTAACAAAACATTTGCCTGCATCTTATTAAGCTGATGCATCGATAAGCATATGCTCCTGAAAAATATGCTTTTTACTTGTCAAATAAACGCCTTCAGCCCGTCATAGTTTGACTCGGAACTTTGTTCGGATTATGGGATATATCATGGCTAAAACTGTTTAGACTACCAAGTTATTGAGGAACCAAAATTTTAAACGAATCACATAAAATAAAACAGAATAGAATTATGTAGTTTAACATTGAGTGCCAAGAGACGTAATCAACGTAAAAATGAGGCATTTATTTATTATGATTAGTCTGTAACAAGGAGAACTTGTACCTTGATTATTATTATTTTTTTTCCGCAGCAGTTCGATTGTACTAAACGCTTGGATCGATGCATTTCACATTGCAGTTCCGTCATGTTTGCTGAATATTGTTCCCACACTCACCTAGATAATCAAACAGCATTCAGAAATCGACACATTTCAAGTATCTCTAAACATCCTTATGCACTATTTATTGAACATAATATCAAGATTCCATGACAAAAGCATAAATAAAAAAAATGCTTGACGGATCTTCGACTGAGCATGAGTACATTAGGGAAGGTTTATTTATTACGTCCAACGTTTTTCTGGATTTCTGGACCCCCCCTCCCCCCTTGTCACGCTATTTCCCTATACCTTATACACGTACTGTCACACTTTCCTAGACCTCCCCCTCCCCCAAATGTTGGACGTAATTTTTGAACGTTCCCTTACCTGTACAGATGCTGTGACTGCACCATGTCCAAGGCCATACCGCACCACATATTGTCATACATTTTAAAGATCGATATTTAATAATAAAAATAAAAACATATTCATATCGCAATTAGTTCGTCTGGAAACAATATCTTCAAAAAGAATCAACACTTTTTGGCCGCATTCGATACAAGTTTTCTCACCGTGCGATAAAAATCTGACAGCGAAATCAGAATGGAAAACACGTGTTTTGAGCTGAACAGCTGTTGAAGTATAAGGCGTTGTTCAGTTCATTACCACATGCTGTGCTAATTCACCACTGCTGAACACAAGTTCAGGAGTGATCATTATTGAGTCATGGGAAGATTATGTTTTGCTTTGGGTGCTGCATCTCACCATCTCTAGGATGGCGCAGATAGGAAGGCATGCGGCTGGCAATCGACAGGTCTCGAGATCTTATCCGGATTTAGGTAATTTTATATGTAATTCTTATTTCATAATAGGTGTTCTCAACATGAGAGCAAATAATAATTACTCTCGTGAGAGGTCAACATTTTTGCCTTTTATTTATTTTCAGTCATTTTTGCCAAAGCTGAATAACAACTTTCTTGTACATTTGTAAAACGCTTTGAACAACAAAAAATTAAGTTGGTGCACAACATGATGCTTTACAACTTCTCCAAATGTGTGTGAACAAAACCCGAATATAGGTTGTATGTGAAAATAATTCAAATGTTATTCAACATTATGCTGAATTAATTCGTCATAATGGTGCCTGTTAAATGAGTGATTGTTAGTTGGGTGTTCGTTCATCCAGAAATTTTTCCAAGAATTCTTTTAACAATGTTTAAAGAGATTTTTTTAAAAAGGAAGCAGGAGTTTCCCAATTAGTACCTTCAGATATTACTCCATGAATATTTTCAAAAAATCCACGTTTCATTTCTTCATGAAATTCCTTTGTATCGCTTCCGATATTCATTCATGTATTCTTCCAAGAATTCCTACTTGGTTCAGTTCAGTGCCACTTGAAGGTACTTTTCTTCAGGATTCTCTCCGGAATTACTCTTGAGAATCTTTCATGAATTGCTCTGGTGATTCTCTTAGTAATTTCTGCCAGGATTTCTACTGGATTCTTTCTGAGATTCCATCGACGAACCTGATACCGTTATCGGTATCCGGTACGAAGAATGGTACCATTAATTTTCGTAACAGGCCTCAGTTATGCAAAGGAGAGAACCTCGAAGAAACACCGGGTAGGTGCACCGGCTGGATGCTGGTTAGATTGCATTCCGTTTGAAAAAGGTTGCATGAAAATTACATCCGCATGCATTCTTGCGAAGGACGACGACGCATCGCCGCCGCCCTAGCGTCAAAAGCAGCGACGATAACGACGGCGACGACGACGACGACGACAGGAGGAAGCTTTACAACTCAAAGTGCCATTCTTCGGAGAAGATTACAATTTCCGACAACGGTGCCGAGGGTGGAAAATCGATAGCACGTCCTGCCTGGCACAATCACACCTTTTAAGCCTCTTCGCTGTTTCGGAGGAATCTACAACGACGCGACGCGGCGGTGACGTTGCGTTGGTACGGTGGCGGTGGGATCATGCTATTAGAGCCTTGTGCATTGGTTTTTACACGAGTGCCCTCCTTGGCGCGACTGAATAGCTTCCAATTGTCTGATCTCGAGCGGTGCTGCTGTGGCGGCGGTGGCAGCGGTTGGAAGGTATCTCTTTCTTCTCGCCAACCAGAAACGACCATCTCGAAAACTCAGCTGGGGGGCTTAGGTACGGCGCGGCGTCGTCATCGTCCTCGTCGTTGTCACCAGGAAAGCGAGTGTGTAAGCTTGTAACATTAATTTTCTTAATGTGGAAACGTGATTCCTGCTGGTTGATGCCGAGGTTTTGTCTTGTTCAGCTGCCTTACTTGGGTACCGAGACGGCCTCCATCGTGACACTGTGGATCAGAAATAAGAATACCCACCGCAAAGGTCGAATCGAACTATCCATATATCCATAAAATATGTAGTCATTTATGTGTCCAACTGACCGTAGTTGTCCATCATCTCTGGAGATTGCTCTGTAGGAGCCATTTTACCTCTCGTCTTGCCCATCACGATCCTGTAGACATCACCCCACGGATTCACATTGACACTCAGACAGAGACCCTCAAAGAAGGCCTTTTTGCTTGCCCTTATCTCGATCTTCAACGTGGCTTCAGCAGCGGCGAACACCACCCGTTGTTCGTTTCACTCTTCCTCAGATCGTGCTCTCTGTATCCGCCGCCTACCTCGTAGGCAGGCGCGGCGCAGGCGCAGGTCCGCAATCGCGTCGGTCCACCAGTAAGCCGGTGCCTCCCATTTCTAGGGTGGACTCGCCTAGGCATGGTCGCGTCGCACGCACGCGAGAGCACCGCTACCAAGCCGTCGCCCTCTATACCAAGTAAGTTTCGCTCACTGCGGAGCGCCTCCCTAAATCCCTCTTCGTCACCTGCGAGAGCTTGGCCTTGACCTAGCCGCCCTTCCTCTACCCGCTGTCTGATGTTGTTGTAGTCGATACTGTAGCGAACCGGCTGGTGATCGCTGTGAGTATAGCTATCGTTCACTCTCCAGTTAGAACTACAGTGACCCCACAATTTATGAATCGGCAAAAATGACCACAGTTTATGGATCACTCATTTGATCAACACGATGATAAATAGTGTACAAAACTAAGGTGATTCATCGGTGTGGGGTCACTGTACTTGTTTGGCCAGGACTACTAAAAGTATCGACTCCACACCCGTTCCGACTAAAAGTATTCTTGGTACCGACATTAGCCAGGTCGACATCTAGTATGGCCAGTGTCTCTAGCATGATCTAACCCAGTTTCCCCATTCCACGGCCCATGGCATTAAAGTCATCCGCTATTACCACCGGCCTTCGCCCTGTTAGCACGGTCGTCATACAGTCCAGCATCTGCGTGAATTGCTCGATCGGCCTACGTGGAAGCGCGTAACAGCTACAGAAGAAGACCCCGTTTACTTTGGCGAGCACGAAACCCTCAAAGGTAGTAGTGCGTGCTTCAAATGCTTCAAGCAAGGATACAAGCCGTAAGCGTGTAACTTGTAAAGGCCTTGGCAGAAGTAAGCTCTGCAGGAAGTGCGGAGTGGAAGCCACATCGCCAGGGAGTGCAACTCGGCATTAAAATACCTAATTTTCACGGCGCACAAGGGTCACACGTCGGATTTGCCAAAATGTCCAGGCACGCAAAGTTGACGTCATAATGACAAACAGTTTGGTTCGCAATTCTGTCGCTAGGTGACGCTAGTGAGCATGGAAAAATGAGCATTTTAAACTACATAGTTCTAACTCGTGATCCTGATGAGATAGAAAATTCAAGTCTTCGGCAAAGTTTCTTTTATGACGACCAGCAGTTTGGTTCGCAATTCTGCTGCTAGGTGAGGTTAGTGAGTATGAAAAAATGAGCATTTTAACAAGGTCGGATTTACTTCATGTTCAAGAGATTTAGGTTCCATTCACATCATATTCAAGATATTGAAGTCTGATTTACTTCATATTCAAAAGATTCAGGTCTGATTCATTTGATACTCAAGTGTTTCAGGCCTGATTCACTTGATATTCAAATAATTCAGGTCTGATTCACGTCATGTTCAAGTGAATCAGGGCTTATTCACTTGGTATTCAAGTGATTCAGGCCTGATTCACTTCATATTCAAGTGATTCAGTTTGATTCATTTATGTTCTAATGATTCAGGTCTGAGTAATTTTTAATCCAAGTGATTCTGATATGATTCACTTCGTATTCAACTGATTCAGGTCTGATTCAGTTGATGTTCAAGTGACTCAGGCCTGATTCACTTAATATTTAAATAATTCAGGTCTGATTCACTTCATGTTCAAGTGATTCAGGACCTAATCACTTCATAAACAAGATATTCAGCTCTTGTTCACGTCTTGTTCAAGTGAATCAGGGTTTATTCACTTGATATTCATGTGGTTCAGGCCTGATTCACTTCATATTCAAGAAATTCAGTCTGATTCATTTCATGTTCTAATGATTCAGGTCTGAGTCATTTTTAATCCAAGTGATTCAGATCTGATTCGCTTCATATTCAAATGATTCAGGTCTGATTCACTGGAATATGAAGTGAATTAAGCCTGATTCAGTTGATGTTTAAATAATTCTGGTCTGATTCACTTCATGTTCAAGTGATTCATTCCTGATTCACTTGATATTTAAATAATTCAGGTCTGATTCACTTCATGTTCAAGTGATTCAGGACTTAATCACTTCATATTCAAGGGATTCAGGTCTGATTCACTTCATTAACTGCTTGTTATTATGATATCCATGACCTTCTGAACAACTATGCCGAAGACTTGAACTTTCTATCTCATCAGGATCACGAGATAGAACTAGTTAAAACTGCTCATTTTTTCATGCTCACTAGCGTCACCTAGCGGCAGAGTTGCGAATCAAACTGCTTGTTATTATGATGTCCACGACCTTCCGAACAATTTTGTCGAAGATTTGAATGTTCTATCTTATCAACATCACGAGATAAAGCTAGTTGATCATATCATTTCCCATGCTCACTAGCGTCACCAGCAGCAGAATTGCGAATCAAACTGCTTGCCATTGTGTTTTCAGACTGTGTTTCATAGCTGTTTTCAGGTGATGCTAAACGTTTTGGGGGGTGATGCAATATTCAACTGAGTGTTTTTTAAGTAAGTCCGTAGTGTAGATGACAGAATAACCTATAGTAGAAACTATGTAGAGTTCATCATTGATGTGACCTTCTCAGTGCTGTTATGGTAATATCAAAGCTGGTTAGTCATGGTTTCCAAATTTTAGCTTCTCTTATACTGGTGCGCTCTCTAGGAAATGACGTCACTATTACCTACGTATAATTAAGAATTATTCCGGAAACTCCCCTCCAAGCTTTATTATTTCACAAAATGTTTATGAAACTAATGCGGAAGAGACATTCTGGCTGGAATGCCTTTTAT
Organism: Aedes albopictus; assembly: GCF_035046485.1. Lineage (NCBI taxonomy): Eukaryota > Metazoa > Arthropoda > Insecta > Diptera > Culicidae > Aedes > Aedes albopictus. The sequence continues at coordinate 432,558,417 of NC_085137.1, read as the reverse complement.
GTGCTTTGCAAGATTTCTTCTTAAAATTATAAATTTCTCTTACCTCCAGAAATACCGCCAGACACTCCTTCTGGGATTTTTTGAGAATGTATCGAAAATTTTCTGGAATGTTTCAAATAATTTCAGCAAGGGTTCCTCTGAAAATTCCTTTTAGTATCCTTTTAAAATTCATCCCTTTCCATGGGTTTCTTTGAAAATTTCTCGTTTAGATATTTTTTTCGGGAATTTTCCCAGGAATTTTCCTCGGCACTTCTTCATCAGTTATCAAGAAATTTATAAAAAGATTCATCTTGAAAATATGTCCACAGGGGGCCCGCAGAAATTTCTTCAGAAATTCCTGCTGGGATTCTATGAGGAATTCTATAGGAAATTCATTCAAGAATAGCCACATACAGAGGATTGACAAAATAATCGGGACAGGCAATATGTTCACTTTCCAAAAAAATTTCAAATAGCTGTAACTTATCTAAAAGTGCATCAAATATTCTCAAATTTTTACTGTAAGTTTCTCAACTAGTTGTGTATCAGTGGGCAAAATTTGGAAAAGATCGAGCTATTCTGCACGAAGTTACAAGCATTTTAGGAAAAGGTAGAATTATGCGAACTTTAAGCTGTTATAGGGTATTGATTCCCTTCTTAAGCATGTGACTCCCATTTTCATCCTACGAAAAACAAAGGATTGAAGCACTGTTTGTTTTGTTTCTTATTTTTGTATTTTTTGTTTGAAGTGAGCACCCACGAAAACAAAAAGAACGGAATCAATCGGTGCTGTAATCGCTTGTTTTTGAATAGGATGAATATGGGAGCGTGAGATTAATGATGGAACACATGCCCTATCACCGGAATTAATGAACCGAAAGCAGTGAAATTTTGAGCTTGTATGACTTATATAATGGACTCCGAAAAACGTTTGACTCAACTTGAAATTATAAACAAGAGAAAAAGTTATAGCGATTTCATTTATTTTATGTTATTTTAGTAAATTGGTCTGCTCTTGCAATGCATCCCATTACTTTTTTAATGAATTTTCGGCTATGTTGTTACTTTCTTTTAAAACATATTTATAAACAAGACAATTAAAGGGAATTTGAATGAAATTTTATTAGCATCTTGAATTTTAAAAATTATGTGTTTTGTTAGAAAAATAATGTAATCGTTATAATTTTCAGCAGTGTTAAGAATTTTAAGTTAAGTCAAAAGTTTTTTAAAGCTCATTATATAAGTCATAAATGGTCAAACTTTTATTGCATTCGGTTCATTGAATCCGGAGATATAACAGCTCAAAGTTGGCAATCGGATAATTCTACCCCTTTCTAGAATCTTTATTCCTTCGTGCAGAATAGCCCGATCTTTTCCCGATTTTGTCCACTGATGGACAACTAGTTGATCAACTTACAGTAGAAATTTGAAATTATTTGATGCACTTTTCGAAAAGGGGCTGTCCATAAACCACGTGGTCATTTTTTTGGGACTTTTCAACTCCCCCCCCCCCCTCCCCCCGCGTGGTCATTTGTCCATACAAAATTTTTAATTTGTCCATACAAAATGATCATTGACCGAACCCCACCCCCCCTGACCCCATGAAAATTTTTAGAGAAGGTAAAATTTTGCCTGTCCCGATCATTTTGTCTATCCCCTGTAACTCCATGCTTGTATTCCTTAAAAAATTTCTTCAAACATTTCAGAAGGAATTCTTCCCGAAATATTGTCTATATTTTTTCAGAAGATTTTCTTCGCAATTGCTTCGGATAATATTCTAGAAATTTCTCAAAAATTCTTCTAGAAATTTATCCTGGGGTTTCTCCAGGGACCCCTACAAACGTATCGCCAAAGGTGCAATTCCAGAAAAAATTTTTAATAAAGATTCGGATATTCTTTCAAAAATTCCAAATGGGGTTTCCTTCAGAAATTCTCCCAGAACATTTTTCAAAAATTACTGCTTGAATTTCTTAAGAGGTACTTTCTGGTATTACCCATTTTTTCCGGGGATTTTCTCGGGAATTTATTTAGAAACTCCTCTATTAAATTCTCCAGAGATTCTTCTAGAAGGTATTACTCTAAGCATTTCTTTGGTTTTATTTGAACCTTCCTTTAGTAATGCTTTCAGAATTATTTTTCCTGAGATTCTCTCAACAATTCACTCACAAATCAGTTCAGAATCTATTCTTATGATTTTTTAAAGGTATTGTTCAAAGAGTTTTTCTATTAATACTTGCAGAGGGTTCTCCATTTCTTCTCAATATTATTTCTAAGTTCATTTTACAAAAAATCTAGTTTTTTTATTTTGTCTGTGTTTTTTTCCTGTTCCAATAGATTATTTAAGAAATTGCTTCAACAATTTTGTTCGGGAAGTGCTAGTGAAATAAACAAAAAAAAATCTTTAGAGAGTTTCTAAAAGTATTGTCAGAAGTTTTAAAGAAATTTCTTGACAAGAGTTTTGAAGGGATTTCTTGAAACGATTCACCAAGGATTCAATAAAAAATCCTTCTAGGATGCTTTGGTAATTTTTAGGCAATTCGTGGAAGAATTTCTGAAAATTCTCTGGAGAAGTGGTTCCCAACCTTTGAAAATTGTCAAAACATCTGCGGCCCAATGAAAATTTTTGAAGAAAAAGGAATTAAATTAACGAATCAGAGTTTTTTGGGTACAGTGGCTACGAATTTACATTCGATTTTCGACGATCAATGATAATTTTTTTATTCGACACTCACATTTCGTAAAAATTATGTCATGAACATTCAATTTGAGTCGTAGCTGAAAAATAGCGGCGCAGCCGAAAATTTTTTCTTCTGAAGGCGTTTCATACTGAAAATTTGTTCCTCAAATTGTGGCTTTTGGGGGTGGCAGTATACAAAATTAAAAATTGATATAATTTGCGCAATATAGAATAAAAATTTAACATTTTTTTTGTAACATCGCGGCCCCATAGACTGGCTTCACGGACCGTGGACCACCGGTTGGGAACCCGTGCTCTGGAGGAATACCTGAACAAATTCTGCAATAATCTCTAAGAGCATCTGAGGAGATGTTTTTAAATAAACCGCAAGAGCAATTTCTAGAGAAAACTGGTATGAGCAGAAATCACCGGAGGAATTTCACAAAGAATTCTTGGAGAAACGGTGAGCAGAATTTTCGAAGCAATCCCTTTAGGATTTGGTAAAGAATTTTTCATAAGAATATATGAAAAAATCCATGGAAAAAGTTTTGAATAAAACCGTTAATTTCCTGAAGAAATCCTTTGCATTTTTGAGAAAGTTTCTGGTGATATAAATTTCTTCTCGGAACAATTCCAGAAGGAATCTCAGCAGGAATTTCTGGAAGAAACCCTGAAGGAGTATTTGAAGAAATCTTCAGTAGGATCCCTTCAGATATCTTTAGATGTACTTTTGAATGAATCTCTGGAGATCATTCAGAGAAATCCAAGATAAATTTCAGAAAGAATCTCAGGAGGAATCATTTAAGAACTTCCTGAAGAACTACCTGGAGATACTTCTCAAGCAATTCTAGGTGTAATTCCTAGAAAAAAAATTAAGGAATTTATTGGTAAATCCGTCAATAACATTATTAAACGCATAGATAAGCATCTGCAAAGATCCCTAGAAAAAACTCATGAGATATTTTTAAAGGAATGTCCATGGAAATTCCTAGGAAATTATTTTTGAAATAATTTCTTAAAGAACCCATGGAGAAATTATATCTGGAGGATATCCTGAAAGAATCTTTTAAAGAACTCCTGCAGGAATCTCTTGAGGAGTTCCTGCCTGAATCAGTGAAAGTAATAATGCAAGAATTTCTGTAGATATTCCTGCAAGATTTTCTGGATGGATTCTTATAGAAATTTTTTAGACACATTCATGTGCGAATGTTCAACGGAATCCCTAGAATAATTGCTGAACAAATCTCTGGTTAACTTACTGAAAAATGCACCTGAATGAATTTCTGAAGGAAAATTTGGATTATTAAAAAAATACACTAGAAGAATGTATTGAATAATCTTTGAAATAATTTCTAAAGAAATTCCATTAGAATATTCTGAAGGAACCCCTGAAGATACAGGGGATGGCCAAAATGTTTGGGATAGGCAACTTTTTTTCTCTCACAAAAAAGTTCTAGATGCTATAACTTTCCATAGAGTGCAAAATCTCAAATTTTGATTGTTTGTCAACCTATTATATATGCATCATTGGTACAAATTTGGGCTCGATTGATAAATCTTTCGCAAAGTTAGAACCGATCGGGTAAAACACTATTTTTTAGACAACTCATTTTTGAGCTGTCACATCTCGGAAACCAGAGAGCCGAATTGAATGAAATTTTGAACGTACACTAACAATATGAAAATGCTTCACAAACTATTAAAACATAGATACTTATTTAACGTTAAAAAAAATTATCATGGATTGACACTTTTTGGATTTTTCTCGAAAAAATGTTTTTTTTACGTCAATGTCAATAAATTTTAGTGTTGTTGTCCAAAGATTTTCCACTTCTGTTCTCAAGTTATCTTTAATCAGATATATTAGAGCCTATTTAGATAAAAGGAAGAACACATTTAGTAATTATTGTGTGGTATTGTAAAATTGACTTATTTTCCTCTATATGGGTGAAAACTCAACCCGGTATAACTAAATTCGCCGTGAGAAAATATTACATTTTATAACGTTGTATTGAGTATCAATATAATGTTGATAAACGTTAAAAAATCATTCAATTCGGTTCATTGGTTTCCGAGATATGACAGCTAAAAAATGAGTTGTCCAAAAAATAGTGTTCTACCCGAACGGTTCTAACTTCGCGAAAAATCATTCAATCGAGCCCAAATTTGTACCAATGATGCACATATAACAGTTTGATAAACAGTCAAAATTTGAGATTTTTTGATGCACTCTATGAAAAGTTACAGCATGTTGATTTTTTTGTGGGAGAAAAAAAGTTGCCTATCCCAAACATTTTGGCCACCCCCTGTATTTCCGATGAATTTTTAAACGAATCTCTAGGAGAATTTCTGAAGTTTTGGAAGGAACCCATATAAATCCATCTTAACGTATTCTTGGAGATTTTTTTTTTAGAAATTCATGAGGAAATATATAAAACTCTAGGTTTCCATGAATAATATTGGAGAAAAGCTATTGAAGATCTCCTTGGATTTGAAATGTTTGAACAAATCTTATCTTTTTGTAATTTCTAAAAAGTTTGCGGAAGATATTCTAAACAAATCCTTGGAAAAATTATTTGATATTCTCAAAGAATTGCTAAAAGCATATCTTCGGATTCCGAAACAGTTTTTAAGTAAACCCATAGAGGCTTTTCTAGAAGAATTTTTGAAGAATTTTTAATAAATTTCATGTTTATCCTCTAACGAAAATTCCGAAGGAAATTCTTGAGAAGATTTTAAGCGCTTCATGGAATACATATGCTCTAAGGAACATTCAGAATAAATCCGTGAAAGACTTTCCAACAGGAAATCCTTCAGGATTTTCCAAAGGAATTCATGAAGCAATATCAGAAGGTATCCAGGGAAGGTTTATTGCTAAATTCATGTCTTGGGAAATCTCTAGAAAAAAATTGCGAATATTCAGAGAAATTGAGAATTTAGACTGGATCACCTGCGGTTCAATACACGGTAGAACACGGAGGAAAATAGTCACAGCCGAAGGTCATCGACATCCATCAAGCACAGAAAAACAGTCGTCACACTCTGATCGCTTCCCATCAATCATAACGGATGATTCAAATATTCAGTAAGTGGTCAATTGACAACTCGCGGTGCTGGCATCGCTTTTGCTCATGTTTGACATTTGCTCACTACCGCCACCTAGTAGTGGCCCAGCCAAGCATAGCACGTTCAGCATTGGGCGATTGCGTTTTCATGACGATGTTTTTTATTGAAATTTGTTCTAGGTGTTACGTCTGTTTATCTGTGCATAAAGCGTTTGATAGCTTGGCGTTTGTCGAACGATTGCTTATGGAGAGTAACACCGACGACGATCTGTCCAGCAAGAATCTAGTTGGAACTCATTATTCGACGCCGTAATGCCAAGGCTATTCCTACCCAGAATTTGACGGAAACCGGAATACTAGTGGTGTCCACATATCTCCGGAGCTCCGAGCATCCTGCCTAAGAGCTAGGAGGAGGATGCAAAGAGTTCGTACCGACGAGGGAAGAATGGAACGAGGAGAGGCCTACAGGGCGGCTTCGTATATCTCTGCCAGGCAAGTCTGGCTGCAATCGATTGCTGTTGATCCTAGTACAGAAACAACGCAGTGATCCGCAAGTTATTTTTGCGTGCAATTTTCTATGAGACAATCGTCTTTTTCATGAAACAAAACTCATCTGCTTTTCAAACAGAAAAATTAATAATATCTAACTGTGTTTCAATGAAGTTTGAAACATTCTAGTGGTCAAGACAGGTTTATGGATTTTTATAAATATTTTTGTTAAAGCGTTGTCAGTTTTTGTCGCGCCTTATTTATTTCCTGTGCTTAGTACATCGCTCAGCGTTCTATAAGGGGTGGAGGTGAGTAAAACGATGGTGGAGAACGATTCTCTACCAACAACTACCTTTGTGTTTGTTTGCAGTGTTTCTCGTGTCGTCAGCTGGTGTGCCAGCACACAGTGTCGCAGTGTGATGAAACATTAAAGAAAGCTGCTAATTTCTCATGCCGCGCGCACCAGGCCAAGGAGATATCGTACAAACGTACCTACATAGGTATCTACGTGGGTCGCAACCTTTAATGAGTTTATTTTGTTATTAAATGCCTACTTCTGCGTTGCGCTTGAACGGCAAGACAGAGGATTTTATGATGAGGTCAACCAGAAACTACGTGGTTATACTATAGTAGGAAGAAAGTAGAGTGGGTAATGTTGGGAAATCATCATGGTACACCTCGAGGATGGAAGATCAAGTGAGGTTTCTTAAAGTCGGCATTTAATCAAATTTATTTGGAAAATTACTCCATGAGCTGTTGTGAAACCACTTTTGTTAGTTTTTTTTTTCATTTTTTCGTTTTGTCCTAAAATACCTATCAGAGTCTGCAATTGTTTATTCTAGAAACAGCTTTACGAAACTGCTGGAAAGAATCGATGGCCAATGATAGCCTTACATTTGCTCCGAATCATACCAAAACAGGCACCGGTACCGTACGCCAGCAAAAGTTTTGGACAGCAGTACACAAACCTTGTAACAAAAATACAATTCCCTACGAACTTTGCCATTATCGAGATAATAATTCCATCCGGCTCTCGAGCCTATTTGAATAACGCAACTTGTAGATTTCTTCGCTGGATGGGGTACCTACAGGCTAATCGAATTCGCTGTCCTTTATCCGGCTGTTGGTCGGCCGTCAAACTGATGCAAGTCAAATTTCCATCCCGGGGAAAAAAGTCCTTCGTCTTACGCCACGTCAAGAACGGAGCTTTCGGCGTCCCTGCTGTCCTGTAGCAAGCAGTCCATCAACCGGCGATGCTGGGGTAACGGAAACGGAAAAGTTTTGTTCCCAAGTACACGTTAAATATTTATTCATGGCTCGGTCGGACGTTCGCGAATCAGCGATGCGAAGGAGCATTCATCGGCGGATGGTGAAAGTTGAAAGAAAGTGTGCGCGCGGTGAGTGGATCCATATTTATAATCTGGCAGCAGAGGCACCCCTGTACCTGTAGAGAATTCGTTCGGAGGGCTCAAGTATGTTTCGATGGTTGGCAAATTGGGCTTTTCGATTGATTGGTGCAGATCATGCAACTTGTAGTAAGCAGAAGAAATGTTAAAGTTTCCACCTCGCATAGGATATGATTTGCCTATTGTAATGTGTTCGATTCAGTGTTTCATTGCAAAACCTTAATTTCCAAGTAACACTGTCATGAAAGAGCCAATAATAACTTCAGAGCGTTTAGACTTTTTGATGGATCACAAATATGTATGGTCCCCGACAGTAGGGCTTGCAGGCAGTGGATAATCATCTGTTTCCGGAATCTGCTCAGGTAAGCCGTCCACTGATTCCTCGCCGACCGCAGTCCAGTCACTTATCGGAATGGTTGAGTAGCGTGTTACACTCTTTTGCTTGCGATGCTTCTTCAAGTACTTATGAGTACGGTTGATGCGGGATCCGAAAGGATATTGGTGCAAGTTTTTGAAAAATTCTTCGCACTTCTTCTCATCCACTTCTTGCAGCTTTACCTTTAACCGCGAAGTAACTTCGGATAGCTTGTTGGATATTGCTAATGAAGGCTTCCAGGACATCCAGAACTTATACTTGCATATAAGTGCCACTAACTTCCGACAATCACGGTCTTGAGGCAAGCGTCCTCTTTTAAGCGCTTTGCCTGCAGCTTGCTTCGTCCTACGAACCAAATTGGTCCAAGCATCAGTCGTCGACGAATTATTTGCTGGGCCCAATTTCTGCAGCTCGTCATGAAACTTTTTTTGGGTCTCAGACTTTTGCAAGCTCGAAGCTTCGGCCATGGGTAGGAAATGCGGCTGGCGGAATCGCTTTAGCTGCAGATTGGGTTTGGAACCTGTAGCTTTTGCACCATATTTTCGATTTACTCTCATAGTCCAGGTTAATAGCTTATGGTCAGTCTTCACATTCAAAGGTTTCCTTGCTTTCAGGTCACGCAAATAGTATTTGGAGGCAAATGGAGTCATAACATGATCCAGCTGTGAACATGTATGCCCATTAGTCCAGGTCCATAATAAGGATTTGTCAGACTGCATGGAGCGAACGATGATGTTGTGTCGCAACAAGAAATATCGCAATTGAACTCCCGGCTCATTACTTTTGTCGTGGCATGTAATCCTCCCAAGACAGTTTTTCTCGCTCTCCGAAGAATCGTTATAAGCCAGGTGGCTATTGAAGTCTCCAAGCATAATAAAAATCTCTCTATCGGGGCATCCTTCGAAGAAACTGCCAAGTTGTCCCAAGTACGTAGAGTTCGTTCCATTTGGAGACATTGGCTACTACCACATGGCACGTTCTGGATCCAACGGTATATTGGACGTCGGCTGTCAAAATGTAGGCACCAAGGCAGTTTATATTGGTTACGTTAATGTTATACCATTTGGACACCAAAATGGCCAAATTTCGCTTCCGATTCTTTCGAACACTTCCGGTCAGCCAGATGTAGTTTTTAGTATCGGACTTGGCTGCATCGATGTTTGCCTCTTGTAGAAAGGCAACGCCAACTCCCCCTTGATAGAGGCAGTAATCGATCTCGTTTCTCTTCTCACGTGTTCGACAACCGCATACATTCCAAGAAGTCATCTTTAGATATCCGACATCAGTAGAGTTTGAACCGGACGAGATTGCTGCTACAGACGGTTGCGGGGACAATCGAGGCGCGATGGGCGGAGCATTGGAAAAATCAAGTCGACCAAACGAGAGGTTGCCTACTGTGCTGTCCTGGGAAACAAGAACGCAGGGTTAAAAATATAGAAGAAAGGCGGATAGCAGACGAGTTGGAGCTTACTTGTATACTGGCACAAGGCTGAATTCCGGTGATCTCTACTAGTGTGGACTTCTTCGTCGATGGGTTGGATGATCGCTGGGCGCAGTTGTCCTGCACTGAAGCAACACTGGCCGAAGGTTCGAGCGCTGTACTGTTTTCTGCGAGGGAAGTGCATGGGGGCGATACAAGTGAGGAGGGATTCTGAGTGTGGCCAGAACATTCATCTGGTCTATCAATGCAATTGGACTCTATTTCTTGGCTATTCTCAACTCCTGTTTCCGTCATCGGAAAGGGTAAAGCTTCATCGGATGAAAGTCTGATCGCCATATTGCTTTCGCTGATGAGAGTAAAGAGGGGCGATAAGAGCACGGAATGATCTTCGGAAGACTCGGAGCTCACATTTGGTCTACTAGAACTCGACACAACGTTTTGGGTACCTGCTGTCCGGAATTTCTTTATCGGTGAGGAGCATGATCGCTGGGAGCATGAAGTGACATAGGACGGAAATGTCACCGGTATATCGCTTTCGACACGAGGAGCACGAACGGATGTATGGGCATCAGAACCATTTGAACATAATGCATTTGTTCGAAAGTTTCCTGATAGAGGTTTCTTCATCAGTAAGCCGGATGCTTGATCGGAAGCTGGATCGGTGTTGGTCAAGTTCAATCGGTCTGAAGAGGACCTGCCTGCTGTGTTACTCTCAGTGGGGGACGAGCAGGGGGACAGTAGTGGCAAGACCTGATCTCTGGAAACGATGGGAGGAGCTTCTGGACTATCGAATCTGGTCTCTGCATCCGGTAATTCTGCTTCTCTGGTCCTTTTCATCGATGACGAGGACGGCGGTGGCAAGGACAAGTCTGTACCGGATGAGTTAGATGTACGGGATGATGTATCTGCTGTGCGGCTATCGGTAATATTAGGGCAAGGTGGTGGCTGAGATGGAGTACTGCTTTGAAGAGCAACGGTGTCCAGACAGGGACCAACAAAACTGCGCATCGATGGTGAGAAGGTGGAAAAATGCAGAATACTTCCACTCATGCACAAGCGGCCGTCGTTGCTCCTCTCCACGTAAATTCTGCAGGGTACTTGGGGATTGTACATAGTTGTTAGGGGATAAGAGATATTCTACAAAGTCTCCACGATACACCATAATTTGGATTCCGAACAACTCGACGAGGGCGACCAAAACTTCATCATCGGTGTTTTCAAAAACAGATCGGCCTGTTCAGAAAAAAGAGGACATAAAATCGAAGTAAAAAGACTAGTCATGAACTGTCTCTGTTGTAACTATAATTAGGGGGAGGAAAACTTCGAATAAAGGTACATTTTCATCCCATCTAAAATTATACCATGTGTCTAGGATGTCAGTCGATCCAACCTAATGTTACATTGTACAAAACTATGTTAACACTCACCAGAGACTGTAGTTATACTTGAACCATAACGGAGGACTGCTGAACGAAGAGTGGCAACAGTGGCGCTATCCTGGATTATTCCCAACTGATGAAGAACTGACTGATAAAAAGCCATTTGCCCATAGTATGGCTAGACCTTCAGTACTTGGCGGGCGCTGGAAATGTCAATTGCTCCGAAGGAATCTGTATTATCCATATGTGCGGTGGTTGAAAAAGAAACGGAAACCAGTCCAAAATTTTGGAGAAGCGGGTAGTGGGAAAATCAGAAACAAAAACAGATTTCCAATCGCACTTCGCAGCATAAGTTACTTTCTACTACACTGAAACAAAACACTGTGTGCGCGGCGTGTTGTGTATTCTTTACCGACTGAATTATTGTAGAAGTCGAAAAACGAAAAATATTGCATTTTGTTTTGCTTTTAAGACTAGTGTGCAGGTGTACGATCGTTTAGAATGCTTATTAAAACGTGGAATAACGAGTGATGGAGTGATGTGTTTGCAGTGAATCTGTGCTTGTGGGTTTCTTTATTCATTTTTTGCGGTAATGTTTGTGTACATACTAATATTTTTACATACTCTTCGGCGACGTGACAAGTGACAAGTGATCTACAGTAAAACCTCCATGAGTCGATATTGAAGGGACCATCGACTCAAGGAAATATCGAGTAGTGGAACAAAAATCCTTTGGGAAGCTTTTTGGGGGGACCATCATAGTAACCCAGAAATTATTTTTCAGTATGGAAAAATTTACCTCCATGAGTCGATATCGAGTCAAGGAACATCGACTCATGGAGGTTCGACTGTATTTGCAGTGCGTTTCTCTCTCTCTCTTGATTGTTGTGTGGTTTGTATTATCATTATTATTATTATTGCAACTTTGTACTTGCATGATCGGTTTTTTTTTTTCTTTTGTAATTTTATGAACATATTGTAGCGTTCCGATGACCCGGTTTCTGCTTGTGCTTTGCAATAGGCAGTTTTATTTTATTTTTATTTTTTTCTTCTTCCTCGTAATTTTATGAACATGTAGCGTTCCGATGACCCGGTTTCTGCTTGTGCTTCACATTAAGCAGATTTTTATTTTACTTATTATTATTATTATTATTATTATTATTATTATTATTATTTTTTCTCTTTCGTAATTTTATGAACACATTGTAGCGTTCCGATGACCCGGTTTCTGCTCGTGCTTTGCAATAGGCAGTTTTTTTTTTTTTGTCTTCCTCTTAATTTTATGATCATGTTGTAGCGTTCCGATGACCCGGTTTCTGCTTGTGCTTCACAATAAGCAGATTTTTATTTTATTTATTATTATTATTATTATTATTATTACATATTATTATTTTTTTTTTTTTTGTATTTGCATGAACGGTATTTTTTTTTTCTTTCGTAATTTTATGAACATATTGTAGCGTTCCGATGACCCGGTCTCTGCTTGTGCTTTGCAATAGGCAGTTTTATTTTATTTATTTATTTATTTATTTTTTTTTCCTCGTAATTTTATGAACATATTGTGTAGCGTTCCGATGACCCGGTTTCTGCTTGTGCTTAACAATAGGCAGGGTTTTTTTTTTTTTTTTTGACATGCGCTTCGCGATTATACGGTATTGTACGGTTTCCTAAACATATTGCAACGTTCCGATGACCCTGGAGGGATCGGTTCTGCTTAGGCCTCACACTGAGCGGAAACATAAGAATTCATACTGTAAATAAGATCATCTCTTTTGATTGCCGGCATTCAAAAGATTAAATTACAACCAAATAAACAACAAATGACATGGGTCTATCGCCAGCTTTTCAGGCGAATCCTTGACCTAATACCTCTCCCAACCCCCCCTCCGTAGTATTTATGGGAGTGTCGCTGAGTCGGAGGCCTCTTAAATAAGTACTACATCAACATCTCCTCCCCACATCCCAAGTTACGGTAAAGATGGGCGTGGCCGGGAATAGCGACATTCATGCTTTTGGTATTTTTGTTTTAGACTGGAGCGTGGTTAATTCCCCAGCCTAGTTCCGAAAAGCAGTCTGGGCATGATTATCAAAAGGAACATGTATGTCGTTAGTATCCAATCTACGAAGTATACCGTAACTACGCTAACGCTAACGCTAACGCTAACAAATATGTATGGTTATGATAGACTATGGTAGAAACCGATTCAAAAATCGGTCTCTTTTTCAAAATTTGTTTCGTGCTGCACCCACTACAATACTTCACCCCACTGCCCATTCCCTAAGCTTTCTTCAGTTCAACTCTCCACTATTTCAAAGAATCCTTTGAACTTTCCCGAAAAATTGAAATGATTGGAAAGTCAACAGCTCCTCTTTTCCACTCTTTACACACTTGACAACAAGTAGATTCCCTCGAAAACATTGTTATATAGTCCCTTTCTGCATAAGTACCAGGGAAACTTTATCCCGAAAGAGAGAACAAAAAATCATAGAATAACACTTCCACCTACTCTGAGGGGACGGTTACCGAAGGAACGGTGTTCGTTGGCACATAAAGATTTGAGTATCTTGCCTGATGGGAAACCATGGGAAAATAAAACGTTGGCAAAACTTTTACCGCACACATCACATTCGCAGGTCTCTCGAAGAAGAGGCGATATTTTTTTACACTTCGAATGCACTTCCACTGGAGCAAATGCAACTGCGGTTTAGCGTCTGTTTTTCTTTTTTTGCTTTTTACACTTTCCACACACATTATCCCGAGCTTTTTCCTCCCACAAACACTTCATACAGAGAGCGAACAAACAACGCAACGCCTCGCCTCGTTCTATATGTATTATTTACCTTTGGCACCGTACCGTGCTGGAGACGGATACCGATTGGATTGAGTTTGAATTTACCCTCAGATTATGCGAATAATACTTTCTTTAAAACAAAAAAATCAATAATCATAATACGAACAACAGATTTAAATCAAAAATTGACTGATTACTGGGCTTTTTCCCGTATTCTCCAACTCGTAAGTCTTTATCATTGACTCTTGAGTCGACGTTTTTTTTCGATAAATTCCATGAGCACGGTTTTGTTATTGTTGAAAAGTTGGAAAGTACTGCCTTCTGAAAAAAACATTTTAAATTCAAAAGTTATTAAACAAGAAAATAACTTGCCTTACCGGAATTCATCAACCATAAGGATATCGTTTAGCAGTGGGGTTTTCACGGCCAGCTAAACGAGCGCATGCTAAAGAGCAAAGAGAAATTCTAATTCTATTTAGGTACACAGCATTGTAGAGTTCAGCGGGAAAAAAGTAAAAACAAAAACACCTGACGCGTACTGAATGCATTTCGCTTCTATCTCGTGTTTGACTCCTTTCGGTTTCTTGGTAAGGGACGTTTGAAGTTGTTCGTCTTTACTGTGTCTGCCAGCAAGGTGCGTGGGTCTTGTGGTTTAAAACGAGTGCCATAGTCTAGAACTCTATAGATCACACAGCTTTTTTTTCCGTAAAGTGTAAATTCCACTGGAATGTTCCATAACTGTTTTAGACAATTTTCACCGAGGATTGCACCAGGAATTCTTAACCTTCTTAACTACTTTTAATCTTTGCTATAAATATACTTTCTGGCACAATAACTCAGTCAAACCGAATTCAATTCATTTCCCTTGACAAGGTTAGATGGGAATAACGGATTGGATTGGTCAGTTGGTTCCGGAGATAATCCAGATTCCGTTGAGGTAATAGATTATCTTCGGCCAGAGAGCTCCAAAACATATCATTATCTTGATGATTTGCGCATTATTTCTAGACTATTTGTCCAATAACAAATCGGTAAAATGTTTAGTCAAAATACGCAAGCCATCTTGAACCCTCTCGGAATCACCTGGCCATGTTACAAATTCCACGCCCCCAGGGTAATGACCACCAACCAACCGGAGTCAAACCCTGGCGTGCAATTTATAAAACTTCATGAATTTTCAGATCCAGCTCGTTAGTGGACATGAATAGGACAACCATTCTATGTATAATGGACCGATTTTCCATGTTCCGGGCTAGAGACCATGTCCCCAGAGATGTGGCCACTTACTGATCTGAGCCAAACCCTGGCGAGTGACCTATCAAACTTCATGAATTTTCAACACCAGATCATTAGTGACCATTACACCTTTTGTTGAGAAGGAAAACGACATTTTTATCTGCGCGCAGCATCACGCAGTACAAACGGACAATGCACTGAAACTCCCCGGCAGACAGCAACAAACACAGACTCATTATGCACAGCGTCGGCGAGGTCGGCGACGACGATGGCAACAGTGAGTGACTGCATGACAGTGAGTGCCTTCCAGTGAGTGCACCGCGAAGGAGTGAGTGGCTCTGTCGATCATCATTGCCGTCATCATCATCATCGCCCGAGAAAAGTACTGCGGGTTAGCGAACATTCTGGAATGCGCGGCGCGCGACTTTTCTAGAATGTGCGGCGAACTATAAATATGCGCAAGGTGCGCAGTGGGGTTCAGTTATGTTTTCAACCGTCGCGCGGATATGATCGACTAAAGACAAATAAAAGTGAGTTTCGAGTGTTAATAAAGTGTGAACTGTAAAGTGAAGTATAATAAAGTGAAGTGTATGTAAAAACTTGCCTAGTTCTTTGCCTTCTTACGTTCCGAAACGTGTTTTCTGAACACCTTTCTATGTGGATCCGTTTGGTTATGTTCCGGATTAGAGGCAAAGAACCTAGGGATATGGCCACTTACCAACCTGAACCAATCCGTAGTCAGAGGCCTATCAAACTTTATGAACTTTCAGCACCAGATCGTTAGTGGGCGTGAAACGACAATATTTGTGTGTGGAACTTCTTGGCCATGTCTAGGCCATAACTAGAGGCCTTGCCCCCAGGGATGCGGCCCCTAACCGACCTAAGCCATTCCGTGGCGTGCAACCTACTAAACTTTACGATTTTTATTATTTTTTTTTGTTTTGCCATTAGCCTGGATGTCCTGACTCCTGTGCTTTTATCCAGAGCTTCTCTAGGAATTTCTTTCAAAGTTGCTTCAGGATTTTTTCTTGATTTTCTCTCAGTTTTTTTATTCTAAAAATTTCCTCGAACATTTTCTCTGAGTTTCGTCCGATTTTTTTCTTTAATTTTCCACAGCGTTGCTTCCTAGAATTACTCTTGAATTCTCGCTACACGCAGAAAAATATATTGTAAACTCAAAAGAATTCTGCATAGTTTCAACAAATATTATTGTAGACTCAGGGCTTACCAATTCATTTTGTTGATTCAACAAATCCACAAATTCATAACAACAATAAAATTTGTTGTTTTTAAAAATGCCCGAAAACAACTAGCTGTCACAAACAAAACATAACTTTTTTTGAAACAAAAATACGATTTATCAAATCTATAAAAACAATGCGTTGAAGCAACAAAAGAAGCCATATTGAAAGTAATATTCATATTTGTTGTTTCAACAAATATAAATTTTAAAACTGACCCATCCTATGTTTTGATATTAGAAACAGTTTTATTGATTAGGTTTTATTTTCATTATGAACATAATAAAACATTTCTCTTAAACTATATATCAAATTACACAATTAAAGATTAAATGCATGCTACTATATAAAATCTGATAACGTTCCAAGGTAGTGTGGCGCGGTTCCTTTTCTGCAGTGCTAATTTTGTTGAATATTCGATCTAAAAAACAAGTTCTGAAGTAAATAAAATTAGAAATCATATAAGTCGTTCTGAAATTACCTTCAACTTTCCTCATACGATTTCCCTTTTTTTCATAGAATCGTTCCTCATCTTCGAAAAAAAAAATGCTGAAATGATCGATTTCATGAGTAAAATTACAACACCGCAGTTGCACAATTACCTTTATTAACAGTAGCAAAAGCCAGAGCAAAACAAAAATCGAAAAAACAATAAAAATTACGATTTTTGCACGAAGCACTTTTCTCCCAGCAATTTCGCACAAAAAAAAGGTTCACTGTTTACTTTACAAAATCAAAATGGTGATCGTAATACATCCAGATTGTTGATTCTAAAAATATGTTTGATAGACACAATAATCAATGTTTGTTGACAACACAATCTGGCGCAGATATGATTTCAATTCAAAAAATTTGTTGTTCTGATGATATAGTAGAATAGAAACAAATAAAGAGATAAATTGATTCAATGCATACAAGAATGGTAAAAGCAAAAAGACGCGTTTTTAGGTTTAACCTATCGATATTTTTCTGCGTGTACTATTTATTTACACTTTCCAGTGTACATATCTCTTGGTGTTTTCTTGAAGTTTTCCAAGGGTTTCTTCGGGATAGCCGAACTTCCTTTCGAGTATTTTTCAAACCGTTTCTCTCCGATATTTTTATTTTCCAAAATGTATCCCACAATTCCACTCACTCTCGAATTACGAAATGGTTATTTGTAAGAATATTGGATATATTATTGTTAAAGGAATATAAGCAGAATTCTTCGATACAAAAAGTTAAGGACAAATTTTGGGAATCATCCTGAGAGAATTCAAGAAAACACAAGCTTTTTGAAAAATCCTGGCATGGACACCAGTGGCAATTCCGAAATGCAAAGAGAAGTCCCAGATAAAAAAAGAGAAAAATTATAGAAATTTGAATGAAACTTGGGAAGGACTTTGAATAGGAGATATATTGAGAAAACATTATGAAGTGTCTTCTGCAGGTTTCCCCAGAGTTTCTTCAGGCAATCGTTACAGAATTTTTCCCACAGTCCCCCTGTATATTTTTGATAATGCATTCAGGATTTCTGCTGAAATTTCTTTGGGCCTATTTCCGGATTTCTTTCCGAGATTATTCCTTGAACACATGCAAGTCCATTCCTGTTTTTTTCTAGAATTTCTCACGTTATTTATTGAGAGCTTCTGCATAGAATTTCTCCACATTTTCATAGTGAATATATCTTTTATATCCTGGAATTCATTCTGAAATTACTTTCACTTTATTCGTGTTATTCATTTCTTGTTTTCCTGAAATTATTACAGTATTTTTTAGAATCCTTTTAAAAAGATTCTAAATATAATCTCTTAAGAAATTCAAGAGAAAATCGTGAAAATAAATTCAATTCGCTGAACCTAGTCAACCATTTTACCTAACTCCTCCAGTTGTTCCTTTCAGATGACGCTTCAGAAAATTGTTCTAGTATTTTTTTTAATTACTTGATGATTAAGTACTCCAGAAATTATAAATGCATATCGTTCTCCGTATATGATTCGTAAAACATTCCCGAATATCCAAGTGTTTTTGCAAGAGTTCCAAATTCTAGTATCTCCGAGAAATTATTCATTTCTCTATGCATAACAAAAATAACTCTCTTGAACACATAAAAAATCCCAATGATTCAGTCGAGATGTTTTACAATTCCTCCAAGGATTCAATTGGAAGTTTCTTGAGAAACGTATTTAAGTAATATTTTAGAAATTTTTCAGTTGGTTCCATAAAGGGTCCCCTCAAAAAATCCCATCAAGAATTTCTGCAAAATCTCGTACGACATATTTCCCAGAGAAGTGCTTCAAAATTTTCTCCGAGAGTTCTTATGAGAATTTTGCCCAAAGGTTTTTTTTAGAGCTCTGAAAATTACTCTACTTAATTAGGTTTGATGTAATAATATCTCCTGTAATCCCTTCGAGGATTTATCCAGGAATTTCTCCGTTGACATTTCTCCGACTTCCATGGCTACTATAGAATATTTCTCCCTCAATTCGAACAACGACTAGTCTGAGAATCATTCAAGCAATTCCCCCTTTTATTTCTGCTGCAGTTTGTCTAGCAATTGCTTTAAGGATTTCCTCAGAAATTCCCAAAATAATTCTTCCAGGAATTTTTACAATCCCAGGATTATTTTCAAAGATCCTTCCAAATATTTGTCGAGAGGTTCTTTAAGAAATTGACTCCATGACTTCGTATTTTATTTGCTGGAGTATCAGCGGAAATACTTGAAAACATCCTCGAAGCATAACTTCTGAAAATCTTTCAAAATTTCATTCAACTTTTTTCTTTATTTTTTATTTTTTTTTTTTTTGAGGATTATTTTTTTTAATTCGCCAGGAATTGCTTCATATATTTTTCTTCTTTGTCCACCAGTTAATTCATCCTTCTGAAAAATTTTCGTTAACAAATTTTAATTTATTTTTTTCCAGATATTGGGCATTCGAGGAATTTTCGAATTCTAGACATTTCAATTAAAAATTATTTTCTTATTTCTAAAAATTTGTGAAGTTTCTGTTGAAATTTCCACGAACCCATTTCTGAAATTACCGGAAGAGTTACTCCAGATTTTTTTTAATAATTCCAAGACTTGCTTGGAAAAATCCTCTCGGAATAAATCCAAAGATTCCTCTAGTAATTTGTCCTAGAATAACACTACAACTTTTCTGTGCATTTCAACAACCTCCTCCTCTCCTCTTCTTGGCGTAACGTCCTCACTGGAACAAAGCCTGCTTCTCAGCTTAGTGTTCTATGAGCACTTCCACAGTTATTAAGCTTCCTCTGCCAATGACCATTTTGCATGCGTATGTCGTGTGGCAGGCACGAAGATACTCTATGCCCAAGGAAGTCAAGGAAATTTCCTTTACGAAAAGATCCTGGACCGACCGGGAATCGAACCCGTCACCCTCAGCATGGTCATGCTGAATACCCGTGCGTTTACCGCCTCGGCTATATGGCATTTCAACAACACTTTCGTAATAACTTGAGCAATTCACTGCGAGTTCCTTCGAAGATTTCTTTAGCTATTTCTGTATGGATTTCTTCAGAAGTTCATGTAAAGTTTATTTTTTCAATGTTTGTTTAACTTCAAGACTAGTTCAAGAATTCATCAGACTATTTTTTTTTTCAATTCAGGAATTGTTGCGAGAGTTCATTCAGGAACAGCCACTCAGAGTCTGTCAAGAGTTCCTCTGAATCAAAACAAATGCTTCCAACAATTTTTCATGAATTTTAATTGCAATTATTTTTAGGACTTTCATATGAAATCCATGGATTCATTCAGAAATCCTTACAAACTTCCCCGTGAATTCTATGATTTTTTTTTCAGTAATTTTATAGGCTAATCCCTTCAACGATTTTCTTATGAACCGATGCAACAATTCGTTAGAGAAATCTCCGTAGATTTTTCTTGGAATTTCTCTAAAATACGTTATAGAAATCATTGGGCATTCATCAAGAGATTACTCTAGGAATTTCTTCAAGAACACCTTCTGCAATTCCTCCCAGAGTTTCCCCACATATCTCCTATGATTTCTACAAAATTCCTCCAGAAGTTTCTCATTTTTTTATATTTTGATTGTTTTATTAAATATGTAGAATACTGGTTTTCATACATGTTGGGGAAGGATCAAAGTATCTCATATTTTTTTTGGAGAATCATATTTTTCATTTTTGCAAAAACCATATTTATAGAAATTTTGTTCAAAAATTCAAAAATGAGGAAATGCATCCAATTTCGTCTTAAGGAATTTTCTTGAAACAAATTTTCTGCCATTTTTTTTGTTAAGCACATACAGTTTTCTCAATGATGTTGGGAGTTCCACGAAATTTTGTGGAAAACTTTTTCCAGTTCATTTTTTTGGATTCCTAAGAAAATCTCATATTCAAAAGAAAAAACTATGTTTCTACGATGCTTCGTTCTTAAGTTATAAGTAATGATTTTTTTTAAATCATTAGTGTCAGGAGAAAACAAACAATTTCCACCTGAGTTTTGCGGGAAAATAGGCGACTCTGATCTTTTTCTCATTTTTTTTGTTCATGTATCCATGAGCCTTGCCTGTGTAAAAATTTCATGAAAGTTTCATTTTTTTAATTTTAACTAGTGATTCAAGTTCAGGAAATTATCATAAGTGCATCTTATATTTAAATGCTTCAGGATGTTTTGAAACATCAACAATATAAATCGGAATTTAAAAAATGCCGTAAGCTGAAGTAATTCTTAAATGTATTTATTGGAAAATCTTTGATAGAATTCTAGAGGTTTTTCTCGAAGAATCCAAATACAGAATCATGAAAACATAAGAAAAATGAAACACTTCAGGAAGAAATTCTTGGAGAAAGAAAAATAACAGGAATCTCTGAAATTTTTCCTGATGGATTCCTAAAAACTTGAAGCAATGAAATCCTAGAAGAATCAGTGAATAACCATTTTTTAATTCGATCGTTATCTCAAGATATTTGCTGCCGTGAATTGCAAGTCAGTCCCATCTGCCTTTTGAGCAAAATTGAGTTAATGGCAGTTTTACACCTTTCTGCGGATGATTTTTCAGTAAAACCGAAAAACAACACCAGTCAGATTGATTGTACGACATTTCCCCGAAAAACGATTCCCCGAACGAACCGTTCCCCCGAATTTACCGTTTCCCCGAAATATTTATAATACTACTTTTAGTACTGGTTTCTAATCATTTTCTTGATTAATTCCATTGTCTGAACTAGTCATTGAAACGAAGTAGCGGAAAGTTAGCCTGAGTACAAAGTGTGCCGATGTGTAGTCTTTAGAAAGATATCAAGATCATGGAAACATTCACATCTAATTGATATTGTGCATTCCCTCTTACCATGAATTCTTCGAGTTATAATGTTCTTCATGATGCTTCAATGAGGTTTGCTTTTTTTGAATATTGGTCATTCTTTTCTGTTGTGCTGATTGAAAATGACATGGCACTCGACTTAGACCACGCTCATCATAATTTTCCCTTCTTTTATTCATAGGCTGTTCTTTCTATTTATTTTTGAATTTTCAATCGATGAAAACGCCCTTTAAACGCATAATACTTTTAAAACGAGTCATCGTGATTATGGTAGTAATCGGCTAAAGTTCATTGTCATTGTAAAACACATGATCCAGATGACTTCAACTTTAAGTCTTAAAGTATTCTTGCTAGCGAAGGAAGTCTATGAGCACAATTTTAATGTGTATTAACAGGCTTTAAAACAAAAGTCAATGTAATTCAATTTGTTTGACAAACAGATTTGAAGCTAAGCACTCTTCAGTTTTTTGTAAATCAATGGATTAACCATGACCGAAGTAGAATTTAGAATTGACATTTCTACAGAACATACTAGTAGTTAGACCGCCGGCAATATTTTGAAAGAACAGTATATGATGAAAGAAGGGAGAATCTTTGATGAAGATTTCTACTATAACGCCTATAGATACCTACTAGAACAGTCGGTCACAAAAAAAATAAATATAGCAGCAGTCAAATAACTGATGATTGATTGAGCAGTTCTACTTGAAAGAACAGCCTATGTTTGAAAGAAGGAAAATTTTATTCAATGAAAGGTTATTAATTCAGCCAAAAAGACGCTGCTGGATCAATAGGCAGAAGTATGTCAGGCCGAAGTACGTTAGGCTGCAATCATTAGGCCGAAAGTATCATTATGCCAGACGAGCATCATTACAACTGAGTTGAAAGCCAAGAAAATACTCAGTTTGATCATATATAACCCAATACTCAAAAGAACAGCCGACTTCTCAAAGAAGGGTAATCTGTCATAGGACAGTCAGTGGTTTGATAAATTACTACCGGCAATAAGCTATGCAATATTACAACTAAAAACCACTACGTGTTATAAAGAGAGGCGAAATTTTCAGATGGAATGTTGGAAGGGTGATCACATCCCAAGTAACATTGTTTAGTCAAATACACTAGAAGAGGTTCTTAGAACCAAAATAAAGCCAAAATAATAGATAGAAAGATTTATGGCGGTTTTCAAAACCTCTACAAGACTAATTGCCTATCAACATGTTACTTGGGTTGATCATCAGTACTTCAGTAACAGTATAACATCAATATCAAGAAATCATCTATGTGAGAAAAGGGGAAAGAATAAAGAAATATTGTAAAATCATGGAAGTATATCCCAGTATCCATAGAATTCCCTAGATTCGAGGAATGTAAAACACTCAAGGGACTCAAACATCTACTAGGCCTTCGAAAACAAATTTCAACATTGTTTATGAAGAAAATTAAGAAGACGGCCTACTGACCCATTCTACCCTATGAACTTTAGCTTTGCAACCCATTCGGCTTAACGTACTTCGGTCTGACGTACTTTGGCTAAGCGTACTTCGTCCTAAAGACCGGATGCCCCTAGTTGTGCATTGGGTCAATGTTAAATGACATATGTAATAATCTTTTCGGGGAAACGGTACATTCGGGGAAATATTTTTCGGGGAAATGGTACATTCGGGGAAAAAACTTTCGGGGAAACTTCATTCGGGGAACTGGTTTTCGGGGAAATGTCGTCAGATTCTTTCATAAGGGAAAGTAATCGCAAGTCAGTCCCATTATGAACTTGTGTACCCTGCAGTACAAAACCGCGCACTGTTTCAGCCAGTTTTATATTTTACGCAGTTACGTTTACACGTTCGAAAAAACTTGTGAAAGTTTCATGATGATCGCAGAAGTGTTCAATTCATGGTAGAGGTTCCATTTCCCGACCATTTTGGTTGTCCCGGGATTCGGGATAAAATTTGTTGCTTGTCCCGGGAAATCCCGGGATCCCGGGAAATTTTTCAATCTGCTTAAAACACATGTTTGCGATCAGAAATATGTATTCATCATATCAAATAAATAAATGGTGCACATCAAGTAACTGGTCTTATCAATTTGAATTCGTTCTCTGAAAATACGACTTCAAGAAGCAAATGTTTTTGATGATTTCATCGAACAGTGAGGGTCACTTTTTAGAACGGATATATCCGGAGTTCGATTTTAAGATTCGGGGTCAACTTACCATGTAGCTTAAAACGTGACAACTCTTTCGCAATTACTTTCGAAAATTCAATCATTTCCGAATCAGTCTAAGACGGGTTGCCTTATTACTGTAGCAGCTAAGTCAGTCAGGTTAGCAGACGTACAACTACTTGCCGTGTCTAACTTTATTACTTTATAGCCGATTCCAGTTCTTCGCGCATGCTCGATGGTGTTATGGTGTCTTACTGCATCACTAAATTTAGTTTTTAAATGATTGTTTGCCTCGCGTTTTTGAAGTCTAGTCTAGTCTAGTCTACACATACACAGCCATTCATCGAAAGAATCCTGGAAAATGATAGAATCGACTATTTCTACCATTTTTCTTGTCATTATTAATGCTTGCAGTACATCGGGAGATGCATTACAAGCATTAAAGTGGCCAGGCCTACTGTGCAGCGTTATTGATTTTACAATAAAGCCATTGAGTGGGGACATCTCGTACCAACCGCTCAGCTTTTTAGAAAGCAAAATACGTGAAATTCGATGGGGGTGACGATGCTAAGAAGGTTATTGTCACCCCTTGGTCCTTCGCTTCCTGGGATGGAACACAGGTATTTGGTCCGTGTCCTGGCCCTTATGCCTAGGCTTAAGCCTCGCGTTTTTGAAGTGATAAAAAACTGTCAGTTCTGCAGCAGCGCAGCAGAAAAAGTATCATCGCAATCACTGCGAGTGAGCATATAGGATGATACTTTTTCATACAAATATTCGCTTTGGTGGCAGAGAATTATCACTTTGAAATTTCGAGCCACATATCCAACATGGCTGCCGATGCTGATGATACCGTAAAAAGCCTTATGCATACAAGACAATCCAGCATTCAACTCGGCAGCATCATTATCGGTCTGTCTTTGGCAGTCTCGCAACAATCTAACTCCCAGTTTCTTGATGAACTTAATCATTTGCGTTTTCAATGAGCTTTCCAGTTCTGCTAGCACTTGCGTTGACGACGGAAGACCTTGAAGGAACTTTAGCGCTGTTATTATTTCCTTTTGGCGCCGATTGTTGATTCTTTTCATGATTGCATGGAAGAGGTCGTTTCCAACATTGGAAATACTTTTTGTAAGCTTCGAATACAAGAAACTCAAGCTGCCTTCCGTAAACAATAATATAGCATCTCGTCTTCCCAATGCTTCCGAAACGAGACTGATGATTTTTTGCAGCTTCAAAATCATTATCCATGTCCAACATAAGTCTAGAAAGGCCTATTTCGAAATATTTCTCTTTGATGCTATCAAAACCGTAAATGAAGTGCTCCAGCATTGTTTCAGTCGAGTTTCAACGAGTTTTGATGTCCACACACAGTTGAAATGGTTTATGTAAAATTTTCGTAATTTTTTGTTGAAGGCGATTTTTGAAAAAAAAATCACGACTCTTCGAATACGTTTCAGAGATTTTCCAAATTCAAATCAAAGCGAAAAATATGTGTAAGAAATGTGCGTCCCGGGAATCCCGGGATTTTCGGGACGGTGAAAAGTTTTATCCCGGGATTCGGGAAATCCCGAATTTTTCAAGATCCCGGGATTTTTTGTCCCGGGATTTCCCGGGTTGGAACCTCTAATTCATGGCGATTTTCCGAAATTTCATATAGAAATCGAATTTTAAAACCTCAGAGTCCATTTTCTCAATGCCTACTTTTTACATATGGCTGACTGACTTGCAATTCACGGCAGTTTGCAGATTGCATAAAAATACCGGAAGAAATCTCAGAACATATTTTCGCAAAAATTAAATACCAAATATAAACATATCCATATTACTAAAACAAATAAATGCAAAAAAATTGGAAAATTTAGCCGGTCTTGTATAGATTACCCATAAATTGGCCTGTTTTCATCCTGACTGCATCTCGTAAGCATCTTTAAATACTCCGCACCCATGGCAGATGCTTACTAATGGTCCAGATGTTGAAATCAACGTTTTAGTCTTTCACTGATATCCTTGCATTCACCCTGCTTCACTTAGACGACGTGAGGTATCATTGCAAAATTGTATCTAATTTATTTATTCTTCAAATAACTAAAATATTCTCATCCAAGCATGATGCAGATGCATTTTGAAAATCAATTTGACCTTAACAAAACAAGCATCTCATCCCAAATTTTCGTCCGAATTTGGATATACTGTCTCTAATAACAACCTCTCGGAAATTAATCTTCATTCTTTTACTTATAGGTTCATCAAAAATTCTTCAACCGTAATACCCATGGACTAATAAATCCACCCTGAATTTGCAATGATCTCCAACCAGGTCCATTTAGTGCTGGTTGCTTACACTAATCACCCAGAGCAAAACATTCCGATTATTAAATATGTTTCCCCATAGATCTGATGCAAATATCAGTCGTTTATGGTGAGCCTCGTTAGAAATGGGAATAGCAAGCAACCCCCCCAAACAAGAGCTCAATATGCAGAACCCTTCGAAAAGTACAGAATGGAAAACGATATCGAAATCCCACTCGGCTCAGGATCTTTTCTGTCGATGCAGCTTCGAGAAGGGATAATAAATGCCCCAATGTGGTTTTGGTCCTTTTCTCCTAGCAGTCACCCCCGGCTACCCCCCAAACAAACCAGGAAAGGGAACTTGGAAGACACATTTCTGCAATTTTTAGTACATCCCGCTCCACTCACTTACCTCAGATTTCAGTGTGCAGTGAGTACTGGAGGAAAGGTGAACTCTCTTTTCTGTATAATGTTTCAATCATTTCGTTTCTTAGTGTTTCTGACCTCGGGTGAACCCCTCTGTACCCCTTTTCCGGATCATTCCTTTTCTTCTGAACCTACTGGAGTGACTCTCCAGGGACGAGAGCAATTGAATTGAAATTTATTATGTATCTTTGTCGGGAACTGAACATGAGAGATGTGGGTGAAATGTATCGCTTGGGTGAATGAATGCATTTCAACGATGGGAATTTATTTGTGTCACATTGCAGTCAAGGAATCCCTGGAGAAATTCCTGTTAGAATACCCAGATAAATTCCTGAAGGAATTCCTAGAGGAATTCCTGAAAGAATCCCTGGAGGAATTTCTGAAGGAATCCCTGGAGCAATTCCTAAGAAATCTCCGGAGGAATTCCTGAAGAAATCCTTGGGAAACACCTGAAGGAATCCCTGGAGGAATGTCCGGAGAAATTGCTGAACCAATCCCTGGAGGAATTCCTGAAGCAATCCCTGGAGGAATCCCTGGGAAAATTCCTGAAGGAATCCCTGGAGGAATTTTCGGAGAAGTCCCTGAAAGAATTCATGAAGAAATCTTAAGTGTAATTCATGGAGAAATCCCAAGATAAACTACCGGACAAATTCTTGAAGGAACTCCTAAAGCTATTCCTAGATAAATCCTTTAAGGAATTCCTGAAAGAATCCCTATGGAAATTCTTGAAATAATCTCTGGAGGCATTGCTAAAGGAACCCCTGGAAGAATTCCGGAAGGAATCCCTGGAGGAATTTATGAAGAAATCCCTGTAGGAATTTCTGAAGGAATTCCTGAAGGAATTCATGAAGGCATCTCTGGAGGAATGCCTGGAGGAATTCCTGAAAAACTCTCTGGAGGAATTCCTAAAAAATGCCTGGAGGAATTCCTGAAGCAATCCCTGGAGGAATTTCGGAAGGAATCCCTGGAGGAATTTCGGAAGAAATCCCTGGAGGAATTTCTGAAGGAATCCCTGTAAACATTATTGAAGGAATCCCTGGAGGTATTCCTGAAGGAATCCCTAGAGCAATTCTGGAGGAATTCTGGAAGGAATCCCTCGGGAATTCCGGAAGGAATCCCTGGGGAATTCCGGAAGCAATCCCTGGAGGAATTCCGGAAGGAATAACTGGAGGAATCCCGGAAGGAATCCCTGGAGGAATTCCTGAAGGAATCCCTGGAGGAACTCCTGAAGGAATTGCTGGAGGAATTCGTGAAAGAGAATCCCTGGAGGATTTTTTGGAGAAGTCCCTGGAAGAATTCCTGGAGGAATCTTAAGTATAATTTATGGAGAAATCCCAAGATAAACTACCGGACAAATTCCTGAAGGAACTCCTAAAGCTATTCCTGGATAAATTCTTGAACGAATTCCTGAAAGAATCCCTATAGAAATTCTTGAAATAATCTCTCGAGGAATTCCTGAAGGAATCCCTGGAGGAATTTATGAAGAAATCCCTGGAGGAATTTCTGAAGGAATGCCTGAAGTATTTCATGAAGGAATCCCAAGATAAACTACCGAAGAAATCCCTGAAGGAACTCCTCAAGCTATTCCTGGATAAATTCCTGAAAGAATCTCTGGAGGAATTCCTGATAGAATCCCTGGAGGAATTTCTGAATGAAATCCAAGAGAAATTTCTAGGAGTCCTAAAAGAATCTCTGGAGGAATTCCTGGAGAAATTCCTGGAAGATTTCCTGAAGGAATCCTTGAAGGAATCAACCTTGAAAAAAATATTGAAGGAATCCTTGGAGGAATTCCTTACGGAATCCCTGATGAAACTTCTGAAGGAATTCCTGAAAGAATCCCAGGAGGATTTCCTTGGGGAATATCTGGAGGCATTTTTGAAGGAGTTCTTTGAAGAACTACAGAATGAATCCCTGGAGGAATTCCAGAATGAATTGGAAAATTATCAATTTTTTTTTTCTACATTTTCCAACCCTGGTTGGAGGAGCATTTGTCCCCGATTCCCCCACATGCGGATAGATACATGGGACTAGAAACACCGGCACAGATGCACCGGCAGCAATGATGTTTGGCTTTTATCAAATGTGCATAAAACATACATTTATTGAGTTGTGCAGCAGATTATGGTTCGGCTATAGGATTTCACCAGGAGAAGGACCGGCGAAGTAAGGTCGAGGTTGTTAGAAATAGGACAAAGCCGTACACACCGGAAGAAGCAATGCTACATAGCTGGTGTGCCTGCATAAGGTAAAGTGAAGGAGCATAGAAATAATGAAACAATTCCCACAACGGGGATTATACATAACGTTGTTTGGATTGGACATGCTGATGGGGCTATCAAGAGCACTGACTGTTAGTTGTTCACTGCAATTGTGTGTAGACCGTGTGTAAGAAGCTGCTCTCTGTGTTCTTTGGTTTTACACTCATGATCAAACGAAAGTGGGACACACACTTCAGCTTAAACACGTTTCTTGTATCGCGTATCGTATGGTGCTTCTGGCTGTTTATGTGAATTTAAAATTAAAATGTAAGAGTGCACAATTAGCATTTAAGTTAAAATACACATTAATAAAAACTAAAATGTAAAGTATATTTCTCAAAATATTCCAGGATATTCATGGAAAAAGACATAACTTGATGTGTTGACATTATTTGCAGCTCCTGCGATGACTTCTGATATAAAAAAAAAAAAACTGTTACGAGGGACCACGCACAAAAGGCTGAATCACATAAGGTTGAAATAACAAAAGGCTGAAAATCAAAAAGTTGAAACTCAAAAGACTGAAAATTTCAAAAGGATGAAATTACAAATGAATGAAATAATAATACGACTATTTTTCACCACAATCTTCCAGTCCATTGTATGCTTTATTGTTCAGCTATATAATTATGACAATATATCTGAAAAGATTAGCCTACGCTTAAAAAAAAAAGAGATAATCTCTGAAAGTAATGTAAGCTCCTATAATGCCAATAAGGCTAACACAAGTTTCGATTTTCTCTTATGTCACCGCCCCTCGGAAAATTTTGGTCGAAATTCAACATTTTGAGGGGGGACACCACTAAATTATTCAAGAAATTTTAAAATTTTAGGGTGAAATTAGAGTTGCACAGAAAATTTCTTAACAAATCCGATGAGTTTATAGATTTTGCCGAATTGTTTGGGTATTTCTTCGTCAAATACATATATTATTAGTTGTCCTCCCCCTTAGCGGGCCAACGAGTATTGTGACAAAAGAAGAAAATGAGATTTGTTCCGGCCTAAGTTGTCTAAAAAATAGTGTTTTTCGAGAATGACTGTAGCTTTGCGAAGATTCACCAACCGAGCTCAAATGTGTACTGATGATACAAATACAATAGGTTGATAAACAGTCAAAACTTGGGAATTTTTGATGCACTCTATGAAAGGTTACAGCTTGTTGAATTGCCTATCTCAAATGTTTTGGGGGTTTCGTACAAAAGGATGAAACATAAAAGGCTGAAAGAACAAAAGGCTGAAATGACAATTCGACAATTCGGCCAGTTTTTCCCCGGCAAGCGGCAAACATAAAATAATCTCAGAAGTGGGCCTCATTATAGTTGAGACTAACCTAATCTTAGAATTCCATGCGTTTATGCACTTTCAGCCTTTTGTGATTTAAGCCTTATGTAACGATTCTATAGTTTCAGCCTTTCGTATCCAGCCTCCCGGTATTTGTGTAACGGATACTCCAGAATTCACATGCCACTATCTTTAATTGTCTCGAGAAAAGATACCTTCGAATATTTTTAATAAAGACAACTCATCAAACAATTTTTCTAAATTTTCTTGGAAATTAAAACAAAATATATTCAATCAAGTGCTTTTCCTCGTATAATTGAATAAAAATCGTAATGGTTTCGTCAAGAAACGCAATTGGAAGAAAAACCTGAAAGAATTTTCGAAGAGATTCCTTGAGGAATCCTCGACAAAACTCTTATAAAAATATATGAACAGTTTTTTTGAATTATCATTGCAAGAATTTCGACAGGAATTTCGTACGAAATTCGGGAAAAAAGTATTAGAAGAATTAATGGGAAAATGACAGGAGGAGTTTTTTTTCCTAGAATTGTAGAGCAATGAGGAAACAATTGAAGAAACTTCTGACAGAATTTCAAGAAGGATCCCCGAAACAAACTACTTCAGGAAGAAAGGTTCAAGAGAAATCCTTGGCGAAATTTCAGTAAAAATCTTTCAAGCAGTTTTTGTTAAATTAATGCAGTTTTTTTATGCATTCTTGTGGAAGCCCTAGAAGAATCCTCTGAATCCTCGGAAAATTCTTGGGGGAAATCTGGAATGCATCTGTGGAAGCATTCTGAAGACATTTCTATAGAAACTGTAGGTGATATCTCTGGGAAGCTTCCTGGCGGAATCTTCGTAGAAATTCCAGGAGGATTTCCCAATCAAATTTATGTAATTATTTGTGATCAAAACGTTTGAAGAAATCCTCTACGATCACCATCTGTTGAGAAGTTTTTGTAAAGATCAGCATTCCCGGATTCCCGGATTCCAGAAATTCCCGAATGAGTCATTGCAGAAAGTTCATGAAGAATCCTTGGAAATCTCTTGCGAGAAACTTAGAATAAATCCTCTGAAGCTTTCTGGTGAAATTCCTAGCGGAATATTCATTGAATTTCGTGGAGGAATTCTCGTCGAAATATTTATAAAAATCTTTTGTGAAACAATCATCGGAGAAGTTCTTGAAAAAAAACCTTAGCGGTAATTTTTAAAGGGATTCCTAGACCAAATGCCGAAAAATGTCATTAGAAGCATTATTTGGGAAGTTCTCAGATAATCTTCGAATTTTCAGTCAATTTCTGGGTGAGATTTCCAGAGAAGAAATTCCTGGGAAAATGCTCACTGGAGTTTCTGTAGTAATCATTATGTAAAAGATGAAGATAAAGTTTTTGATGAAATAATATTATGGAAATTTTGGAGCAATCATTTTCAAAATTTCTGGCGAACTCTTTGGAGAAATCTTAGGTGGAATTGAAAAAAGAGAAAAATCCTAGATAGAGGAATCATTGCGTTTTTCTATATCTGGTCTACTGGAGCCAGGAGCTTGCGCAGTTTTTGCCTTTCTCGTACACCAAGGTGTACCGAAAGGCTATATGTTCACTCCAAAAATGAAATTTTGATAGAACCCCTGGAGGGCCAAGTCTTATATACAAATCGACTCAGCTCGACGAGTTGAGATGATGTCTGTGTGTATGTATGTGTGTGCGTGTGTATGTGTGTATGTGTACAAAAATGTCACCTCACTTTTGGATAGTAAATATCATCCGATTTCAACGCTTTTGTTTTCAATCGACGCGGAATATTGTCCCATTGTTTCCTATTGAAAATGGTTTGAATCGGTCCAGCCGTTCCGGAGTTATGGCCATTTAGGTGTTCCGGACCGGTACCCCAGGAAGGGGCCAGATATGAAATTGCAACAAACCCATTCATGTGTCCCATCTAACCACGGCATTTTCGATTATCTGACGAACGGTAAGTAGGAAAATAGTCGCAGATTATATCTGAACCGGTAGTGTTCCGGAACCGGTTCTGGGTGTCCCGCCGGAAGTGGCCAAACATATAAGTGAACCAAACCCATGCATGAGACACATCAAATTGCAGCTTTTTGTATAACCTGATGAACGGTAGACAGGAAAATAGTCTCTGACCATATCTAAACCGGTAGCATACCGGAACCGGTTCCGGGTGTCCCACTGTAAGTGGCCAAATGTAAAAGTGAAATAAACCCATGCATACGACACATCAAATCACCGCTTTTTCTGTAACCTGATGAATAGTAAACAGGAAAATAGTCGCAGACCATATCTGATCCGGTAGAGTTCCGGAACTGGTTCCGGGTATCCCGCCGGAAGTAGCCAAATATAAAAGTGAACCAAACCCATTCATGCGACACATCAAATCGGCGCTTTTTCTATAACCTGAGGAACGGTAAGCAGGAAAATAGTCTCAGATCATATCTGAACCGGTAGCATCCCGGAACCGGTTCCTTGTGTCCCGCCGGAAGTGGCCTAATTCATACATGCGACACATCAAATCATGGCCTTTTCGATAACTTGTACGATCAGCAAGAAAATAAGCTATGCCCACATTAGAAACTACTGATAGTGTTCCGGAATCGATTTGGGGTATCTCGCTGAAAGTAGCCGAATGAAAAAGAGAACCAAAAAAATATTCGCGACACATCAAATGGCTTTTAAGGTATCCTGATGAACGGTTACCAAGAAAAAATATCTCAGATCATGCTTGGGAAAACTAGTAGTGTCCCGGAGTCGGTTCCCGGTGTCCCTCTGGATGTGGTCAAACGTAGAAGGGAACCCAACTCCATGCATGCGCTTCATCAAACCGCGGTTTTTTCGATAAGTTGATGAAAGGTTTTCAAAAAAACAGCTCAGATAACGTTAGAGACCACCGATAGTATTCCACAACCGGTTTCAGGTGTCCCGCCGGAATTGGTCAAATGTAAAAATGAACCATGTTAATTTTCCGGAACCGGTTAAGGGTGTCCCACTGGAAGTGGACATACATAAAGGTGAATTGA
This sequence comes from Aedes albopictus, assembly GCF_035046485.1. Taxonomy (NCBI): domain Eukaryota; kingdom Metazoa; phylum Arthropoda; class Insecta; order Diptera; family Culicidae; genus Aedes; species Aedes albopictus. The sequence goes on along the minus strand of NC_085137.1, from coordinate 432,525,600 downwards.
ACCCATGCTTGCGGTACATCAAATCGCTTTTTTGTCAGTAACCTGATGCATGGATGATAAGAAAATAGGCACAGTCCACAGAAGTTACTACCGGTAGTGTTTTTAGTTCCGGGTAACCTGATTAACAGTATTCATAAACTCAGATCACATTTGAATATACCGGTAGTGTTACGGAATCATTTCCGGGGGTCTCGTAAGCAATACAAAATGTACTCAGATTACATAAGAGGCTACCGGTGGTGTTGCAGAAGCAGCGTCGGGTGCTTTAGCGAAATTACGAAAGTGAACTAAATGAATGCAAGCGATAGATATGTGTAAAAGAGCCAAAAACCTAAAAAAAAACTAAAGCGATCTCATCAAATCACACCATTTTAGATTCCTGAGACGTAAATTTACAGTAGGATGGATCAACGTTGTATGGAAAAATTAAAATTAAAAGTACACTTTATTCACAGCATTCTTAGGCAACAAAAATATCTACAAAAGCAAGCTAAAAAAATAAAAATTGGTCAAACGGTTAAAAAGTTATAGGACTATAAAGTATTTTTTTTTGTGAAAAGAAGAAAAAAATCGAATTAAATCTTCAAAAACTCATATTTTGCGTGAATTTGGAAAAACAATATGTTCAACGAGTTTATTCGAAATTTAATTTGTGAGAAATTCATAAAAATAGATTGAAAATCGGTTGAAAATTGAGAAAGTTATGGCACTTGAAGTGAAAACACCTTTTTATTACTCGAAAATTCAACTTTGAAGCGATTGCGCGACCTCTAAATCTCAATATTTTTGGCTTAAACTCAGAGGTTTCTCTTTTTGTGTCATTTGAATCCAAAAGAGTTAACGAATTCCAGGTTTAAACAACTTTTGAAAAATAAGCCGCAGCCTAATGTGTAGTCTACTTTCACGAAAAGTATCCAATATTATAATGTTATGATGAAACTAACATATCAGGCAGAGCGTTCCGAATTGGTTTACTTCCAAAGAGATATGCCACTAACTACATTCCAGTGATGTTCTACAGCGTTTATGACTATAATTTTGCTTCCATTATCAGGAGGCTGGCTGGCAGCACTGAAAGCGGCTTGCAACATAAGAGGGACGGTCCTCGAGTTTTAGTGAAAAACTATTTGTTCTTACGCTTTTTATTACGGTGAAAGTATTTAAAGAGAATAGTGTGTTGTGTTTTATTGGGAAATTGTGAAAGTGTAGAAATTAAAGTGTCTGAAGAAGCATTTTCATCGAGTCAAAAATTCTGCTAGGAAGCGGAATGATAGCGGAGGTAACATGGCGGCCTGAAGAAGATGAAGGAGTTCATTCGGAGAGCAGAAAGGTGGCATTAAGGTGAGAGGTTCCAGTGGGGGGGGGGGGGGGTTATGTAGGTTCACTTTCCTTCGTGCGAGTATTTAGTAGTGTGCAATGTCCGAAGACAGGAACGGGAATTTCGCCTGACATCTGTAATAGTGTGTGATTATATTTTTTTTACGAACTCTTAGGTTTAGGCCTGTGATTATGAATACAGGCGCAAGAGCGGAAAATTAGACTCTGAAAGTGAAACATACACGGGGATCGGTTGCTCCACGTCTGCAGACCGAGTCTCTCTCGCTATCTTTATGTTTGCATGCAGATTGCCGGTAATGATGAACCGCATCAACCACAGTTGTATCGGTGGGTGGTTTTCTGGGGGATGCGCTGAGGAGGAGCGGATAGTGGTAGGCTCGTGTGTAAAATCTCTGAGTACAGTGATGCCAAATTGTAAGACGAATTAATGGAAAAAGCCTAAAATTCTGGTAGGTCTATATAAAACCAGTGGGAGCTGCAGACCATACGAACATTTAATTAATACATTTTTTGTCACAAAAATGTAATGAAACGGGTTAATTTTAATGATACATTTCAAGTGGTGGAAATTTAAATATAAGGGAAGAAGTTGTCCCTGATAATCTGGCAACGACACAGATGCACGCAGCGCATGGATCATAATGAACCATCATCAATGACTGTACAACTCGACCCGCTTGAAAAACAAGAGAGAGCTTGAAAGTCCGTGAGTTTTTTTTTTCTCTTTCTCTGTGCCTTGCCGCTTTTTCAAACAAGCAGACGGGCGGGCACTCATGCACAAAGATTAGGTAGTGGTCGTGATGGGATCAGTAAAAATAGTTCAGTTCAGACGAGGCATAATCGCGATGTGTGTGAAACGGCAGGTGCGGAAAGAGAAGATTAGACTGCGAAACCATAGTGAAGATGAATGTATGAAGTGGAAAATGCTTGTGTATATGTGATAAGGATGGGTGCGGGACTGTTGGAGTGGGGTCTTCTAGTTTGCGCGATTTCCCGCTAAAGCCGAGTCAGTCCGGGCCGGTTGACTGTGACTGGACACTAAATAGATGGGCTCAAAATTGTTAAAAGGTAGCGGAGAGGGATGGGTATGTGTGTCATTGAACTGTGTACGTAACAAAAAAAAGAAGAAGAAGAAAACCTAGGGAATTTCGCGGCAACGGAGTCATGAATGGGCATACCTCGTTTGGTTGCTGACCGAGTAAGACATAGAAGATAGTGCTCACTGTTGACTTCGAACGATTTGGGCTCCTGCTAAGCCTAATAGGGTAGTTTTCTTCTAAAAGGTCGATGCGGTGAGGAGTGTAGGAATTCAATGTAAAGGATTAAATACGAAACTTAAATATTCTTGTGTAGACCGTTTTAAAGAGAACTGCCTGTTCGGCTTGGAGGATGAACGAATCGATCTGAAGAGACACGGGGCACACCCTCGGGGCGGTAGTCGCAGTTTTCTGCAGCTCCCGGCGCGGGGTGTGCTCTGTGTTAAAAAGTGTATTACAAAAAAGTTTTTTTTTTTTTGGCATGATTAGGAGCTGAAAAGCAGCGAGTTCCGAAACCTTGGAGTGTTGATACCGTTGAAAAGTGTTCCGAGCGAGTGGTGGAGTTGGAAAGAAATCCAGTGTTTGAGCAGTGGTGAGCGGAAGCGGGAGAGAGGAAGCAACCAAGAAGCTTTTGGTACGGCAAAGGCGCGAAACGACCGTAGGTGCGTCGGTTCATAGAGGGAGATAGAGCGAAGTGGATACGCTTGTGAAAGCGAAGGCAGTGTTGGCGAATGTGGTGTCATTGTAGTCAGCGGTTTTAAGTGAATTTCGTTTTCCCAGTTATAACAGTTATAACAGTCCAAGTAGTTCATTGTCGTGTTTGTCGTGAAATTGGTAATTGGTTACTGGTTAATAGCGGTTCATGTAATTAGTCCTAGTGTCACTATCACAGATTTTTGTTTTTCACTTGATTCTTTTCAAAGTAGCAGAGCGGCCTCAAGGTAAGTCATTTTCCTTTTGTTCTGAAAAATTGGCAAAGAAAAGATGAATAAACGGCAGGGCAAACAGGAACGGGTAATTGAGGAAAAAAGGGCGAGGGTTCAGACATTTTGGGAAGAAAATGAATTGATAAAACTGATTTTGGAGCAAGTGATGAGCAAAGTGGGGGGAGGACAGGTATCGATGGATAATGTGCTTGAGTTTAATTCAATTATCTATGATTACATCACGATTAACTGGGAGAAATTTGTTGGCGAGCTGGTTGAATGGGGGATGGCGAGTAACTTTGATGAGGGCATGCTTAAGTATCAGGCATACATACAGTCATTGGAGAGAGGTGAAGAGGCTTTCGGGGTCGAAATATTATGGGCGGTGGCACAAATTCTCGAGTGCAAAGTGCAAATATCATTCGAAAAAGGGGGACTGATTATCTATGGGACAAATTATGCGGAGAATCGCATATCGTTGGAGCTCGCTGTTAACGCTAAAGGGCAAATCGAGAATGTTGCACAGAGAGACGATTGTTTGACCAATCTACAAGGCAGTAAGATACAGGTACAGAATCATAGAAGCATTAAGAAGGTTAAGGAGATAACTACATTAGATGAAATATTAGAGGTAATCGAAGTTGGAAACGATGATGTGAGTCTTAAGGAAGCGTTAGAAGATATGTTGACAGAAGAACAGGAACAGACAAGTGATGAAGTATTTCGAGCAGTGGAACAACTTTTTCAGGGATTGAAAATTCAGGGCCAGGAGTTACATGAAACAGAACATATTTTTGAACGACTAGGAGTACTTGCAGCGAGTCTCAATAAGGAAGTCATTGTGTATAGGGAGGAAGACAGAGAAATTGTACTTGGGGTAACGGAAAGGAAAGCAAAGAATAAGGAATGCAAACTGATGCTTAATGTGAAACAGGGAACAATACACTTTGATACGGTAAACAGGAGTAAGGATGTAAATAGAAGGAACTGGAATAATGCGGTACAAGATCTGGCAGTGGATAAATTTGTAAGGGAACCTGTTGAAGAGTTTTACTGGTTTGATTATCCAAGGAAAGAGTCAAAACTTAAGGTGAAAGTGATTCAAGGTGATGGAAACTGTATGTTAAGATCAGTACTTGACCAACTTGGGAGGTTTTACGGTAGATACTTATTATCAGACCATAACGTTAAAAAGCTGAGGAAGTTTGTGGCGGATTATGTGCATCAAGAAAGGGATCAATTTGAGGATTTTATGTTTGATTACAAGGAGCCGGATGAGGACTTTGAAGTTGGAGTGAACAATATGAGGAGGAACAAGACGTGGTTAGGACACGAAGCATTATTGGCTTTAACCGAAATATTGAAGTTAGCGGTAGTAGTATATGGAAAAGACGGAGCGACAAATACAATCGGAGATGACTACGCTTGCAACGGTGAATTACAGATATTTTACACAGGAGAAGAGGTTCAGAATCATTACGATAGCGTAATAGAAAAACATGAGAAAAACACAAAAAATACTAGAATGACAGTAGAAGTTCAGAAGAAGACAGATATGAATAAAGGCAGTGAAATTATGGCAGGTAGACAAGAAGAAGAAGATTATCAGGAAGTAGGGATTAGCAAGGAAATGGCGGGCAAATATAATACACAGGACCGTCAAAAGGATCAGTTTTCAATGCAGGAAAGTCTACGTGGCAAAGGAAATAAATCTAAAAACCAAAATGACAGACTTAAGTCAAGCAATACCACAAATAAAAAGGGTAAGAAAAGGGAATCTAGCGGTAAATTTTTAAGAATGGCCAGCTGGAATGTAAAAGGTTGTAGAAGTAAAGAAAAAAGGGAAGAAATTGACGAAATACTCACAGCATACAACGTGGACATAGCAGCGTTACAGGAAGTAAATACACTAGGCGACGAAATCAATACAAACAACTATGCTTGGAAAGTTACAGACAACCATGTGAATAAGACGAGAGGACTAGCAATAGTTGTAAGAAAAAGTAGTAATATTGTTATATTGAGCATGAAGCTCATCAGAAAAGGGATTTTGTGGTGCAAAATTAAGGTAAAGGATAACGTATATATTATTATTAATGTTCATGCACCGAACACAAAGCAGACTGCATTTTTCAGTAAATTGAATGAAATTACAACAGATAAAAAGGATCGTAAACATCTCATAGTGGTAGGAGATTTTAACGCACAATTAGGGATAAATGACTTAAACCAAGAGGACGAAAAATGGATAGGTAAGCTGTTAGGCCACGATAAGTGCAATGATAATGGTGAAGTTTTTAAACTGTTTCTACATACATCCAAGATGAAGAATGTTTCCTCAAAAATAGGCAAAGGCACAGAAATGACATGGAAATGCGGCGATAGACAGAGTCAGATAGATCACATTTTAATGCCCACGATGACAGATTTTGTAATAAAATATATCAGAGGAAATTGGACGCATTCGAACTCAGACCATAAACTACTAACGATTGGAATAAAATTCGAGAAGCTAGTTAAAAATAAAGGGGAGGAAAAAGAAGAAACTCAGATAAACACGGAATTGCTCAAAGACGATAGGATAAAAAAGAAATTTCAGGAACATTTAAAAGACGACCCAATACAGAAAAAAACGGAGACTGACACGATTGAAGATTGCTATTTAGAAGTAGTAAAACGAATGAAAAGAGCTGCGAATAAATCAATAAGAGTATCTACACTACCATCCACACCAAAGAGGAGAAGAGCATTTGACAAATTGAAAGATGCGATAAAAATGTCAAAAAAAACATCCTGATATGATTAATTACAAGTATGAGTTAAAAAACAGGAGACAGGAATTAAGTCACGCGATAAAAGAACATAAAGAAAAAGAAATCAAAGAATTCTTCAAAAACCTAAATGATTTTGACGTAGGACAACGTATAAGAAAGACTTATATTTATTTAAAAGGATTTGTTAAGCAGAAACATAAAAAGATAGTAAATATAAGCACAAGAGTATGGAATCAAATGTTGAGAGAAAGTGAAGGGCCAGAAATAGAGTATTGTGAGAAGCAGGATTACACCCCGCTTATACAACCACCAACTGCAGAGGAAATCATGGACATTATTAGGGAGTCAAGTAATAGAAAATCGGCAGGGCCAGACCACATCTACATGGAATATATCAAGAATGCTGATGAAGATACGCAAAAAACTATTATAAAAATAATTCAAAAAGCTTTCATAGAAAACGAACTCCCGAGTGATTGGTTGAAATCAACACAGATACCAATTCCAAAAAAAACAGGAGCATCAGAAGCAGACCATTTCAGAAGGATTTCGTTATGTAGTGTGGTTTATAAAATTTACGCTAAGTGGCTAGCCAAGCGAATAACAACCTATGCAGGAGAACCAGATTTATATCAAGCAGCTTTTACTAACAGCAGATCTACAGATGATCATATATTTGTAACTAGGAGAATAATGGAGGAAAATTGGAACGCAGGAAAAGATCTTTACATATTAGCGTTAGATATTAAGAAGGCATTTGATACGGTTAAAGTACATAATATTAAAAATATATTAATAGGTTTGAATGTTCCAACAAGACTAGTAGATAGAGTAATAGGATGTATGAAAGATGAAATGACTAGGGTCTTATGGAACAATCAGTTTTCACAACAGGTCAAAAGTGGAAAAGGTATTAAACAGGGCTGCCCACTGTCTCCAATACTATTTAATTACATAATGCAGGATGTTATAAGACGAGTTGCTGAAAAGATACCTGAGTTGAAATTAATGGACTTAGACACATTGAAACTACCTTTACTCTTAGCATTCGCTGATGACCTATTAATTATTGCAACGAGTAAGGAACAGCTACAAAAAATACTTGAAGAGTTGGTCAAACAGCTTGAACAGGTGGGACTAGAACTTAACTATGACAAGTGCCAATTGTTATTAAGATTCCCAAACAATAGAGGACAACTTCCTAAAGAGATAATTCTAATGGGTAGGCCATTTAAGGTATGCGATAGTATAAAGTACTTAGGTGTTTGTCTTACAGCAACATTAGATAGGAAAGCAACAAATAGACAGAGATGTGTAAATGCATACAGGACAGCTAGAATAGTTTTAGAGTTTTGTAAGAAATTCAAACCTTCATGGGACTTGGGAAAACTTATATATAACACAGTACTAGCTCCATCAATAACATACGGTACGAAAGTTGCTGTTCTAACGAAGCAAAGCAGAGTAGGTATGGGAAATTATGAAAAACTTATTCTCAGAAGTATATATAATCACTGTAAAAAACCTCAGAACACTAAATTCAACGCAAGGAAGCTATTAAACGGAAAAACCATAAACAGAAGAGTAAGAGTAGGCAGAATTAATTACTACGGACATATACTCAGAAGAGCAGAAAATCATCCGATAAGATTAGCATACAAACTAAAATTTAAAAAGAAAAAAGAAGGTAGACCAAGCATAACATGGAAGAACTCTTTGGAAAAGGACTTGAATAGATATGGTGAGATAGATAGAGAAACATGGAAACAATTAGCAAACGATAGGGAAAAGATGAAGAAAACAGCAGAAGAGATATACAAAGAAACGCTAAGTGAAATATCAGATGGTGAATCGTCGGAGGAGGATAACTCTAGGCCTAAAAAGTACAAGCACTGGAAAAGATATCTTAGAGAATAACAGTAATGATTAAAATGTAAGTTAAATCGACACCAGCATTTACGGGGAGCGTTGCTGCTTTTGGATGCGATGGAAACTTTCATGGCCGTGGATTATATGACTTTTTTAGTTCACGGCCACTGCTAGAGAGAGAAATGCTCTTATCTCCGGTAGTGGCGCTGGATTACAAGGGGCAGTGATGTGCGATTCGCGGACGTGGAGGAGAGTTTGGTTTCGGAAAGCGGTCGCGCCCTTGTGAAATGCTAATGACCAAATAGGGATGGTAAGGAAATACAGATAGTATATTTTTGAGGTTAAGACGAAGATATGACGGAGCCACGTTTCGAATATTCGGGTATGCAGGTCTGAGGAGCGGGTTCGTGCAGGGAAGTTGCTCGATTGGGTACCGAGTGTCCAATTGATCAGCTATCCGGGGGGATCAGGGTCTGATGTTTCGGATGCATGCTCTCGAGGGGTCGGGGTGCGGCTTTGTTATATCTCAATTAATAAAAATCATATTAACCCTAAAAGGGATACCTGGGGTCCATTTGGACCCCAGGCGCCTTTCAGAGCTCGTCTTTGATGGAACACACTCAGCGAGGTGACGAAACTGAGGCCATGAAGGTATCCCTTTTAGGGTTAAAGATGAATTAAAATGATAGGAAGGATAAAACCTATTCACCACGCTCCAATGACTCATAATTTATAAAAATTGGGAATCGCCAAGAAGTTTGCTTCAAATACGATATAAATTACTGAATTGTACTACTCAAGATTTATCTCAACTGTTTGTCATGGAATAATAGGATAAAAGGAAAATGACTTTCTTTACTCAATGTTAACAAAATTTCGCATGAATCGTGCTATGATAAATTAATTGAAATCGAAAATCAACATACTCACGACAATGAATTACAAGGTGATAGAGTGGGTAGAGAGGGATATAAAAGACAATTGCACACTACTAAATGTTTATAAGCACAAATACAAAAGGGAAGACTGAACTCAATAAACATTAAATACTCAAGAAACATGAACAATTTGGTTTTCGGACACAATATAAGATAAAATTTCTTAATAAATATATTACTACATACGGGGATAGGGAGGGACCACCAGGGCACCCGATTGAAACGATTTGGACAAGGAGCTTGGAACTGCCTCCTTCTTGTTGCTAACATCTCGTGAATTGAGGGCGGGCTCTTCGACCCCATCTATTGGGTATATTTTGTTAACCGAGGGCTTGATTTTACCACTGGTTACATGAACTTTCTTCTGGAAGGAGATTCTTTTCCCTTGTAGCGGGTTTCGTGCAAGTGTCTCTGCTTGTGGGTCCGCGCTTCCATTTTTGGCCCTTCATACAGGGGAATGACTGAGTGTGAACAGTGGTACAATCTTGATCAAATCGATTTGCAGATTATACCAGTGCTATAGGCAGCTGCCTTGCTACAATAGATGGTAGAATAATCATCACATCATCATAATTTTGCTTCCATTATCATATGGTTGAACTTTGATCAATACGTTCGTGTTCATCATAGAGTTGATAATGTCAGGCCCATAATATTATTATCTTAAATGACTAGTCTACCTTCTATATTTTTATGTTTCCAACACTGTCAACCCCAACACTTCTAAAACAAAACAACAAACTCCATTACAGTTCGCTCGATTATTTCTCCGAAGCATTGAAACTTGATTGAGCTTGAGGTCTCGTCCTATCGACACACATTCCGCGCGCTCCATCCCTTGCATATTCAAACGCCGCTGCCACACCGCCATCACCTCCGTAGACTTCCCCATCGTTAGGAAACTTATTTTCGTGCAACTTGTCGCAAACGATAATTAGTCTCATTGTTTCTTCCAACGTTTCTAACTGTCGGGCACAATCAGTGGCTCCAATAGCGCACAATCAGAGATCGAAATAATGCGAGATTTGACTGTTATTGCTGTGCTGCTGCTGCTGGTCGTTGGCGACGCCGTCGTTCGTCGCAGCCAGCGTTCATCAGACGCTTATCCATTTCCGCCGAAAAACCGTCAAAATTCCATTCCAAATCTGGCGAGCTTTGGCCGGAATGGGGTTTAATTTCCCGCGCCATTGGGTTCGCGCAAAGGCCCAATTAGTGTAAATAATCACCTCTCCGGGGCTCCGCCGGATGTTCCGTTCATTTTGGTTGCTAACATCATTGCTCTGGTCGATGTGCTGGAATTTCTTGGAAGCACTCTGTGCTCTTTCTGGTGGCCCCGCCACGTGTAGTTAAACGGAATTATTATTGGTAGCCATATTTTTTACAAATACGCACCTGGAGCGGAATCCGAACAGAGGTACTGCTGGTGCTGGCTGTACCGCTTAGGCTTAGGTACGTAGGGGCGGCCTGAAGGGAAGAGCTGGGAGCATCGTGAAATTTAATTGGGCCGAGAATTAATTGTTGAGTGGAGCATTTGCTCTAGACGGAAAGGTTTTCAGTGTTATAGTTAGGACTTTTCAAGTTTTGGTTCTGATTAGGTTCAATTATAATATATGGTGGAGCGGAAAAGCTTTGAGTCGCAGTATGAAGGTATTGTCACGCCAACTATAATTTAAAATAGTCCATGAAGAACGGACACATTGACAAAGCACTGCAAACCCAAATGCGCTTTAAACCAAGCTTATAGTGCAATCACAGATAACAGATGTTTATCAGAGAACAAAATTTAACTGACCGAAGCTGTCAAGGAAGCCTTCAAAAGGTTCGTGGCTCGCAGTGGAAAGCCGATTCTCGTCATGTGCGACAAAGTGACTAACTTCATAGGAGCCAAACGCCAACTGGATGAGTTACAGCAGCTGTTCTTTGATCAAACGTTCTAGGATTCAATCGCCCGTGGAGTGATCGAGAACGGCATAGAATTTTGCTTCCATTTAGCAAGGTTCGTAACTTTGGCGGCCTGTGGGAAGCCACTGTCCTTCAAGGTCATTTCAAGCGTACAATCGGCGATGGAATTCTGCAGTACGAAGAGATGATCAATGATCATCGTGTTGCCACAAGTTGAAGCGATCCTCAATTCCCGACCACTCACGCTACTCAGTAACGATCCGTCGGATCAAGGGCGTAGCCAGCTTTTCGATCAGGGGGGGCAAGCACCCTTAGTAAATATGTACCTACTAGCATTTATAACTAAACGCAACACGATGAAATTGAATATATGTAATAACATTATATGAGGGACCCACAATCGAAGGGGTGTAAGTGACCATTTTGTCGATTTTGTGCTGAACATATCATAAAATTCTTCAGATTTCAAGCTTTCAGGAACTTTTTCAAGATAATTTTTACGATGATTAGAAAAAATACAAAAAATCGTAGAAAATTGGGTATATTTCGAAACTTTATACATTTTGTATGGGATGAAAAATTGGTGAAAAACTTTAAATCTCATTTACTCGAAAGTGTGTTTGTGTCACTTACACCCCTTTCCTTCTAACCCCCTCTTATTCTAAAAGCTTTATTTAACATTTAACCCTGTTGTATTTTGTACAATACATTAAAAAAGCTCGTCTGATCTACACAAATCAACGTGATGCTGGTAGCGGTGACCAATTTCTGGAAGATTAAGGGCTTTTATTAACTCGTGCATTATTTTGCTCTGATTTTTTTTTGTCAATGTCTACAAAACATTCATCAGAAATTATAGCTGAACTCTTTTGGAAATTACGAACTCTTTTGAGGATAAACCTAGAATTTCCTGGTTCCTGCATGCGTCCATTTATCTTTCAATACTATTTGCTGGAGGAATTCCCCTAGAAATTTTCGAATTCCTTTAAGAATTTCAGAAAATAAACCTGTACGAATTCCTGGATAAATTATGGGAGGAATACCTAGTGAAATTTCTGAAAAGATCTCATGAGGAAATCCTAGAAAAATCCTAGATGAATTTCTGGGGGATTCTTTGGAGGAAATTCTGGAGAAATTTTTTGAGGAATTCTGGACGGAATAAGAAATCTCTATAAAAAATCCTAGAGGAAATCTTAGAGAAATTTGTGAAGGAATCCTTGGAGGAATGCCTGTAGAAACTTCTAAGCAAATTCTTGGACGAATTCTTGGATTAGACCCAGCAGGAATTCCTGGAGAATTTTTTTGAGTTAATTCTTGGAATCCCTAGGAGAATTCCGGGAGAAATTCCTGAAGAAATCTCAAGAGGAATTCTGGGAGGAATTACTGGAGAAATTTCTGAAAAAAATCCCTTGAGAAATTCCAGGAGGATTTCCTCAAAGAACCCTTGGAGGATTTCTGGAGGATTCCCTGGTGTAAGCTATGGGAATATCCCTCGAAAAATTTGTGGAGAAATCCCTGAAGTAATTCCTGGAGGAATCTCTGGAGGAATGTCTGGAGGAATCCCTGGAAATTTCCTCAAAGTTTTCCTGGAGAATTTCCTGAAAGAGTCTCTGAAGAAATCCCAAGAGGTTTTCAAAAGAGAAATTCCTGGACGAATTGCTGGCATAATTCCTGAAGGATGACAGGCGTATTCCGGAAGAAATTCCTGGGGTATTTCCTGGAGGTATTCATGAAGAAATTTCCTGGGGAAATTTCTAGATAACATCTCGGAGGAATAAATGGAGGAGTTCCTAGTGGTATTCCTGTGGAAATTTCTGAAGGAATCTCTAGAGGAATTCTTGAAAGAATTACTGGATGAATATCTAGAGGAATCTCCAGAAGAACTCTGAGAGATTTCTGTTATTTTTCTATTTCTGAAAGAACCCCTTGAGAGATTCCTGGAGGAATTTCTAGCGGAATTGCTAGTGCAGTTCCTAGAGAAATTCTCGAAGGAATTCCTGAAGGAATCCCTAGGGTTATCCTTGAATAAATTTGTGAAGAAATCCCTGGAGGAATTTTTGGAGGAATCCCTGGTGGAATACCTGTAGGAATACCTGAAAAATTCCTGTATGAATTCCTGGAGAATATTCTTGAAGAATTTCTGAAAAAATCCCGATAGGATTTCCTGCAAAAATCTATGGAGAAACTTCTAGAGGATTTCCTGGAGGAATCTTCCAAGAATTTCCTGAACAGAATTTTCATGGAGAAATCTTTGGAGGAATCTCTTAAGCAATTCCTGATGGAATCTCGGGAGAAATTCCTGGAGAAATACCTAGAGGAATTGCTGACATAATTTCTGAAAGATGTCCAGGAGCATTTCCTGGAGAAATTCCTGGGGGAGTTCCTGATGAAATTACTGGGGTTATTCCTGGAGAAATTCCTGGATAAAATCCTGGAGGAATTACTAGAGGAATTCCTTTGGGAATTTCTGGAGGAATCTCTAAGAGGAATTCTTGGAAGAATTACTGGATGAATTTCTAGAGAAATTCTGGAAGATTTCTATTTCTATTCTATTATTTTTCTATTTTTGAAAATAACCCCTGATAAAATCCTGGAGGAATTTCTACCAGAATTTCTGGATTCTTGGATAAATCCTTGCCTGAAGGAATCTCTGGGGGAATCCTAAAAGAAGTTTGTATAGAAGTCCCTGGGGGAATCCCTGAAAAATTACTGATGGTACTCCTCCAGGAATTTTCTGGAAGAATTTATGAAGAAATCCCTACAGGATTTCCAGGAAGCATCCTTCTGGAGGATTTTCTGGAGCAATTCCAGAAAAATTCCTGAGGGTATTCCTGGAGAATTTCCTGGAAGAATTTCTGTAAAAATCTCCAGAAGAATTTCTGGAAAAAATCCTGGAGAAATTGTTGACATAATTTCTGAAGGATGTCCAGGAGCAATTCCTGGATCAATTCCTAGAGAAATTTCTGGGGACATTCCTTAAGAAATTCTTGGAGTAATTCCTGAAGAATTTCCTGGAATAGTTCTTGGAGAAATGCCTGGAGGAATGCCTGAAGGAATTGTTGGAGGTTCTCCTGTAGGAATTGCTGTTGGAATCCTTGAAGGAATCTCTTCAACAACTTCTGGATGAATTTTTGGGGGAATCTATAGAGGAGCTCTGGGAGAAATTTCTGAAAAAATCTCCTGAGAAATTCCCAGAGGGATTTCAAGAGAAATCTCGGGAGGAATTCCTGGAGAAATCCCTGGAAAAATCCCTGAAAATGTTCCTGGACGAGTTTTAAGCGGAATTCTTAGAGAAATATCTGTAGCGATTCCTGGAGGAAAACCTGAAGGATTTCTTGGTGGAATTTCTGGAAAAAATCCAGAAGGCATTCCTAGAAAAAATCCTTGAAGAATTTCTAAAGGAATTCCTCAAGAATTTCCTGGAGTAACTCCTGGATGAATTGCTGACATAATTTATGATGGAGTTCCTTGATTAATTCCTGGTGTAATTCCTGGAGGAATCCCTGAAAAAATTCTGAAGGTATTCCTGGTGGATATTCTTAAAGAATTTGGAGAATCATTGGAGAAACTTCTGCAGGATTTCCTGGTGGAATCTTCAAAGAATTTCCTGAAGAGTTTCCATGGAGAAATCTCTAGAGGAATCCCTTAAGCAATTCCTGATGGAGTCTCGGGAAAAATACCTAGAGAAATTGATGACATAATTTCTGCAAGATGTCCAGGAGCAATTCCTAGAGAAATTCCTGGAGAAATTCCTGGATAAAATCCTGGAGGAATGCCTGAACAAATTCCTACAGGTATTTCTTTGGGAATTTCTGAAGGAATCTCTAGAAGAATTCTTAGAAGAACTACTGGATGGATTTCTAGAAGAATTCTGGGAAATTTCTATTTCTATTCTATAAGTTTTCTATTTCTGAAAAAATCCCTTGAGAAAAACCTGGAGGAATTTCTAGTGGAATTTCTAAATGAATTCTTGGTTAAATCCTCGAAGGAATTCCTGAAGAAATCCTTGGAGGAATCCTAGAAGAAGTTTGTAAAGAAGTCCCTGGGGGGAATCCTAGGAAAAATACTGATGGTATTCCTCCAGGAATTTCCTGGAAGAACTTATGAAGAAATCCCTAGAGGATTGCCAGGAAGAATCTTCAGAGGAACTTCTGTGGGATTTCCTGGAGGAATCTTCGAAGGATTTCCTGGAGGAATCCCTGAAAAATTCCTGAGGGTATTCCTGGAGAATTTCCTGGAAGAATTTTTGAAAAAATCTTCAGAAGAATTTCTGGAAAAATTCCTGGAGAAATTGTTGACATAACTTCTGAAGGATGTCCAGGAGCAATTCCTGGATCAATTCTTAGAGAAATTGCTGGAGATATTCCTTAAGAAATTCTTGGGATAATTCCTGGAGAATTTCCTGAAATAGTTCTTGGAGAAATTCTTAAATAAAATCCTGGTGGAATTGCTGGAAGTTCTCCTTTGGAAATTGCTGGCGGAATTCTTGAAGGAATTCTAGAAGGAAACTCTGCAGGAATTCCTTCAACAATTTATGGATGAATTTCTGGGGGAATCTCTAGAGGTGCTTTGGGAGAAATTTCTGAAATAATCGCCTGATAAATTCCCGGAGGGATTTCAAGAGAAATCTGTGGAGGAATTCCTGGAGAAATCCTCGAACGAATTTCTGAATAAATCCCTGGAAAAATCACTAAAAAAGTTTCTGGAGGATTTTTAGTGCAAGTCCTGGAGGATTGCCTGTAGCAATTCCTGGAGGGAATACTGGAAGATTTCTTGGCGAAATTTTTGGAAAAATTCCAGAAGGTATTCCTAGAAAAAGTCCTGGAAGAATTTCTGAAGGAATCTCTGAAGGATTTCCTGGAGTAATTTCCAGAGGAATTCCTGAAGAAATTCGTGGATAAATCTCTTAGGGAATTCGTATACCAGAAATAATCGCAGATGGAGTTCTTGAACAAATTCGGGAGGAATCCTTAGAAGAGTTTCTGAAGAAACTCCAGAAGGAAACCCGGAAGAAATTTCAAGAGGAATTACTAAGGGAATCCCTAAGCAGTTCCTGGAGGAAGTATTCCAGCAAAGAGGAATTGCTGGAGGAACCCTAAAAATAGTTCGTGGGAGAATCTTTGGAGGTTGTTTGATATAAGTTGTTTCAGAAAGAGTCATAGAAGGAAGTCCCGAGCTAAGCCCTGCAGAAATTCTTGGTGGAATCTCTGGAGGATATCCTAGAAGAACACCCGTAGAGATTAATGGGGGAATCTCTAGAAATACTCCTGGAGGAATTTCTGGAGAAATCTCTATACGCATTTCTGAATCAATCCTTGGATGATTTTTTAGAGAAATCACTGCAACAATTCCCAGAGGATCCCTTAAGATCCCTGAATTCTTAGAGGATCTCTGAAGAAATTAATGGAGAAATCCCAGCAAAAGTTTCTGAAGAAATTGCAGATGGAATCCTTGGAGAAATCCTGAAGGAATTCAAAGAAGAGTTCGTGGAAGAACTCTTTGGAGAATCCCTGTAGCAGTTCCTGAAGAAACTCCAGGAGAAATCCTGGGGAATTCCTAAACAGTTCCTGGAGGAAGTATTGGATTATTTTTTGGAGTAGTTCCTGAAAGAATTCCAAGAAAAACTCCTGAAGGAATTCTAAAAAGTGTTCCTGGGGGAACCCTTGGAGGATTTTTTAAAATAATTCCTGGAGTTGTTTCTGAAAAATACACAGAAGATATTCCCGAGTGCATCCTTGGAGGAATGCTTGAAGGGAAACCTGGAAGAATTACGGAAGCAATCCCATGATTAATTCCTTAAGAAATCCCAGGAAAGCTTTCTTAACAAATTCCTGGAAAAATTTCTGTTTGAAAAAAAAAACGAAGGCATCCATGTCCGCAATAATTTTTGGACAAATTATTGTTGGAATCTTTGGATGGACTCACAAAAGAATGTTTTGTACAATGATTTAAGGAACTCCTGGAAATTCCTGGAGGAATCATCGAAAACAGCACTGGAACAATCACTGAAGGAACTTCTAAAGATATCCCAGGAGAAATTCCCGGAGGAATGTCTGGTGAATTCCATACAGGAATTCCTGAAAAACTCTATGGAGCAATCCTGAAGGAATTCATCTATGTATCCTTGCAGTAGTATCTGTAAAAAAACTGAAGGAATCGTGGGAGGAATTCTTGGTTCATTTCTTGGAACAAACCCTAAAAAACTATCTGAACCCTACAAGATGTCCATAGAAAAATTCACGCCACGACCCCCCTGCCCCCTTCTGGCTACGCCCTTGCGTCGGACTTCGAAGCGTTGACGCCAGGTCACTTCTTCGCTCAGCGACCGTTGGCAGCAGTTCCAGAGCCATCTCTAAAAGACCTACAACGGAATCGGCTGTCGATGTGGCAGCAAGCGCAAGACTACGTTCAGAAAATCTGGACCAAGTGGTCCACTCAGTATCTATCCCTTCTCCATAACCAGATCAAATCGACCCGGAAACGGGTCAACATTTCTGTTGGAACTCTAGCCTTTCTTAAGGAAGACATGCTCTCGCCTCTCAGGTGGAAACTGGGCCGCGTCATTCAAATCCACGCTGAAACATCCGTGTTGTCACTATCACGGCCCAAGACCGCAAGTATCAGAAGGCCATTCCGAAGATCTGCGTCCTCTCGATCCGCGACAACCTGGAATTTTTCTAGCAATCTCTTTGCACACCATTAGCTTGAAGTCAACAGATATAGGTACATGCAATAGTAAGCCAATACAGTTATCTCGGATTGCGCACAGAGACGGTCGGCCGTTCTAGGGGAGTCATAGGGGATCGCGATGATGAACTTGCGGGGATAGCAAAGTCCCTTAAAAAGACAAGGACTAAACGAAACTCAACACTAGACAACGGACACGCAGAGCATGCTCCAGTGGATACGGAGAAGAAACATTTCTCAATTTCGCCCGAAGCGGGAATCGAACCCTCACCCTATAGCATAGTGCGATTGGTAGCTTGGTGACCCTAACCGCACGGCTACGAGGCTCCACATAGCGTAGGTAAGGCCCCAGGTCCGAACGGAGCCCCGAAGCACAACGAGGGTGTGTAAACAGTCTCTTGAGTAATCAGTTCAGCTTCCAGAGAGGGAGTTCGTTTTATAGGCGTCAAATGCAATTAGTTTGAAATAAATTCAAATTTATTTTTTAAATGATTAACAATTTTATGTTTCTTTTTATTAATATGAGAAAAGAATTCGTAAAACTACTTTTTATAGGTTTGCAATGAATCATGCTTTATTGAATCCTTTTAACTGTTGAACATAATTATGAAAGCATCCTTAGTTTCAATTCAGCTTGAACTGTTCAGCCAGTCTAGCATATTTCATTAACACACGTAAGGCTGTAATTGCCCCACTCATCGTGTTGGGAACCAACAAACCTAATCAAAACGAATCAGGAAAATCACTCAGGCCACCCGGTCTTATGTGTACAAGTGTTGTGATTGCTGAACCACAATAAGAGGATGCAACTAATGGGATGTTCTCCGGAGCAGCATGAAACAATGCTTGATTGACACTCTGTTTGTTCTTTCTAAACACATAGTACTTGGATCTGAATCTAGAGTAGTGCAAAAGGGTGCTTTTTCCAATATGTACAAGAAATTCTTTGTCGCCATACGATTCAAAAGAGTATAATTAAATCCAAAGAAATGGAGTCAAGCACTTGGTGTATCGTACGGAAGGTGCATGGAAAGATTTTCAATTAACTAAGAGTGCCAGCTGTTACGTCTGTCGGTCACCCATTTTATTGAATTAAAATGCAACATCAAATGTAGGGAAAAAAACTGTCGCTGTAAAACCAATCATATCCGATTTGACAAGGAATGAGTCGTGTTGGCACAACAGAAATTGAAAACTATGAAACTAACAAGACGTAATAGAAACTTTAAATTGACTCTTGATTTCACATTGAATTCCAATTCAATCAAACATTTAGAATAATGAAGAACCAAACTCGAATGCCATACTGATCCAAGTCAAATTTAATTCAACTCCAGGTAAACGCCAAAACATCTAGGTTTCCCCAAACGGTTCAACAGCACGAACACTCTCGATCCATTTGGCCCCCGCCAAAACTAAATATATCGGTATTTGAACGCTCCACAACAGCCCATATCCTGCTAATGAACCTGTATTTACCCACCTACCGCGAATCCTCGTATCAAGTCTCGCCAGGCAGGTTCGATGACGGCGCGATGCGTCGGAACAGCCCGCAACACCAATTAACCGGAATCGAATCAGACCGCGTAAAATCATCCTAATTGAATGTTAACTAAATACCGAGTCGACTGGTGCTGTTGCTGATAGCGCAGTCAGTGCATCAGTGTGGTGACGGTGTTTAGAGTCACGGAGTCGCACAATTAAACATTTGCACGAGTGTTCACAGTGAAACGATGGTTTTGGGAATCACGGGATTTGGGGAGCGGGCGTAAACGGATTTTCAAATCCTCTCCCGGGAGCATGGTGCGGCTCAGCGTTGATTTCAAGTCAGCTGCTAAACTTGAAGGACTGAATCTTACAGAATTCACAGTGCAAATGGTTGTCGTCGAACGGCTTAAACTGGCCGTGACGCTTAAAATCTTAGGTGTATTACAGTTTTATACCATTTGTTTCAGTATTTCTATAGTTTTGGTGCCCAAAATCATAAAAGTGGCGGTGATTTTTTTTATTGGGATGTGCTAGATCGCGGAAGAGGCATTCTTGCAGGAATTTCGTTTTTTGATTCATCAAGAATTCTTTTGAAGATTTCTCCAAGGCTCCAAGAACTCTTTTAGAAAATGTATTCGTTCTCATTTACTTCGTTAGAATTTTCAACAAGATTACATCCACGGAAACTGCTTGAATTTCATATAGGAATACTTTCAGGATTCAACCATTTTTTCCGATTTTTTGGTCGAAAGAAGAACCTTGCAGGATTTCCTAGAATAATCGCAGTATGAATTCCTCTGAAGATTCCTCCATTATCGCTTAATAATGCATTCGTGTCCTTGTATTTCTTTAGATTTTTTTCCAGGAATATCTCCAGAGATTCTTGATGGGGTTTTTGATTGAATTTTCTCAGGTTTCTTTTTTGGGATTTTTCAAGAATTTTTTTTTAAATTATTATCTTGAAACTTTTTATGAGGAGTTTTTTCAGAAATTTTCACAGAACTTCCTCCTGAGAATCCTTCAGGTAATCTTAACGAAATTCCTTCAAAGATCGCTACACAAGTCCGTGCATGCATGCATTTCTTCAAATATTTCCAAAGGACTTTTTTTAATTTTTTAAATTCATTTGGAAATCTCTCAAGAATTTGTTCAGTCTATTCGTTTAGAAATTCTTGCAGGAGTTTTCTTTAGAAATTTGGACATTTCTTAAGAGCTCTTAAATTTTTTTTAAATTTACTTCAGGTCCCTCCATATTATCTGGGCTCTTTCAGGTAATTATTTACAAACGCCTCAAAAGATTCTTCTGGAACTTTCTCCATGAACTTCTAGAGAAGTTCCTTCAGGTATTCTTCGAAGGATTGCTTAGGATTTTTTCGGGAAATTCTTCCATTAATAGCAGCAAAGGACTATCTGGTTCTTTCAAAGATTCTTCTAAAGCTTCCTTCAAAAAGTTCAATGTTTGGTGATTCTTTTAAAAAAATCTCTAGAAATTTTTGTTTCTACAGGATTTTCTTCGGAAATTTTGTTTAGAAACCCTTTCAGTAATTTTGTAAGAAATCATCTATAAATACCTTCAGTGATATATCCCAGACTTCATCCCTTTGAAGTTTTCTCCAGGAATCTCTCCAGAAATTTCTCAAAAAATGTTTCTGTTCGGACAAAACATAATATATGTATACATCAGATTATACCCCTTACTACACTACCTTTTGTACACATACATACACCAGTTTAAGGAGAATAAATAAAGCAGTACATCTTATGTCTCCGCCATGGCGATGTTAAAGATCGCGTTCAATTACAATTAATAACCACAACGTCAAGGGTTCAAGCCCGTTGCACGATCAGTTTCGTTTTCCTTTTTTTCTGGGAATTAAGGAGATACTCTCAGGAGCTTTTTATGTATTCCCTTAGGAAATAATTCAAGAAATAGTTTCAGCATTCCCCTAGGAAATGTTAAACAATTTCATCCGGGAATTTTCAAAGGTATATTCAGAAGCTTTTTAAAGGATTCCTTCAGACAGTCCTCTAGGAATTTCTTGAAAAAAAAAACTATCAGAGATTCTTTCAAGAATTCATCCATTTATTTTTATGAAATACTGAAAAAAAAAATTAAAAAATCATCGGAAATCTGAATTTTCGAGGAATTCTTGGAGGTACCATTAGAAGTATTTCCGAAGGAAACTCTTCACGAATTTTAAAGAATTTTTAGGGAAGTTTCTGAAAAACTCCATGTGTAATTTTTTGAGGAAATCCCTTGCTAAAATTCTTGAAGACATCCCTAAAATTCTGAAGAACGCTCTGGAGATATTTACGAAGGAATTCCTGAACGAATTCCTGAATGAATCTGAGAAAGAAATTCTGAAAGAATTCCTCCACGGATTTATGAAAAAATATTAAGTAGAAGCCCTGTGGAATCTTATTAGGAAGTCTCGCCTGAACTTCTAGAAGAAGATTTGAAGAAATCCCAGGGAAATTCTTGAAGAAATCTCAAAAGGAATTTCTAAAGAACCTCTTGGATAAATAGTTGGAAAACTTCTGCAAAACCCTTTGTGGAATTCCTTGAAAACATATTGAGGTACTTGAAGAAATAATAAGCTTCCATAAAAATCCCTTAAAATAAAAATCTTGAGATATTTCCAAATGAAATATAGACTGTTTCAGAAATTATAAATACACTAACGATTGACTACCATTTCAAATTGAGCACAATATTCAAAAAAGTTTCTTCTAGCTCTTATAGTCAACATGCTAACGAAGCAAAAAATACCAACTTTGTTGGTGTTTCTTGTGAAAGTTAAAAAGTAGGGATCTGTAAACAAGATGATGAAAAATTGAAGTAGCACAAAGTGGTCAAAAAATGTAGCACAGTAGAAAAGCAAAAAATCTTACAGATAAAATACTTAATTTCCAAACACAAAAAAAATACTGCATCGATAAGAAAAGATATTTCTCGATTGGTAAGAGTTATTTTACTGGAATATTTGATCAAGAACCATCATTACGGGCCTTCTCAATGCAAAAATTTTGGTTTCAAATTTCTCAACAATTTCTCAGCAACAAACGTTTAGCAAACGAATGTCTTAATTACTGCTTACTGCATTCGTTTTTATGGTATGAGAAGCTTTGTCATCTGAAGTATTGAATGAGCTGAAAAAAAAAATTTTAAAAAACCAATGCGTTCAGAAAAGCTCAGAAATCGTGAGGTAGTTCTTATATTCCGTAGAAAACCTTTAAAAATTAGAAACT
Organism: Aedes albopictus; assembly: GCF_035046485.1. Classification (NCBI taxonomy): domain Eukaryota; kingdom Metazoa; phylum Arthropoda; class Insecta; order Diptera; family Culicidae; genus Aedes; species Aedes albopictus. Next base: position 432,503,392 of record NC_085137.1, on the reverse strand, counting down.
TGATCTCAGAAAAAATGTTGTAGGAATGCCTTTATTGATTTTTCCCAGATTTTGATCAAGGCATTCCTTAGACAAATTGTTGAGAAAGCGAGTGTGATGAAAAGTTAGATAATTTTTGGTATTTAGTGATAAATAATGTTGAAATCATTAGAAACACCTTTGTGCAAATGCAAATTTAGAGAATGAAGTTAATTGTTAGAGAACACGACTGCTCTTCAAAATATCAAGACAATTCGAAGGAAATTCAAAAATATGGAGTACAATATGCTATATTCTGGAAGAAGTTGGTAAAAGTCATTAGAACAGTCCGTTTTATTTGATAAATAAAGTGTATTTATAATTTATGAAACAGTCTATAATGTATTATTTCCTGGGCAATATTTACGAATACATTGCTTAAAGAATCGGAAGATTTTATTGTTATTATCTTTATTACCGAGATTTTCAGCCCAATACTGATTCATATCGGTATTGGTGGATAAATTCTTCAAGGAAAACCGAGAAAAAAAAACTGTAATCACTGAAATTATTTATGCAAGAATCTCTGGAGGATTCCTGGAGGATTTTCTAGATGAATCGCAAAAGAAATTCCTTGACACATAATTGTGGGTATTTTCAATGGAATCCATAGAGTTACTCTTATGAATACGTGAATGAAATTCTGAAAGAATCTCTTCAAATACTTGAGAAAAATACTTGAGAAAAAAAAAACACTGGAAAACATTTTTTAAGAATTTCTGAAGAAATCCCATCCACCAAAAATTCTGAAAACGAATTCCTGGAAAAAATTCTCAAGTATTCCCTGACGGAGTTTCAGAAGAAACCCATGGAAATCTACCCAAAAGGATTTGTGGAGCCATTTCTGTAGGAATTCTTGACTAAATATCTGAATATTTCTTGAAGCATCCCAGGAAGTATTTGTGAAGAAACCACTGGAAGAGTTTCTGAAAAAATCTTTTGTTGATTTTTAGACCGATTTACTGGTGAAGTTTCTGAAGGAAGACATAGAGCAATTTTAGAAGGTTTCTCGAAAGAAACATTGGACAAATTCATAGAGGAATCTCATAAAGAATTTCTCCAGGAAAATCTTTGAAAAATCACTGGCAGAATTTATGGAGAAAACTATGGAGAATTTTTGAAGGAGCCTGGAAGTTTTTCTACAGATATCCTTGGAGAAATTTTTGAAAGAATTCTAAACGTTTTTTTCAAGAATCGTTGAAATAATTTTTGAAGAAGTTTATGGATAATTTCCACGAAGTGTGGTACGGTCTGGGGCCATTTGGGCAGGAGCACCAATTTTGGGCACTTGCTGCTATAACTCAATCAAATTTCAACCGAGACACAATCAGATACGCACAGTATCTAGCCATGTGCAAAAATTGAAGACAATCGGTTTAAAATTGACTGAGTTATAGCAGCAAGTGCCCAAAATAGGTGCTCTTGGCCAAATGGTCCCAGACCCTACTGATTTCTGAAAGAGTTTATGAAGGAATTTCTGAGGAAACCCATAGGAGGTTTTTTTGTGGAATTCTTGAAGAAATTTCTGGAGGATGCTCTAGAGGAAGTGCCAAATCAAATTCTACTTAAATTTTTAAAACAATCCGTGAAAAACTGTCTGAAAGGAATTCCTGGAGGATTTTCTAAATGAATTCATTACGCAATTTCTGAAGGAAACCAAGAAAGTTTTTACAAATGAGGTTTTAAATTAATTTCTGGTAGAAAATCTGAAAAAAAAATTGCAAAAATTGAAATGGAAGGAGATCTCATCAAAATCTGCGAATGCTTTTCTGGCACATATTCTTAAAAATGTCCTGGAAGATTGCCAGAAGGAATATTTTAAAGCACTTTAGGATTTTGTCAAAAATCATGGGAAATTTCTGAGATAGATGATTTTTAAAATGAATCCCTCGATAAATTTTTGAAGAAATTTCTCAAGAATTTCTGGAGATATTTTGAATATGTGAAGGATTGTAATATTCTCTTAAATAATCTTTGAAAAAAATGGCCGGAACAAATTTCACTTTCTTCTATTGTCACAGTGCTTGTTGACTCGTCAAGCGGGGATAATAAATAAATAAATCTATTTGGTGAAAAAATGCCCAAACTCATCAGACTTGTAAATATATTATCTAGGCGCCTTTTATTTCATCTTAAAATTTCAAAATCTCGTAAATAATTCATTTGTGTGCCCTTTAAAAATGTTGAATTTCGACCAAAATTATAAATTACTGATAAATAGCTTGTAGGGTAGCCTAAACTTATATGAACAATCTAGTATTCGAAAAATGCCTAGTCCTCCTCCTGAATCGATTATTTTGGATTCCCAGAAGCTACGTTCAAAATTTGAGCTGCATTAGTTTAATCTCAGCGAGCTAAAAGTTTGTATGGGAAAATTTATGACTTAGATTTTTGCCGCTAGAAACGCTAAACAACTTTGTCAAAGAATGCAAAGTGATCCGATGCCTGTGGAAAAAGGTATACCCTAGACCCGCCTTTCTCAAACTATGGGTCGCGACTCACTAGCTACACGCGTCTATAAAGAAGCTTGTGGAAGGCTGCCATAGGCAAAGTGAGGTTAAACATTCGGATTGCATTATTGATATTATTCCTTTACATGTACTGGAAAAACAACAAGAATGTTTCGCCTCATTTTACCTAGGCTACAACTTTTTTACAGGCTTCAGATCACTTCTCGGTCTTCGACAAAGTTATTTTACAGCGCCGCTTAGCGACAACAATCAATCCCATAAGTTTCCATAAGGCTCCTACCCCTGCTTTTTTTCTAGAATTTTGTTATGAAAAATGACCATTTTATTGAGTCGTTTATCTGTTAGCCGTTTTTATTGTATTTTGTAACATTATTTTGTGGAGTATTCAAACATTTTCGAACATTTCTGTGGAAAAATTATTGCATAATTGGCGCTTTTTATTACTCGGAAATTTAATAGACATCAAAAGTTTTTATATATTTATACACTATTTGTTAATGATAACATACAGTAATAATATAGACAGAGTAAGTAGAACAACAAGTCGAATGGACAAACATTCCGAACATAGTTCTGCATTTTCCCAAACTCCAGCTTCGTAAAAAAATAAAGTTCTACAAGTGTCATCCCATGACCCACACATTTTCAAATGCTCATAAAAATCGCCTTCGCTTGTACAAACAATTTCCAAAGTCATCCAACCAATAGGAAGCAATCAGTGAAGTACTAGATTGAAAGTAGTGAGCTGGATTTTTGTATGGTGAGATGATCAATTCTCCATTTCTGCAATAAAACGGTGCAAACAGCGTGGGTTATACGATTTCTTGCCTAATTTGATGATGTTTGAGCAAAAGTTTGAGTAACTGTGTTGTTCAAGTTGCAAAAAATAAATAATACAACAACACAGTTACCCAAACTTTTGCTCAAACAGCATAAAATTAGCGAAGAAATCATATAACCCACGCTGTTTGCACCGTTTTATTGCAGAAATGGAGAATTGATCATCTCACCATACAAAAATCCAGCTCACTACTTTCAATCTAGTACTTCACTGATTGCTTCCTATTGAAAAAGGACGGTACGAATCCAACCGTTCATCCGGCAACCATCCCAGACAGGTACGTAAAGGTACAGCTGCCATGCTTCTAGTGGGTAGGTACCTACCTACTATGTGTGATTGACAAACATTCAATTTATCACGATCGATGTCAAACCTAGTGAAAAATTGATGCAATTCGCCGCTGCTGTCGGGCTCGGTTTTGCGGCCGTCGTCGTCGTCTTTACCCCTTTTACCGTTGTCCCACATCATCGCCGTCCTGCCCAACAGATCTCACTCGGCCCTTGACGTTTTCTTCATGTTATTTGTTGCTTTCGGTTTTGGCATTGGACCAGGAGGGCCATCATGCCAAAAAATGTGTAGTTACCTACACTGTGTGGGTTGTATGACCTAACGTCGAGGAAGGTTAGTGTTTCCAATATTTTTTATATGGCCAAATACTCTGTTTCCTTCGTACGTTTGCGTCCGAAAAACATTTTGAACAGATGGGTTGGTCCATTGAGTGGATGCAATCGTTAGAAGGATACAAATTGTTTACAGAAATGTTCAACGACCTGGACCGGACGATTGACGGGTGTTTTGATGACGGTGCTTTGTAGAAGAGTTTAATTCTTAAAATGGGGAACATAAACCAAAGAATTGGTTGCTAATTTTTCAAAAAAGATTTTCCTTTGTCAGAAAATGGAAATACCAGCCATCATTCATTTGCACTTCACCACATTTAAGATAGCTCAGTCACGCCCAATGCTCGCCGGATCACGCTCCGGCTCCATCTGATCTTCCAATCTTCCAATCATGATTTCTGCACTCCACGCCATTTTGTACTAACCGGATCAGAAGCGAAGACCAACTTGGCAGGGTTGTTATACGTCATTCTGACAACATGCCCTGCTCACCGTATGCTTCCAGCTTTGGCTACCGCCAGTTATTCTCAAAGTGCAATTTAAGCAGCTCATACTACATACAAACATTTATTTGTTCAACATCGCATTTAAACAAGACATAATCAACAATAGTACGTGTGGAGCGGACCTGGTGTGATGGTTAGAACACTTGACTATCACGCCGAGGACCTGGGATCGAATCCCATTCCCGACAAACTCGCAAAATGTGAGTTCTTCCTTCGGAAGGGAAGTAAGGCGTGGGTCCACCTGGTCTGCCCATCGTGCTCTCTGCGCTCCACACCTTCTTGTGCCAACCGGATCAGTTGCAAACACCAGCTTTGCAGGGTTGTTATCCGGCATTCTTGCAACATGCCCTGCCCACCGTATCCTTCCGGCTTTGGCCACCTTCTGGATGCTGGGTTCGCCGTAAAGTGCAGCGAGCTCGTGGTTTATCCTTCTCCGCCACAAACCGTTCTCCTGCACGCCGCCGAAGATCGTTCTTAACACGCGTCGCTCGAAAACTCTAAGTTCTTGTAGGTAGCATGGGTAATGTCTCGTATCCGTAGAGGACCACCGGTCTTATTAGCGTTTTGTACATTGTGCATTTGGTGCATGGGTGAATCTTTTTCGATCGCAGTTTCTTCTGAAGCCCGTAGTAGGCTCAACTTCCGCTGATGATGCGCCTCCGAATTTCACGGCTCACGTTGTTGTCAGCCGTCAGTAAGGATCCGAGGTAGACGAATTTCTCCACCACCTCGAAAGTATCCCCGTCTATCGTAACATTACTAACCAGACGGATCCGGTCGTGTTCGGTTTCGCCTACCAGCATGTACTTTGTTTTTGAGGTATCACCACCAGTCCGACCTTTGCTGCTTCGCGTTTCAGGCAGGTACAGCTCTGCCACCGTTCCAAATGTTCTGGCGATAATGCCCATGTCGTCCGTAAAGCACACAAATTGGCCGGATTTTGTGAAAACCGTTCCCCGGCTGTTGAGCCCGGCTCGTCGCATCACACCTCCCAGAGCGATGTTGAAGAGAAGGCATGGGAGTCCGGCGAGATTCGCAGTCCCCGGCGAGATTCGAATGAACTGGCTAGTTCACCCGAAACCCTCACGCAGTTTCGCACACCGTCCATCGTTGCTTTAATCAGTCGAGTCAGCTTCCCAGGAAAGCCGTTTTCGTCCATGATTATCCATAGCTCCTCGCGGTCGATACTGTCGTATGCCGCTTTGAAGTCGATGAACAGGTCATACGTTGGGACCTGGTATTCACGGAATTTCTGAAGGATTTGCCCTACGGTGAAGTTCTGGTCCGTTGTCGACCGGCCGTCAATGAAGCCGTCTTGATAACTTCCCACTCATTCGTTTTAGGTGACAGACGATGGAAGATGATCTGGGATAGCACTTTGTAGGCAGCACTCCTCAGGTAGCTGTTCGGTTTCCAGATCCTGACTACCAGCCGATGCAGACAGGTGGCGAACTTTTCTGGGTCCCTCTCGATGAGTTCAGCTGCGATACCATCCTTACCAGCTGCTTTGTTGGTTTTGAGCATCCTTAACTTCCCTCAGCGTGGGAGTTGGTTCATTTCTGTCCTCCGCTGCACTGGCAGCTCACACATTTTGGATCAATACCGGCGCCGGCCAAGTCCTTACAGTCAGATGGGAACGGCAAGAAATGTTTGAGTGTGATGGTTATTGCTACTAGAGACCGAGAGCACTCTGCACCCTTACAACCAGCATGGATGGGTAGAATGTGAGATCTAGGAGGCAACTTTGGTCAGTGATGCGATCCATGGATAGGGAATATATTTAGGTGATAGATTGTGTGTTGATTACTCTGAAGGAGAAGCGGTGGTATAACTCGGTTGGTTGCATAACGTGCAAACATTATGTACATGACAGATTGACAATGTACCATGCTGTCGTGTGAAGCATAGTTGTTCCAGGTTCTATGGGAATTCCTATAAATATGGGGAAACTATGCTGCCAAGCCAGTATAAAAGTTGGAAGAAGGGAAACAAACCGTTTCTGCGCTAGCGATGGCCATGAACTTGTGAATTTGCAGAAAAGAGAAAATGAGAAAAGTAGTTATAAAATTACAAAGTAGGAGGGCATGGACAGGCTAGGGATTGATCCCGACCTCCTGCATACGAACCAAAAGCAATAGCAACTAGACCATCATGTCCGGCTTGTAAACCTGTATTTCTTATAAAACGCAATCTGTACAGATGCTCAAAAAGCTGTATAATACATATAAATCTGTACAGGGTATTCGGTTCCCTCATTAATCATGTGGCTCCCATTTTCATCTTACGAAAATCAAAGGATTGAAGCGTTGTTTGTTAAGTTTTATATTTTGGTATTTTTGCCTTTCTCGTGCACCAAGGTGTACCGAAAGGCTATATGTTCACTCCAAAAATGAAAATTTGATAGAGCCTCCGGAGGGGTCAAGTATTATATACCAATCGACTCAGCTCGACGAATTGAGGTGATGTCTGTGTGTGTATGTGTGTGTGTGTGTATGTATGTATGTGTGTGTATGTATGTGTGTGTGTATGTGTGTATGTGTACAAAAAAACTCACATCACTTTTGGGCAGTAAACCTCAACCGATTTTAATGACCGATGGTTCATTCGACGTGGAATCTGGTCCCATTGTTTCCTATTGAAAATGGTTCAGATCTCCAGCCGTTCCGGAGTTATGGCCATTTAGGTGTTCCGGACCAGTACCCCAGGAAGGGGCCAGATATGAAAACACTACAAACCCATCCATGCGGCACATCAAACTACGGCACGATAACTTGTTGAATGGTAAGCAGAAAAATAGTCTCAGACCATATCTGAACCGGTAGTGTCCCGGAACCGGTTCCAGGTGTCCTGCCGGAAGTGGCCAAACATAAAAGTGATTTCGATAACGCGATGAGCAGTAAGCAGGAAAAATTTCTCAGACCATATCGGAACCGGTAATGTTCCGGAACCGGTTCCAACTGTCCCGCCGGAGGTGGCCAAGTAAAAAAGTTAACCAAACTCATGCATGCGACATATCAAATAGTGGCTTTTTTGATTTCCTGATGTACAGTAAGCAGGATATTCTCAGACCATATCTGAACTGGTTGCGTTCCGGAACCGGTTCCGGGTGTCTCGTTGGAAGTTGCCAATATAAAATTGAACCAAATCCATGCATGCGACATATCAAGCCGCAGCTTTTTCGGTAAGCTGATGAACAGTAAGCAGGAAAGCTTTCTCAGACCATATCGGAACCGGTTCCAGATGTTCTGCCGGAGGTGGCAAAGTATAAAATTTAACCAAGCCCATCCATGCGAGATATCAAATAGTGGCTTTTTTGTTATCCTGATGAACAGTAAGCAGGGAAATATTTTCAGAACATATCTGAATCGGTAGTGATCCGGAACCGGTTCCGGGTGTCCCGCAGGAAATAGTCAAATATAAAAGAGAACAAAACCCATGCAAGCGACACATCAAATCGCGGATTTTTAGGTATTTTCTTGGGTATTTTGATTTGGCAAAAAAAGTTTCCGGACATATTGGGGAAAACCGGTAGTGTTCCGTAACCGATTACGGTGGCCCCATCGGAAGTGGCCAAATGTAAAGGAGAACCAAATCCCTGAATTCGACACAATAAATGACTTTTTAGGTAACCTGATGAACGGTTGACAAGAAAAAAGATCATAGACCATACTTTCGAAAACCAATAGTTTGCTGAAACCGGTTCCAGGTGCCCCGAAGGAAGTGGTCAAATATAGAACGGAACCAAACGCATACAGGAAGCACATTAAATAACGGCTTCTTCGATAACGCGAAGAACGATCCGTCTCAGATCATATTCACCGGTTGTGTTCCGGAACCAGATTCGAGTGCCTCGCCGGAACTGGCAAAATGCTCAAATGAACCAAACCCATACATGCGTTACATCAATTTGCGACTTTTTAGGAAAACTGATCAACATTTTGCATGAAATTAGTCTAAGACCACATCAGGGACAATCGGTAAGTGGTAAAATGTGAAATTCGACAATGATTGCAGCGAAATTATCCGCGTAAACTTTTAATTCGATAAACTAACTCTATTTTGTTTAGATTGTATGATATATTTTTGACTCATTTCACGATTCTGGGCTTCCGAGGTTCACTGCGATTGATCACCAAACGGATCAGGTGTCGGAAAGCACCTAATTTGAACTTTCGGAAGTAGCAGCTGCACGAGGAGCCGCTGCGGGTGTGAGTAACACCACAATATCGGATCATTCGTATTTACAGTGTGTTCACTAGGACATTTGATAATTTTTTAATTCGACGAATGAGTGGGGTACAAATTAAAAAGTGTCGTATTAAAGAATGATGAATACGCGGGGTTTGACAGTACATCAAGTAGCAGCTTTTGTGATAATCTCTTCTTCTTTATGGCTTGACGTTCGCATTGGAACTTGGCCTGCCTCTCTTCAACTTAGTGTTCTTTAGAGCACCTCCACAGTTATTAATTGAAGAGGTTTCTTTGCCTGCCATTGCATGAATTTGTATATTGTGAGGCAAGTACAATGATACACTTTGCGCAGGAAGTCCAGAAAATTTTCCCGACCGGAACGGGAATCGAACCCGCCGTTTCCGGATTGGCGATCCATAGCCTTAACCACTAGGCTAACTTTAGATAACCGGTAGTGTCCCGAAACCAGTTCTGGGTGTCCCACTGGAAGTGGTCAAATGTAAAAGTGATATGTACCCATGCATAAGATAAATCAAATCGTGTTTTTTAGGTAACCTAATGAACGTTGCTCCGGAACCTGTTCCAGTACCGCATCGAAAGTAACCAAATATACCATGCGACACACCACATCACGGCTTTTTAAATAACCTGAGGAACGGTTAACTAGAAAATAGGCTCATACCACATTAGAGACTACCGGTAGGGTTGCACAACCAGCGTTTGATGCTACGAAAGTAAATAAAATCAATGCAAGCGATAAATATGCGTAAGAGAACACAATCTTGACATATTAAACCCACATACAAACAAACGTCTCACTATACTCACTACGTTCTTGTTTTCAACGGTCATTAAAATATAACCTAGGATGTGCAGAAAAAACTTTATCGAAGATTGCAAAGTGATCTGTGATTGTGTAAAAAGTTATATCTTAGCTTGTTAGTATCGTGTTGATATTGATCAGCCCCCAGTGTTAGTGAAGGTGCTCAAGCATTTAACTGAGAAATCTGATATTATTTAGCTCTGCTTATACGTTGAACATAACGTCGGACTATGTGCCGTCAATAGGTTTTAAGTCATTTCAATGATGGCTTGATTCAATGACCTTTGATAAAATGCTTACTTTTCTTAAAAAATATCAGGATTCAGGAACACTTTGACTTACGTCGACGGAAAAGTCGTGAGAACATATACGACGAGAAAGGCACTATCACCACTAGGTGGATTAATTTGGGTTTTTATAAGAAGTGAGCACGCACGAAAACAAAAAGAACGAAATCAATCGGTGCCGTAATCGCTTGCTTTCGAATAAGATGAATATGGGAGCGTGAGATAACTGATGGCACACATACCCTATATGACATCCCTGACAACTCTTAGCTGGCGGTCTTTATCATAGATTGACCCGTGGAAGCATGAGTTAGGACCACAGAACTGAGTTAGACACTCCTTCCAGGTTATCGACGTAACATTTTTGCAGCACAGTATCCTAATTGACATTTATCATTTTAAACCTTACATAAACTGATAAAAAAATGAAATTTGTTAAATTGTCAACACTTAACATGCATGCGGCCCAGCTCTATCAATCACAGAACTATTTTTAATCATAAAAATCCCTCATCTGACGCACCACAATCAATCACAGTCAATCGTTACGGTTTCGGTGTTGCATTTTTCACCAATCCCGATGGCAGTTAGTCAGTAGTGGGAGAAAGGTCAGACAAAGTTAAAAGCCAACTGCTGTAAAACGGTTCGCAAATTTCATCCGTACGTAGGACGTACCTTGGCTTGGCAGAACATACCCTTTTACTCAATTTGACGAACATTGATTTTTCGTCTCGCATCTGCAGCAGCAGCCAGCCGACATGCCAACGACGACGATAACGACGATACGGACGGATGTCAACTCAAAGCATTTGACAGCTGAATGTGGAATGGAAGTGACCATTGCTGCTCGGACATCGTCAGAGACGACGACGACAACCAGCGTCAGCGTCAAGTTGATGATGATGGGACAGGGAAAAAATTGATGTAAAATTAAAAGACCATCACCAGCTCACACTCCATCCATTATTCAGGGGCCGCAACTTGCGTCCGGTTTGGCAGATCAATCTGGTCAGTGATTGGGTTTTTTTTTTCGTCTGGGTATTGGACCGTGTGGCGTATAGGGTATGGTGGGGAAGTAGTAAACGCTTAGTTCACATTCTGCTCCAAATTTTTTCATGAGGATTTGCGGTTATTTTTCAAAAACGTAGCTCTTGGTGATTGAGCTAGAGATTTATGCAAGTGATTCTGATGTTTTCAGTGATTTTTCTTTTGTATAAAAACATACTAACATTTCTTGTACCGACTTTTCGAACCCACTAAGCAGAACACCCTCTTCGAATGAGTGTAATCAGTTTTGTACCTTTTAATTCCGCCCTATGTTGCTTATCCTTTAACAGTTACGCGTATTTCGACTACCACTTGTAATCTTCCTCAGTGTCAGTTATCCTTCATTTCTCTTCGCTATTCAAGTGCTCGTCGTAGTGGTACTTCCAGCTTTCGATCACCTTACGTTTGTCCGTCAGGAGGCACCCGTCCTTATCTCTGCAGATTTTGGACTGCGGGTTGCGTTGATTTTCTTGTAGAAGTTCCGTGGTTCTTGTGAACGACATAGCATTTCCATTTCCTCACACACTTTTCTTCTAGAAAAGGCGAGTCTGCTGCTTCCACTTTTACCTGAATTGCTCCACATTCTGTAGGGTTCCATGATGCAGCAGTATCGCTTGCGCTGCGTTCTTCTCCTTCAAAACCGCTCTGCACTCCTCGTTAAACCAATCGTTTAGTCAACCACGTTCTACTTACCCGATTGTGCCCTCGGCTTTGAGGGGTGTAAATATAGTTTACTGTTCTTCCCTTTGCGTGTCCGTCCCCTAGCAAGCACCAGTAACAGCCAGCACAATGATGACTGTGTCAGTGTGAAGCTGCCTCATTGAGAAGAGGAGCTTTGATAGAGCAAGTCGCCTTCACCGTGTGGTTCTGGATAATGCCAAGTGGTTCTACTGTAATTTGCTAAGATGGCAGGGAAGGGATTCATCCAGTGAGTTACGCAATTTTCACAGGCTTGTTGTTGATTTCTGCTTTAACTGTACTCCAGCAGTCCCTCAGAGGGCATCGAGCGCACCCTCGTCCGGCAACGCTTCCTTGAGATTATGCGCGTATGCGGTGGTGATATTGAATTGCTCCAGTTGCTCTAGATCGTATCGGGAGTAACCCTTGTTTAATTTCAATCTAGATGCATATCAAGGATCTTGGTCTTCACACTAGTCCTGTCGCAGGAATTTAGCTATATAATACAGCTAGAATTCTCCTAGGATTGCTACCAGTTTTCATCTTGTATATCGTTTCAGGATTTTTCTTGGGATTCCTTCGAGTATTCTTCTAAGGATTCTTCCAGGGATTCTTTTAGGGGTTATTTCTGGACAAGGGATACCTCCCAAGAATTTTCAAAGATTCCTCTAGAACTCATGCAGCCAATTCTCCCGGAGTCCTTTCTAAGCTCTCCCAGGGATTCCTTAATAGATTTTTCAAGGTTTTTTTTGAGAAATTTGTCCCGAGAATTGAAAATGTCTTTCAAATGTCCGAAAATGTCAAATGTCTGACATCAAATCAAATGTCTGAAAATGTCCGTCCACAATTCTTCCCAAGATTCTATCAGAAATACATCCTGGGATTTCTAAATTAATTTCTCCCGAAATTGTTTCATGGATTTCTTCCGGATTTTTTTTTATTAGGATTCCTTCAGCTATTTCCCCGGAATTCCTTTTGAGATTCTTTCCGGGACTTCCGTTATTGATGTAACCCAACACATCTCTATGACTCTGGCGTGGATTCTGGAGTTCTTTCTGAAATTCCGTTCGAGAATTCTCCCGGCATTCCTGATTTCTCCCGGGAATCCGTTACGTATTGCTCCCGTCCTGGGATTTGTCCTGGAAATTCTTCCAACATTCCTTATCCGATATTTTTCGATTTCCTTAAATTTCTCCTGGGATTCCATCTACAATTCTTGCACAGTTTATTCCTGAAATTGCATCAATGATGCCTCCAAGATTATTTCGAGACTCCTTCGAGAGTTGCTCTCAAAGTCCCTTCTTTATTTTTTACCAAGAGATTCTTCCCGGAATCCATTCAGTGCTTCTCTCAAGGGCATCTTCTGTCATAGATTTCTCCCGAAGTTTATTCAGGAATTCTTTACGGAGTTGCTCCAAGGATTGCTTCCAACGATTTCTCTCATGATTTTCCTCCTTCCAGGATTCTTTAAAAAAAAATCTCTCAGAATACATTCAAGGATTCATCAAGGACATTCTAAAAGATACGTTTCGAGATTGTTTGAAGAATTATACCAAAAATAGTTCAGAGATTATTTCAAAGTTTTCTGCCAAGATTCCAAGATTGGCAAGAAAATTTTGCCTGGGTTTTAATCGTGGGGATACTTTCTAAGATTTTCTCGGACTTTCGTTATTCATTCCTTCCTTTCTCCCATGATTCCTTCACAAAGACCTTCTGGGATCCTTTTATTGATTCTTCCCAAAGTTCCCTCAGGAATTTCACTGAAGATTTTTTCAGAGATTCTTTCAAGGATTTCCTCGATTCTCCATTGATGCCTTCATTGAAATTACTCGGAATTCCTCTAAAGATTTCAGGTATTCTTCTTTAGATTCGTTCAAGGATACCTTGTTACCGGACAATTGTCGGCAACAATAAGACCAAGGGTCTTACAGTGCATATTGTTAATTTTGAGCATGAGCATGAGCATGAGCATAGATGACCGTACTATTCGTAGTTGCTACTCCGTGATTGACCAGAACAATCGAAGTTGCACAAGGAACCAACAGACGGAGCTTGGGAGTAGCTTACCGTCCTCAATGTGCATCTTCGAGAATTCCAAACTTTATTAGGTCAATAACGGCGCCGGCCACGTCCTTACGGTCATCGAGGAAGGAAAGGAATGTTATTATGACGTGCGTTGCTTACTAAAGACCGAGATCACCTCTGCGTCTCCACGTCTGTCATGGGAAGGACTTTTTGTTAGTGGGGAGGGGAAAGGGCGCATGATATGAGTTCACTTTGGTAAGTGGAGTGATTCATGCAACCCTATTAATATCAAACCACTTATTTTCATTTGGACTAAAACAAAACACATGCCGACATCGAAGATGACGAACCATTCAGATAGTTTTCGAAGTGCGAAAATTAACGAAAGAGAAAATAAAGTGATTTGAACCAACGTGGCTTTGGAACTTGGGCCGACACTTGACGTGACGAACATTTCAATGTCTGTTGACTAAAATCGCAAAAAATGTTGATGTTGCATTTATCGTATCATAAATCGCCCCGTACGAAGATGAGCAGTCAAATAGACGACGACGACGACGACGACGTGCACGCGGACGATCCGAATGAAAACGCGGCCTGTACACTTTGCCACCAAAAACTCACTAAATCACCCCGTACGAAGATGAGCAGTCAAATAGACGACGACGACGACGACGACCGAATGAAAACGCGGCTTGTACACTTTTCAAAGCCAGCGCGCGATGCTTTGCTGCTGCCGAACTAGAACTACCGCACACTACTGACTGCTTGGCGTCCCGTCGTCGGAGCCCCGCAGAGAAAAGAGAAAAAATCGCAAAAATCTAGCAAAGCCAGCGCGTGATGCTTTGCTGCTGCCGAACTAGAACTACCGCACACTACTCGGTCTTACAGTGCATATTGTTAATTTTTGAGACAAATCGATAGATAACTATTTGCAAACAAGTAGCATTGCATTCCAGTAGGATGGCTCGTCATACACACGTCATAGCAAACAACACAAGAACCTTATATTATATAATAAAAGTTAACCTAACTAACAGCTAGAGCAATAAAACACTCAGAACAAAACAAAAAAAAACATGCATTTACACATACTTTTGCCTTCGTAGTCAATTATGACAGAGACCTAACAACATTTACTAACCTAAACTGAACGATTCGGGCGAATTGAAGTCGACGATTACCTGTTTCCGGAGAATCGGAGTATGAGTGCGGGAGAGATGAGAGATCGATGCGAGAGAATAAACGTACGTACAGACGATGAAGGTGTTAACAGGACGCTGGAGAATTGATTGAGAGGTAGTAGCTAGAGGACGATCGCAGAAGACACTACGTGCGCCGGTTAGAGGTCTCGAATCACCCAAGAAAAACAGATTTTGAAATTCCGCCGATATAATTGAAGTGTGTGTGGGAGCAGTATAGTGGACACGGAAACTGTCGTCCGGATTCGAGCACACGTATCGTGGACCAATCACCGAACGCCTGTCTGCAGAGAAAGGGAGATCCCCTCAACAAACGAAGACCGTGTTCAGCAGGAAGGTGGCGAGCCCAACGCTGGTGGCAGGCGAGCCCCCTCGTTATCGCCTTGTCACACGTGGCGAGAGCTCGACAACCGTAGTTTTGGCGGTGAGGGCTATTAGTAGCCCAACATCCAATGTGTTGTCGCTCCGTACACGAGCGTTTGGGACGTCACGACGAAGGTTGGACCGTTTTATTCCATGCGATAACCTGGCCTGCCAAATCAGCCTGGAATCCGGAAGAAGGCCTGTGGAATGTCGCCGGAGTGCAGCGGACGTCGGGCTACGGCACTATGCCCCCCCCCCTCTGGACGTACTAAGAGAAAGCATCAGTTCCCGGACCAGCGGTATCGGGTTACCGACCGTCTTAATGAACCTACCACATTGACCTTCCCGTAGGTCATCCACAATCTGGAGCGACGCTTGAAAGGTATGCTCCGACAACTCATTCTCTCCGCATGTACCGTTAAAGGGCCCCAACGGACGCAGCTCGGCCGCAACGGTACCCATCTATCCTTTCTTCCCCTTTCCAAATTTTCCTACCTTTCTTATTATGTTTACATAAAAAAAAACCAAAAAACGTATTTGTAATTGTATTGTCATTTTCTCTCTGAGCCTTAGGTGCATGTATGTCCTCCGTCTTTATTGTGTCGTTTATTGTCCACTTCGTTTTCTCTTTGAGTCTTCTCAAGCAAGTGAGGTGCCGACCCGAGATTGTAGAGGAGCGCTGGGCTAGTCGTTCGTAACAACCTCCAGTGATTTCGCCTGCATTCTTTGAGAGATTCCTTTAGAATTTTCTCCAGTGATTTCTTCATTGATTCTTTCCTGATTTCCTTTGAGAATTTTTCTCACGATTACTTTCAACATTACTTGGGGAATCCTCCTGAGAATCTACTAATGTTTTCTCAGGGACTCCAAGAGAGATTTTTTGGGCAGGTTAAAAAGCATTCAAGGCGTAAATGAAGTGAAAAAGTGAAAAGCATGAAGATCCTAGCCCCATAGGACCAAGGGACCTCAAGAAATACCGTGAGCTAAGGTTATCGCATCTAGGCACATATAGACAATGCGATAAACATACGAGTTTTCAGCGAACCATGCTGAGGATGACGGTCCAGTAACATCACGTGCTAACGGTACAGGGATGATGGCCGGAAGATCTCCGCTTTTCCGTAGCCAACGAATTCCTTCAGATGGAAAGGGACTTGGAAAGTGCTTATTAGTGTTGAGGCTAGGTATTAACGGTTCAAAATTTGGTAAGATCGTTTCATTACTATGTTGCATTTATAATTTGTATGTACACGCAAGTGTTCGGTGTGTGGAATCGAAAAGTGTTCATGATAGTAGCCATACCAACAGTTGGCCGATTTTGAATGTAAAATTGTGCTGCTGTGACAAATTTCAGCCAGTTGATACATATTTCTCGGAGTTAAGGAGACTTGTGTCGATGCATAGAGAATGCAGATTATACCTCATTCAAAGTTGTTTTGGATAGAAAATGGAAATCGTTAGCAATGTAACCTGGCACTTAGCCTAAGAACTTGAAGTTTAGAGAGTTTGTAAAACGTTACGATGTCTGGAAACCGAATCATTGTGAAAGTAATCAATAGCTTTCTGCGTAATTTATTTGTTTTGTATTGATGGTTGCAATTGAATGTATGCTTAAATGTGTTACTTATGTTTGTGTATCTTGTTTGCCAAATTGAACATTTTAATAATACATGAAAAATCAGTTAAAATTAAAGGAAATCAAAGGAAATTACTATTACGATACTAGGTTTGCTGGAATATGTTTGGCTCAATGATTTTGTGGAAGTGCATAGACAGATGCATGTAGCGTACTTCAAAATTATACGAAAAATGAGTGTGAATTTCCATTTGCGCATTGCTAAATGATGCAAACGAATATCACCCAGACAACCAATTTGCACGTATAATGCAGTTTATGTTCAGGATATACGTACCTCTATGCGGTTAAGTTACATCGCATAAGATGCAGTAAAAGTGCCTTATGCGTACAAAAGTGGAGGCGCTATACGTGCATTGACGGAAAAATAATGACGCTATATGACTTGAAGCGATATCTTATGCGATGCACGGTATGCACTATTGCGACGTAATATAGCATCTTATGCGACTTAAAAATATTCGAAATAAAAAAATCTTGTCTCCTAAGTATCGAACTAATCACCTTTGGATTATCGTGCCGCACTTCACACTTAACACCAAACAATACTTATGAAACACACTGATGCATTGTCATGACATTCTAACTCACCTCAGTGCTTGTTGGAATGCACTTGGTTTCCGTGCGCTGTACGTGTTCGGCAGGCTATCTGGAGATCAAAATGATGTAGCATGATTTTTCCCACAGTTACCACTACTCTTCTCTTGCTAACACCACCTATTGTTAATCATCAGGTCAACAAAATAAAAATGATGACTTTGTAACTTGTTTTGTAACCATAATTATGACTTTTCACTTTCTTGTAACTTTTTGGCACTCCAACAGCACCTCTTTCATTGTTATCACATATCACATCGCAATATGCCAACTTTAACGATTCTAGCTTATGCGAGTTTGTATGTATATTTGAACGAGTTTATTTTCACTTTTATGCGATTTAGTTTGTACACCAATGCGGGTTAAATTGACATAATTAGAAAGTACCAAGCGAATTCGTATAATCATCGCAGTACGCAATTATGCGAATTTAATTGGCACTTTGCGAGTTCACTCGAACGCTTTGGCGAATAAGCAAAGTTCGTCGCAAGAAAACATCGGGATATCGTCTACTACGATGTAGTCATACATTATAAAAATTAATGTGCACTCTTATATGATTTAACCAGACACATCGCAGTAAGTTCAAAAAATAACATCATATGCGATGAGAATTGTCCCTCAGCCGCCCAAGTAACAATTTGTATCCTATCTGCACTTAAACATTATTTATTGAGGCTTTGTCATGGATTAGCTAAACCCTTTGAGGTTTAGTGATGCAGTCTGAATTAACAAGCAGCTTTAACGATACAAGTAACTTTAAAACACTTTGTAGATATCTAGAAATCCATTGGAAAAAAACTTATCTGGTTGCCTTTCTAGCTAAGTTAAATATTTATTGTAACCGAACTGTAAGGTGCGTATTAAAACTTGGTCCTAAAAGCTTTTTCAAAGCCGCAGGCATATCACGTCTTATCAGATTTAAAACCTGACAGATTCCATAAAGTCGTAATAAAGTCATCTTAAACCTTTTAGGAATTACCACTGGAAGCATTAAAGCTAGCTAAGGAGTGTTACAGCAATGCGATCCTATTTTGATCAATAGATTTAATGTGCCAACCAAACAGAAAAGGAAACAACCAGGCATACTTATATTTTATTCTATTTTAAGTAAATCTGATGGAAAAATCTCTGGCGGGTTTAGCTTTTACGGCAAGGAGGCCAAACTAACGCGCTTTTGTGACCGGAAATTCAGAAGCAACTGATGATGGGTGGTAGACATGGCATCGTTTGCTTTGGCTCCGGCATCATGTACTACCCATGATAGTTCAGTTATTTGAGCAAAGCCAGACGCAACCGGTGTACGCAAATCCTTATTGATTTTCATTGTATACTTACCACTCGAGCAAATAAAACAGCAAATAATGCAAATCTTTCGGTTTGTTTACATTTCGCAGCAGCAGCAAGTTCTTAAGAGTATTCAGTCTGAACCCACATTTTATAAAAACTATCTGTGTTTGAGTAGCGCATAAATATATGCGTTAAGAATAAGTAGGTATATGCTAGTCTTGGCCCCGTATTCATAAAGTACAGCAACTCTAGAACATGTTGCTTTTACACTAACTGATCTTAAACAATCTCAAACAAAACCAGGAGGGTTTAACATGACGGCATCCATGTTTTTCAACGCGATGATCAATTCCACCTTGGAAATTATGTTCGCCATGTTGATGTTTGGATAGTAGTTTGAATGCATAGTTTAGCAAGCTGGATTGAAATTGTTATTTTTAGAATGCCAAAATCCTCAAAATAGCTTGGCGCTTTGCCTCATTAATATTGCATTACGCCGGTAAAATTTTTTGGCATGGATTTATTTGTCATTGCAACAGACATTTCCTCTGTGAAAATTGAAAACTAAATATTATTTACATGGACGACCGACATTATTGTCGTTTTTTCATTATTAATAATTTGATATTTACTGTCAGTTCATGTGATACTTATTTCAGATTAACTTTAAGACTTTGGTTTTAACCGTTCATTTAAGATGTTTTTCGAACTTTTAAACGGCTTGTTTGTTTTCTTACAACCTACAAACAAATCTTATCTATGCTGTGTAGTACGCTACAAGAATATGCCATAAAACAAAGTAACATGTTTAACGTCTTAAGGAATGGTTTTAACAACCTCCTGTAGGGTTTTATCACGGGTTTATTAGAGCTGTTAAGCCCACTAAGCTTTAAAATAAGTTCAAACGGTTAGATTATAACAACAGCTTGTAAGCTATAAGAAAACTAAAAATGTTACTTGGGCGTACATATATGCGATAGTGACTTAAAATAGTACTTTATACGATGTCCAGCGTGCATCCTTATGCGATTCCTGGTTGTCTGGGCAGGCGATTTGTGTCTTGGTCTGCTAAGCCGCGAATTTTACATCTTTGTAACTCTCTTATCACGCACATATTTTAAAACTTGTTATTTCTTCAACAGCTTTGTTGTGTTTTTTCGTTTTCATTTTTTTTTTCGTTTCAGAGAGCGAGTAAAGGCGCTTAAGCCTATTAGGACCAGGGCACGTGAAGTTAATGTCAGTGTCCCATTCCTGGGTATCGTACTGCCATGGAGTGTGCATTAAACATATAAGCTTCGCCACTTCCAACGATTATATGTTCAAACCCAATCCCCTGAAAACGAAACGGTTGGTACGGTTATCCCCGTTTCTTCTGTGATTAAATTCAAAAAGGACTGTCTAACTTGTTATTCATAAGTGGATAACCTGATATCCTCAAATTTATGAAGTATCTTCCAACCCATTAGTCTGCACAGTGGGCCTGGCCATTTTAATATTTGTATCACATCTCTGACATGCTGCAAATGTTAATGCTGGCAAGAAAACATCAGAAGAAATTTTGTTATTTCCCGGATACTCTTCAATACTGGCTGTGCAAGCACTAGAATAGAATAGAAACCACGCTGAGGATGACGGGTTCGATTCTCGGTCGGTCCAGGAACTTTTTATATAGGAAATGTCCTTGACTTCCTTGAGAATACAGTATTTTCGTTCCTGCCACACGACATACACATGCAAAATGACATTGACAAAGGAAGCTCTGAGTTAATAACTGTGGAAGTGCCCATAGAGCATTATGCCAAAAAGCAGGCTCGATTCCAGTTAGGTTATAACACCATGAAGAACAAGGAGAAATTAAAGAAATACAGAATTTTGTTTTTGTTGGTACAAGTCTGCGTGGACTTCATTGTATTGATTAAAATGCATTTCCATTATTTTTTTCCCAAATTTTTATATAAGTTACACAACGAAACTGGGTGGTGAGCGTTCGTAGAGATTATTGCAAATGTCAACTAAGTTTCCTGAAGCACCAATCCATTTCAAGTTTCATTTCCGTTTGTGTTCAGAATACCAAAAAACCCACTTTCGCCCCTCGTCCCTCTACGAGGAAAACTTTCACAAGGAAAGGGAACGCATCCGCTTGCTGTTGAGTTTTTGGGAAGTTTTATCCGGATGAAATAACTCAATCGGTTCGTTGCGACACGCTGCTGGATGCTGCCTGAGATCGAAGGCACATTCCAAAGGGATCGGAAAAATTCAATTTGATGACCTTGTCTGGCGTTGACTGGGAATACTTGCTGCTGTTTTTTTTTTTTTCATTATTTGGGATGCGAACCGTAATCAATCTTCCATTCAAGTGGCTGATGGTATGCTGTGAAATGGCGAGGGTAAATCAAATATTTGTCGCTGTAAAATTAGGGTATGACATATAGACTTATTCGGGAATGATTTTCACGGTTTAGAACCCATGAGAATTTGTAAAAACTTTTGGAAAGAATCCATAATAGTTGGAGCAGGTAAGCCCAAGAAATTCCGGAAAGTGTCCAAGCGGATTCCAACGACTGGTAATTCCAAACTACAGCTATAGTGACCGAACTCAACCATTCCAATCAGCTTCCCATCAAGAACGATTGGGGCACCAGTGAATCCCTGAAACAAATGTAAAATTCAGTGAGAAACTCAAACAAGCACACTCCTTATACAAACCAAACACAGAGTCTCGTTCGCTTTCGGCTTCAAGCATAGATGCTGATCTGACTTGAAGAAATCCCCAAACTCCTCCTCGCAACTACTCGGAGGCGTCACGTACATCTCCACCGTTCGAACTTTGAAATACACCGGTCGATTTGTTTCGTTTGCGCCATGACTCAGAACTCCAAACCCGTACACATGAACCGACCGATTATACGCTCTCACGATCGAAGCTTGATACACCTCAGCAACAGAAGCGTTTTCCGCAGGATAACTTTCCGGAATACTCAACACTGCCAAGTCATGGTCAAACACTTCCTCGAACATGGGATGAATCCTGAAGCTCAGCACCGGAACGTATTTTCTCTTAATCTTAGAATCCATTCCACCAGATCGCAATGCCTTGGTCAAGTAACTCACCTCACTAGGTTTAAGTTTGTCCGAAAATATGCCATTCCCGAACTTATTGTCGTACTTGACTCCAAACTTTTGACTCAACTTCTCCAGATACTTCCACCTGGAACCTTTTCTGATGAAAGCTTTCCCATTGTGCAGCTGTTCGATTGTATGAGTTTCCAAAGCCACGTGGAATTCACCGGGCATTCCCAGAGAGTAAGTTTCGTTTTTCTTCAGGTAAAGACAATCGGCTGACGTGAGGACTTGACCTTTTCCCAAAACTACGGCATTGCAGATGAATTTGTTCCGAGGTCCAAATAGCGCCGCTACTGGAGGGTAGGGATTCTGGAACTCTGAAATGACGGTCCCGACGAACACGGTAGCGAATAGAAGTAGGTTTCGCATTGCACGATGTGCACCGATAAATTGTTAATGACAACTGAACTACAAAATGTAACTTGGCTCGCATTATATAGTGCATTGAGAAGGAATGCATCGCCATTTGAATCAATAATATACGAAACAGATGTAGCATTATTGTTTTGTTTTACTGGAAATGATTTGCCATTCTTTGAATATCATCTATACAAGCGATTAATAAAACAATCATTTCATTCAAAGCTTGCTCAAAATACGAAGTTAAAACTTAAACCACTGAATAGTTTAGAATGGGATGTTCCTGAACATAACCTTAACCTTATTTCATATAGTTCCCTCTTACACCTTCCTACTTTTTGCAATACACTTTGAAGAATACTGTTTTCGGCAAAGTTACTCAGAAAAATGAAAGCTTTCATGTAGAAAACAGGGGATCTCAAAGGGTTTCAGCAGGGTACAAGCAGATCTCAGGGGCGTTTCAAAGGGGTCTCCATGGTCATCTCAGGGCTTCAGGATGTTCTAGGTACGGGGTCGCATATGGGCGCTTAAGGGTATCTCAGAGTTTTCCAGGAGGTCTCAAGGGTTTCACGGGAGTTCCAGCGGATTTCAGGGGCATTTCATAGGGTACCGGGGGATACCATGTGGTCTCAAGGCCGTTTAAGGGGGTCTCCATGACGACTCAGTGGGTCTTAAAGTGGTTTCAGCAGGTTGCCAAGAGATCTCAAGCGCGTTTCCAGAAAGTTTCAGGGTCATCCCAGGGATTCAGGGGAGCTGCAGGAGGTGTCTAGGGCGATTCAGAAGAGGGTACCTGGAGATCTCTGGGGCGTTTCAGTGGATTTCAGTAACGCTTCAGAGGATTTTAGATGATTTTCAGTGAATTCCAAGGGGTTTCATACAATGCACAGTACTTTTTACCAATATCATCGCAATGCCGTTATCATTAAAGCTGATGTTGCTGACATAAATGTAGCACATTCGATGAATGAGTGTTGTTGGCCTTGAATACACTTGTTGCCACCATGATTATAACTCAAATCAAGATGATGAAAGTATGTAATGGCAGATGACCAGGAGTTCCAGTGGTTCCAAAGCCGAAAAAGAGTCATGCGATTAACTTGAGAACCAAGAGAGTGAGAGTGTGAAGACATTGATTTTCGGAGCAGGTTTTAGAGACGTTTCCGGGAGTCTAAGGGGGGTTTTCAAAGGCGACTTCTTTTGACAGATAAATTTTGGCAGGTTGTTTGGCTCTGTTTGTCCCTATTCGTTTTTTTGAGAGTGACAAATATTTTTGCTTGCCAGGTACATCTTGGTCAAAATTTAACTGTCAAAAGTGGTCAAATATTTGGCATTGGTCAAAGAGTGGCATACTAGCTAAAAAGCTTAACATCAAAATTCACTCACTATGTTGCGCTATCGCTGTAATGATGTATTAATTTGGTCAGGGCGTCATGCATCTCACTTTCTGGACTGCATAGAGAAATACTGTCTTTGACAAAGTTGCTCAGAAAGATAAAAACTTTCCGCTAGAAAAAAAATAGCTCTAAGTTTACTGCGCTAGTATGAACTACGAGTTACATAAAAGAATGAACTTCTTAAGAAATTTCTCCAAAAGTTTCTTTAACATTTTTCTAGGGCGCTTTTAAGAATTTCTTACGAAGTTTCTTCAGGAATACCTATGACTATTCTTCAGTAATAAATTCTGCAATGCCTTTTTGGTACGCCTTGAGCATTTTTTTTGGTAATTGCGATCATTTTCTTCTAAAATTGCTTCGAGCATTCCTTCGATAATTTATCGATAAATTCTTTGTTCTTGCTTAGAAATATGTTTGTAATTTCGTTCAGTATTTGCTCTTCGCTTTTAAGAATTCGTTTTGAAATTATAATTGAAATTTATTCAGAAATTTTTTGGAGAATTTGTCTGACAATTCCTTTAAAATACCGGGGATGGCCAAAATGTTTGGGAAAGTCAACTTTTTTTCTCTCACAAAAAAAAATCAACATGCTGTAACTTT
The DNA here is from genome assembly GCF_035046485.1 of Aedes albopictus. NCBI lineage: Eukaryota > Metazoa > Arthropoda > Insecta > Diptera > Culicidae > Aedes > Aedes albopictus. Next base: position 432,479,320 of record NC_085137.1, on the reverse strand, counting down.
TCATAGAGTGCATCAAACAATCTCAAATTTTGACTGTTTGTTAACCTACTATATGTACATCATTGGTACAAATTTAGGCTCGATTGATTAATGTTTCGCAAAGTTAGAACCGTTCTCGTAACACACTATTTTTTAGACAACTCATTTTTAAGGTGTCATATCTCGGAAACCAGTGAGCTAAATTGAATGAAATTTTGAACGTACACTGTCAATATGTAAATGTTTCACAATCTATTAAAATATGGGTAATTTTTAAACGTTTAAAAAAGTTATCATGCATCGACACTTTTTGGATTTTTCTCGAAAAAATGTATTTTTTTACATCAATGTCAAACAAATTGGCCACCCCGTGTACTATCGGCAATTTTTAAGATTTCTTCCTGCAATTCTGTCAGCAAATTTATTGGCAATGTGCGAGGAATTTTCTTTAGATATTTCTATGAGAATTTCTTCGACCATTACTTGGACCATTCCTTCGACCTTCGGGAATTGATCGGGCTATGTCTTAAGGATGTCTTTTGAAAGTGGAAGTGTCTTGGGAAACTTGTTCGGTATTTTTTTTTTATTTCTTTGGCAATAATTTTAAAAACGTCTTTGGAAATAACCTTGAGATATTTTTCAATTTTCTTTTTTCGGAATTCTGAATACTTTATTTGTGTGTAATGTAATTTCTATAGGGTGCCTATGCTAAAGTTTTTCTAGGAAACTTCTCTTGCAATTTACAAGGTTTTTGAAAATTCCTAAGTTTGTTTCTTAAAATTTCCTTCGGTCATTCCATTGTTAATCCTTGATTTATTTTATGTAACAGCAGATGTAATTCCTTTGGAAAATCAAAAAGAATTAGCGGAGTCCACAGATATTTTTTCCTAAAATAACTAGAAAACATGTAGAAACGATTTGATTAAATAATTTTCCGATAATCTACCGGACAAATTCAGAACAAAACAGTACAAAAATCACAAAAAAAATTGCCAAATAAATTACCAAATAGCCCATAAATTTTCTGAAGAAATGTTTGAAGAAAATAAAAGAAATCCCGTAGAAATTTCCAGATATATTTATTTTGCAATTACCTGAAAAACTTATAAATAAGATGCAATAGGTATTTTCAAAAACAAAAACCTAAATAAATTCCCAAAATAGTTGCCGAAGATGTTTCCAAAAGAGTTGCTTAACAAAATTTACCAAGGAACCACCCAAGTAGTTTTCCAGTAAAAATAAATCCAGCAGGAAATGTTTGAACAAATCCAATTGAAAAATAAATGCTGAATGAATTTCCAAAGGAATGGTCGTAAACGTTTCAAACACGAATTTCACAGAATGATTCACAGGAAATTTACCGAATGAGTTTCCAAAGGAAATGCCCAAATTCCCCTAGTAAATGGCGAGGAAGTTTCCACATTAGTATCAAAGAAAGAGCATGAGCATGAACATGAGATGACCGCACAAATCGTAGTTGCTATTCCGTTACTGACCAGAACAGTCAACATTGCACAGGGAACCAAAAGGATGGGTGCAATTTTGAAGGTTCAAAACTTTATATTGTCAGTACCGGCTCCGGCCACGTCCTTACGGTCATCGAGGAAGGGAAGGAATGTTAGTGTGACCTCCGTGTTAGTGTGTACCTCCGCATCCCCACGGTTGTTACAGAAAGGAAGTTTGTTAGTGGGGAGGAATTGAAAGTTACATAGATCTGGATTCACATTGGTAAGTGATGTGAGCTATGCAACACTTGATATGATTTAGACTTCCGTCAGCCGGCTGTCGGAAGAATATATTAATTGTATTGTATGTTTGTGTATTAAATATAATTATACACTGGGTGTGAATAATTTTCAAACCACGCTTATGTCGGATCAACTCGTAATAACTCACGTTCTAAGCTTATCGTTTCTCAGTCACAAAATAACTGTATGCAATTCCGTTAAGTGTTTCTGCCAATGTTGAAAAACCGAAACCGCGCCGTAGCTTTACGAGAAAACTGAACAAATAAATAATCAAAATCGTCAAGTCAAGTACAAGACACTGAAGACGACCTTACAGTTGAGGTCGAAACACGTATCTGTAAAAGGATGCAAATTCTTAGTGGAATTCAAAGGAACCGTACTTAACCCGATTTTCTTTTTATTTACAAAATCGTTGCTTTTGAGTTTCACCTATGTCCTTGTATTAATTTTTTTTTTTCGCGTTCCCGTGTTAATAGGATTGCGGATAACAAAACCGTTGTACAGTAAACTTGACCTTTCTAAAGAAAGAGATACTTCGCCATTTTGATCGCTGGTTGCCTGCTTGCAAATCTGAAATAGAAAATAGTATAAAATTGTCAGAGATAAACCAGCCAAGGGCTGAAAGTCTCTCTAATAAAGACATAAAAAAAGTATTAAATTGTGATACGTTCTATACTGATGTATTTTTGTCAATTGTTATTTATATATATAGGTTAAATTTACCTCAATCCCTCTGAAATAAATGGAATATTAGCAGTGAAAAATAATTAGAATAAAAAAAAGATAAATAGTGTAAAACAGTACACCAAATCTTGATCCTGGAATGTTCCTGCATGTAAATGAACCAGGCTGGAAAATAGCAAGATCAAAACTTGATATAGTAGATCTTACACCGTAACGCACCATTCCAAGGTGATCTACCCACGTTATGGGTTAGCTTCCACATTAGTGTCAAAGAAATACCTAATGTAATCACCAAAGGGTTCTGCAAAGGAATTGTTAAAAGAAGTCAAAAAGTAATTTCAGAAGGAATTCCCATCGAATTTCTGAATGTATTATCCAAGTATTACCGGAGTGATTCGTGCATGAATTGACTAAAGAAGTTTTCCAAAGAGTTTCCTAAAAAAAATCTCAAACGAATTGTCGCACAAAATTTCAAATAGATTTCTATGAGAATTCCTAAGAGATTCTCACCAAAGCTAATGTGAAATAAGTTTTCGACACAATGAAAAAGTTGCTCATGCATATGGTCTTATTCTTTTGAGCAACGCTGCCAAAGTTGGTATCTTCCGAAGTCATTCATAGCGTAAGTAGCAGACGGCTTAGACTAAACTACAAGCTGATTGAAACACTATCGCCTCGTAGTGAGCGAAATTTGAACTAAACTGTTTTCTAGATAAAAAACACTCGTTCCTCTGCACAAATTTGCCATAAACAGTATCATTCAATGTGGTCCGGAACGTGAAATACACAAGCTTCAGATCATGCTGACAGTTGATATCAATTTCTGAGCAACTTTGCCGGAGACATTATCCTTCCAAGTGTTTCAAAACATGAGATGTACGATGATTAAACTAAACTGGAAGGTTTTGAGAACACTAGCGGTACATAGTAAATGCATTTAAAACTGAATTGTCTTCTTTGGGAAAGCTGTTATGCTTCTGAGCAACTTCGCCGAAAACAGTATACTTCTAAGCGGTCCGGAACGCGAGGTATACGACATTTATACCTAACTGGTAGCCTATTAGAATACTAGCACCACGTAGTGAGTGAATCTCAAACTACGTTGTTTTCTATGTGATGCTTTCAGTTTTCTAAGGAGATTCTCGGTGATCAAAGTTTTACCAAATTAACACATTATTGACGAAATTTTGCCTCTCGAACAATTGAATTGGTAAAAAATTCATCATGCGATGAGAAGTTACATTTGTGGGCCACAAGACCCCAATATACAATTCATTACTTCTTCTTAATGCCCGAAGAAGAAATGTAATTGAGATTAAAAACGTATGATAGCTACTTTAACCTTCTAATACCCAACCCTACCTTTAGACGGGGTATAGTTTGAGCATTTTTGTAATTCGTTTGTTTCGTGCGTGGATAAGCATTTTTTATATTTTTGGCTGATACTTAAGACTATTCTGTATATCTTAAAATGTTTTTTTTGGTGTTTTTCCATTCGTATTCACATTTTTTTTTAAATCAATGAAAAATTGATGCTTTATTCACCTTTCAGAAGTCATTGATTATTTTGTATTCAATCGCTACAAATAACATATTTTTTTCCAAATCATTCTATCATAGTAAAATAGTTTATGGTGACTTGGTGCACCACAGAAATTTCATAGGAATCATTGAATTTTCAATTGTTTGCCTCGCATTTTTGAAGTGATAAAAAAGGGCAATTTTGCAGCCACGCAGCAGAATAAGTATCATCACATTCCCCACAAGTGAGCATATGAGATGATACATTTTCATACAAATATGCGCTTTGGTGACTGAGATTTATCACTTTAAAATTTCGAGCTCGATTTCAAAGATGCTGATGACGCACTACGCGTCCTTGGGAATCGAATACACTCTAAAATGATTTTCCTTAAAATTAAACGAAAAATAAATTTTTGAATGAAAAAAAAAATTAAAATAAATATATTTCAACAATAATCATAAAATCGCAATTTGTTTTCATCTAAAAAAAATCCGTATCCCAAATAGGCTTCCAGGAAAAATATAAAAGTATGTGGATGTTCAAAAATAAAAATTAAATAAATCAAAAACCGAAATATACAAAATCGAGAATTAAAAAGAATCATCTTCCAAAACATGTTTAAATCGATTTTAGATGACGAAAAATGATATTGAAATCAAAATCAAAAATTTGGGAATTAGAGGGTCAAATCCAGATACAAAACCTCTTCTGGAGTGGTTCATTTAGTAAATAGATGTAACAGTTTTTTTAATCTTTTTTTTTAATTTAACGAGATTTCTAGCCCTAGGCCAGTTCACCTCGGGACCCACGGTTTACTTGCCTTACGAGGAACTCACATTTTGCAAGTTTGTCGGGAGTGGAATTCGATTACAGGTCCTCGGCTTGATAGTCACGTGCTTTAGCTATTGTTGTGATGTGCTTTGATTATCAAGATGTTTTAATGGATGATCTTGTTTTATTCATTTGGTCATGAATATCTCCAATAGAATAGAATGAATCCTATGATTACTTGGGATAGGCACTTAGCTAATATTACACGGTTCCTTAAAGAACCCAGTTCCAACAAACAACGTTCCATTTAAATCGATGAAAGCACTCTTCAATTTAGCATTTCGCATCGTTCGACATCGAGTGCGGTTTGTCACCTGATCAACCGCAAACTTTGATTGGCCAAATATTGATTCGGACCCGACCGGCATGAAGCCCACTCGAAGTTCGAAGATTGCCGTAAGTAGCAGCCGCCCCGTGTGACGATGCCAATCAGAGATGCCAACATTTGGCACAAATAAACTTTCTCCGGGCTGCTGCCGGGGTGTTCCGGGGAATGGAAAAGTTTCGCATTCGTTAAGATTATTCATGGAGATCTCACGTACTTTGACTGGGTGTTCGACGATGGGGGGAACAAAAACGAAAACCTGGCGATTGATAACCTGATAGAAATCGAAGATCCCTCCCCTCCGAATGCTGCAGTCGTACGCTGCCGCCGTGCTTACTTAAGTTTTCACCGAGAGAAAGTTTTATTCTCTCTCGACGAATGCGTGCCCACCCTATGTGGTACCTACGCAGATAAGATCTTAAGGGCATGCAAAAGTTATTCTGCCAGTTTTCGACGGGACGACGTGTAGTGAGGGGGGAAGTTGGAGACTAAATTGATTCAATTGATGACTTCCAACGAAAAATGAGGAACTTACGGCTGCATAGAAGTTTGAATCAATTCCCCTAATGAGGTTGATTTCGCAACTGGAACATTTCTCAAAGATATGTACTGTGATTATAAGTAGGTGGAAATGATAATGTTAGTTGATTTTAAATTTATGGGTTTTTAAGAAAGTTGTAAATATTTTGGAAGATGTGATTTTTGTGCATTCTATTTCGGTCAGGGTTCCTTCATGGAATCCTCCAGGATTTCTTACGTGATTCCTTGAAGGGATCTTTTGAAAATTTCTTCAGATTCCTTCATGGATTGCTTCAAGAAAACCCCATGAAAATCTTTCAAGGATTACTTCCGCAATACTTACAGGAATTCGGCTGGTTTCGGCTGAGTGTATTCCTGAGTTTCTCCAAAGTTTTTGTACGGATCTCTACCAACCACATATCGTAAATCATTGTGTGGAAAAAATCGTATATTTTCATATATTGAATCAGAATTGTACAATAATATGTATATTTGTTGACAATGATTGCGTAAAACCGCATTTCATGCCAAATTAAATTTCAATGGCGGATTTGTTTTATATAGTCGTCTCCGATCATAAAAGGTGCGAGATACTATCGGTAGGATCGCACAGAATCGGATAGAATCGTGAAAAAAAAAACATACATTCTTAGTGTCAAGCTGCAAGTTCGCAAGTATATATGATTTCTTTAAATCGTGGAAATCGTCACTTCACATCGTATATGAATCTGCTAAATCATGCTTGCTACCTAAAGGTATGGTGAAAATCGGTGAAATCGTATACAACTATAACAATGTTGTATATTGATCGTTTGTGTCACACTTGCGTCGTATACCAAGTGAATGAAATCGTAGAAATCGTATATTCATTTTTACAGTCGCATATGATTGTTACTGCACTTTTTACAGTCGAATCTTAATCTCGGAAATCGTAAATGGTTTTGTTTGCATATTTGAATGATGGAGAAAAAGAAAAAATGGTATTCATCACAAATTTGTACTTGTGTTGTTGTTGACATGACACATTCCAACCATAATAGCAATAATTTCAACCAAATATTTAGGTTTTCATGGTGCCGACACCTCTCAAACGTCAAATTTCGTGTGGGCGTAAGCAGGCCGATATAAATTCGTGCAGTGGACCATACTAGCAGATGGCTTACTATAAGTGATATATAGATTCCAACAACGATGTGAATTCCGGGCCTCTTGCACGGTACCACTTTTGGTGCCACTCAATGCACAACACAACGCTCCCACCACAAGTCTCGCACCGTATCGTATCATGCTAATTTTTATTCGTTTCATGCCATTCACTTTGAACTCTCTATTTTCAACTTTCAATATAGCCAATAGAGATAACGCGCAGTTCTCAATCAAAGGGCCTAAGCTCGATTCCCACTGAACACCAATTGGTTTTTTTTATTTGAAAATTTTGAGTCGTATATTGGTACTCAATCGTAATAAGATCATGCATAATCGTATATTTAGACGGATGAAATCGGCAAAACCATAGAAATTTTTCGAGAAATCGTTAATTATGTTGGATGGAATCGCAATAATCGTATATATATTTCGATATGGCCTCCACTATGGTATGTATATGCCTGTTTCGTGCAATGAATACGACTTCTTTAGTGCTATATATGTGTGACTATTTCAGTTGCAATTTCGATATAGAAACCACATTGCTGGTTGGGCGGAAATCCTGTTGACGTTCCTTCCAAGTTTTTTCAGGGATTCCTTGAGCTCGTAGAATGGTATACTATAGGTAGCCATCGAATACTAAATTCTATATGAGTATGGATTGGAGAGAACAAAACTCAGATATGATAAAATCAGTTGACGGCTGTACACTATAAAGACGTATCAGTTTAACGATTGTTTACTTTAGAAAATCCCATTAACATTAACTATAAATAAGTCAACGCTCAATAGAGTGAGAGATAATCATGTTTGCCGCAATATCATCAACACTCTCCTACCACGGTACACACATTTCAAGACCATTTAAGCAGAAACTACTTCAGCTAACAAGAATCCTAAATCGAAAATACCGCACTGTGAACTGCTAATTAATTAATGTCAACTAATGGAACACTTTGTTCAGACACCCTACTGGGACTTTCTCGGAAGTCTCTTTGAAGTGTGAGTGCAGATTATGCTGGCATTCCTGTATCAGGAGGGTACAGTAACCGTTTCACAATCCCGTATCAGTAGTTGAGGCACTGACTGAATGCAATGTAAACAAGTCACTCGAGCAGATAAGACCGATAATGAGAAGCAGAACGTTGACTTGGGCTCGCTGCTCGCAGGCAGGCTGCGCTTTCATCTTCCTCATCTCATCTCGGGCCGGGCCGGGGAGCACGTGTAGGGTAGAAAATGTTGTTGATTCATGTGGTGCGGTATAATCAGATTCTAATTCGTGGAATCACTTTGAAACAAGCTGTCACAATAAGTTGGATGTTGGCGTTATTAGGTGACTATTAGTTATGATGATTAACCTGGGCTTGTTAGGGGAATATCTGTAAATAAAAGAAAATCGGGTTAAGTACGGTTCCTTTGAATTCCACTAAGAATTTGCATCCTTTGACAGATACGTATTTCGACCTCAACTGTAAGGTCGTCTTCAGTGTCTTGTACTTGACTCGACTATTAGTTGCTAGAGATCTCGGCTTAGCTTGTATGAAAATGCAATCGGTAGTTGCTGTATTTAGCACGCATATTGCGATTGCTGGTAGTGCTATTCCAACTAACATTTTGATGGCCAACTAGTCTTGAAAAGGTTTTTGAAAACGCTTTATAACCTAATACACATAATATACCTAATGGTTTTATGATGATTCTAAATACCTCTTCTTGTTTATTTTGTTACAAAATGTTACTTGTGATGTTTATTATGTATCTCTTTGGCAAAATTATGATGTTATGCTATATGATATTTGCTCTTTAAAAATATGCCGTAAGCATTAATTTTGAAATGGTACAAAAAAACCAATGCTGAATCTCATCGACATTCAAGACCGTGTCAGAACCGTGGCTCTCTCGATGGGAGCAATTGCAGTGCCAAAATTTCAAATCAAATATTAATATCATCCATCCGCAGCGTATAAACTAGAGCAGCTTTGATGTTCTCTCGATAGCAATAACAAGGTTGTCTCCAATCGAGAGGCCGTCTTATTTACAATACTATTCCATAAGATACAAGAAGACATGAAAGCTGCCATTGAAAAAAAAAATGAGTCATACACCAGTAGCGCCGTTCATGAATAATTTCCTTTCAAGTTATAATGTAGACTCAAAGTGGAAAATGAGTTGACAATCGCGTTATCAAATCAACTTTCCTATAAAGTTTTGATTGAAAGTGATGAGAGGTGTTAAATAAATTCTTTGGGTTTTTTTTAATATGTAACACTCAAAACTCCAGAACAGTATCTTAATACATGTGGAGAAAAAAAAATGAATGAAAAAATGAAACAATCTCATCTCATCCGTGCCCCTCCCCGCCTTGGCCGACAGATTTTTTTTAGATTCAAGCCGACTCAAAGATTGTCAATAATTCAAGTGTTCCAGAAAAAAATATTTAAAAAAAAACTATTCTCTAGACTATTCTAATAATTCAGATTTTTATCCACAATAATCCAAACTTTTTTTCTTGAGAACCACAGGAAATTTCGCCAAGTATTTCTCCAAGAGATCTACTTCAATCTTATCATAGAATTTAACCAAACAACAAGCTTGATGAATGTTTAAATTTTGTGATGTTTATTCATGGAACACAAAAACAGCATGGCAAGTTTCCGGTAGGGAAAAACAAGGACTTTGTAGAATTACATGCTGCTATAGAGTGCAGTTATATGCTATTGCTACACGAATTTTTACTTGTATTCAATTCAAACAAACTTCATGCTAAGATAATAATACCTGGGATTTCTTTACAAATTCTTTCAAGGACATTTCCAGAAATTCCTTTAGGCAGTTATTCGGGAACTTTCCCAAGGATTCTTTAAGAAATTCCTCAAGGAACATATCCAGGAATTTCTCTTTTGTGAATTCTTCCATGGACATCTTGCAGGGTTCAGATAGCTTTTTTTAGGGTTCGTTCCAAGAAATGCTTTACTAATTCCCCCCACGATTCCTTCAGTTTTTTTTACAAATACTTCTGCAAGGATACATCGATGAATTCCTTCAGGAATTTTCCATAGCTTCCTTCAGTGATTCTAGCATGGATTGCTCCAGAGAGTTTTCCAAGAATTCCTGTATGGGTTTCACTAGGCATTCCTCCGGGAATTTCTCCTGGGATATCTTTAGAAGTTCCTTCAGTGATTGTTCCAGTGCTTTTTTCGATAATTCCTCCAGAAATTTCCAGGAGTTCCTTAAATCATTGTACAAAACATTCTCCAACCAAAAATTCCAACAATAATTCATCCAAAAAATATTGCAGACATGGATGCCTTCATTTTTTTTCCTACAGAAATTCTTCCAGGAATTTGTTAAGAAAGCTTTCCTGGGATTTCATAAGGAATTCATCATGGGAGTGCTTCCGGGATTCCTCCCGATTTTCCTTCAAGCATTCCTCCAAGGATTCGACCGGGAATATCTTCTGTGTTTATTTCAGAAACAACTCCAGGAATTATTTTAAAAAATCCTCCAAGGGTTCTCCCAGGAACACTTTTTAGAATTCCTTCAGAAGTTCTCCAAAAAATAATCCAATACTTCCTCCAGGAACTATTTAGGAATTCCCCAGGATTTCTCCTGGGGTTTTTTCAGTAACTGCTTGCTGCAGGGATTCCCCAAGGCGTTCTTCCACGAACTCTTATTAGTATTCCTTCAGGATTTCTCCAAGAATTCCATCTGCGATTTCTCCCGAAATTTTTACTGGGAATTCTCCATGAATTTCTTCAGAGATTCCACTAAGAATTATTCCAGGGATCCTCTGGGACTTGAAATGCGTATAGATATTTCTCCAGAAATTCCTCCAGGAATTCTTATAGAGATTCCTCCAGGAGTATTTCTAGAGTTTCCTCCGTTAATCTCTACGGGTGCTTCTAGGATATCCCCCAGGGATTCCTCCAAAAATTTCTGCAGGGCTTAACTCGGGACTTCCTTCTGTGATTCTTTCTGAAACAACTTATTTTAAACATCCTCCAAAGATTCTTTCACGAACTCTTTTTAGGGTTCCTCCAGCAATTCCTTATTGTATTTTTTAAGGAACTTTCCTAGGAATTGATTCAGTACTTCCTCCAGGAACTGCTTAGGGATTCCCTTAGTAATTCCTCTTGAAATTTCTTCCAGGTTTCCTTCTGGCGTTTCTGAAACTCTTCTAAGGATTACTTCCGAATTTATTCAAGAAATCCATCTGCGATTTCTTGAGGAATTATTTCTGGTATTCCTATACGAATTCCCCAAAAGATTCATTCACGAATTTCTTCAGGAATTCCTCTAGGAATGACTCCAGGAAATCTTTCAGGGATTCCTTCAGAAATTCTTCCAGGATTTGTTCTAGGAATACCTTCTGGTTTTTTTTTTCCAGAAATTCCACCACGAAATCTTCCAGTATTCCCTCCAGGAATTGCTCCAGGCATTCCTCCAGGATTTGCACTAAAATCACCTCCAGGAACTTTTCTAGTGATTTTTCCAGGGATTTCTTCAGAAATTCCTCAGGGAATTTCTCAGGCGATTTTTTCAGAAATTTCTCCCAGAGCTCCTCTAGAGATTACCCCAGAAATTCATCCACAAATTGTTGAAGGAATTACTACAGAGATTCCTTTTAGAATTCCTTCTAGCATTCCGCCAGCAATTCCCAAAGGATAACCTCCAGCAATTCCTCGAGGATTTAATTTAGGAGTTTCTCCAAGAATTATTCCAGGAAATTCTCCAGGAATTACCCCAAGAATTTCTTCAGGAATACCTCCAGCAATTTCTCTAGGAATTGCTCCTGGACATCCTTCAGAAGTTATGTAAACAATTTCTCTAGGATTTTTTCCAGAAATTCTTCTGGAAATTTTTTCAGACATTCTTCCAGTAAATTCAGAGATTCCTCCAGGAAATCCTCCAAAGATTCCTCCAGGAAATCCCCCAGTAGTTCCTCTGAAAATTATTTTTGGAAATCCTCTAGGCATTTCTTCATTAATTCTTCCAGGAAATTCCTGAAGGAATACCATCAGCATTTTTTCAGGGATTCCCCCAGGAATTTCTTTACAAACTGCTTCTAGGATTCCTCCAAGGATTTCTTCAGGAACTCCTTCGAGAATTTATCCAAGCGTTCCTCCAGAAATTCCGCTAGAAATTCCTCCAGGGTTTTCTCAAGGGATTTTTTTCAGAAATAGAAAAATAATAGAATAAAAATACAATTTTCCTAGAATTCCTCTAGAAATTCATCCAGTAATTCTTCCAAAAATTCTTCTAGAGATTCCTCCAGAAATTCCCAAAGGAATACCTCTAGGAATTTCTCCAGGAATTTATCTAAGAATTACCCCAGGAATTTCTACATGAATTCCCCCAGGAATTTCTCCAGGAATTTCTCTAGGAATTTCTCCTGGACATCTTGCAGAAATAAAGTTAACAATTCCTCTAGGTATTTCTCCGGGAATTTCTCATGAGATTCCGTCAGGAATTGCTTAAGCGATTCCTCCAGAGATTTCTCTATGGAATCTCTTCAGGAAATTCTTCAAGAATATTCTCCAGGAATACCATCAAGAATTTTTCAGGGATTCCTCCAGGAATTACACCAGGAATTTTTCAAGGAACATCATCATGATTTAGGGATTGCTTCAGAAATTCTTCCAGGTTTTTTTTTCTAGGAATACCTTCTGGAATTTTTCCAGAAATACCACCAAGGAATCTTCCAGTTTTTTCTCCAGGAATCGCTACAGATATTTCTCTAGGAATTCCGCTAAAACTCGCCCAGGAACTTTTTCAGGGATTTTTTCAGAGATTTCTCCAGGAATTCCTCCAGAGATTTCTCTTGAAATCCCTCCGTGAATTTCTCAGGGGATTTTTTTTCAGAAATTTCTCCCAGAGCTTCTCCATAGATTCCCCCAGAAATTCATCCAGAAGTTGTTGAAGAAATTCCTCCAGAGATTCCCTCACGGATTCCGCCAGCAATTCCCAAAGGAGAACCTCCAGCAATTCCTCCAAGATTTTATCCAGGAATATCTCCAAGAACTATTCCAGGAAATTCTTCAGGAATTACCCCAAGAATTTCATCAGGAATTCCTCCAGAAATTTCTCTAGGAATTGATCCAGGAATTGCTCCAGGACATCCTTCAGAAATTATGTCAACAATTTCTCCAGGATTTTTTCCAGAAATTCTTCTGGAGATTTTCTCAGAAATTCTTCCAGGAAATTCTCCAGGAATACCCTCAGGAATATTTCAGGGTTTCCTTCAGGAAATCCTCTCCAGAGGATTCTGTCTGGAAATTCTCTAGGGATTTCTTCATAAATTCTTCCAGGAAATTCTTGGAGGAATACCATCAGTATTTTTTCAGGGATTCCCCCGGGGAATTCTCTACAAACTGCTTCTAGAATTCCTCCAGAGATTCCTTCAGACATTCTTTCAAGGATTTATCCAAGAATTCCTCCAGAAATTCCGCTAGAAATTCCTCCAGGATTTCAGAAACTGAAAAATAATAGAATAGAAATAGGATTTTCTCAGAATTTCTCTAGAAATCCATCCAGTAATTCTTCCGAGAATTTCTCTTAGAGATTTCTCCAGCAATTCCCAAAAAAATACCTCTAGTAATTCCTCCAGGTATTCCTCCAGGATTTTATCCAGGAATTTCTCCAGGAATAAGCCCAGTAATTTCATCAGGAATCGCTCCTGGACATCTTTCAGAAATTATGTCAGCAAATCCTCTAGGTATTTCTCCAGGAATTTCTCCCGAGATTCTATCAGGAATTGCTTCCTAATTCCTCCACATATTCCTCCGGGGGATGTCCCTCCTGAAGGGATTCCTCCAAAGATTTCTCCATGAAAAATCTCTTCAGAAAATTCTTTGAAGTTTCCTTCAGGAAATCCTCCAGAAGTTTCTCCAAAGATTCTTCCAGGAAATCCTCTAGAGATTTCTTCAGAAACTCTTCAAGAATATTCTCCAGGAATTTTTCAGGGATTCCTCCAGATATTCCTCCAGTGATTTCTTCAAGGAAACCCCCTGGGATTCCTTCAGGAATTCCTTCGAGAATTCCTCTAGAGATTGCTCCAGAAATTTCCACAGTAATACCACTAGGAACTCCTCCATTTATTCTTCCGGGATGTTATCTGGGAATTTCCCCAGGAAATTTCTTCCGGAATACCTCCAGGAAATACCCCAGGAATTTCTTCCGGAATATTCCTGGAATCCTTCAGGAATTATGCCAGCAATTCGTCCAGGAATTTCTCCTGGAAATCCTCTTGGGGTTTCTTCAGACATTCTTCCAGGAATACTTTGAGGAAATTTTCAGGGATTCCTCCAGATATTCCTCCAGAGATTCCTCCAGCAATAACTTCAGGGATTTCTCCACGAATTTTTCGAGGGATATTTCCATAGATTCCACCAGGGAATCTTCCAGAAATTCCTCCAAGGGTTCTTTCAGGAAATCCTGCTGGAATTTCTAAAGGGCTTTTTTTCAGAAATTTCTCCAGCAATTCCTCCCAGAGTTCCTCTGGAGATTTCTTCAGGAATTTCTCACAGAATTCTCCTAAGGATTCTAAGAATTCACCCAAAAAATTGCTCAAGGAAATTCTCCGGGAATTCTTCCAGGAATTACGCCAGGAATTTGCTCAGAAGATTCTACAAGCGTTCCTCCAAGGATTCCTTCACAAATTTATCTAAGATTTCATATAGGAATTTTTAAAGACATTTCTTATGAAATTTTACTAGGGATTCCGTCCAGAACTCCTCCAGGAATTTCTCCAGAATTTCCTCCAAGGAATCCTAAAGAAATTTATGTAGGATTTCCTTATGAGATCTCTTCAGAAATTTCACTAGGTATCCCTCCCATAATTTATCCAGGAATTCGTACAGGTTTATTTTTTGAAATTCTTACAGGAATTCCTTCTAGTTCAAAAATTCAAAAATTCTGGAGGAATTTCTCCAGCAAATAGTATTGGAAGATAAATGGAAGCATACAGGAACCAGGAAATTCTAGGTTTATCCTCAAAAGAGTGCGTAATTTCCAAAAGAGTTCAGCTATAATTTCTGATGAATGTTTTATAGACATTGACAAAAAAAAATCAGAGCAAAATATTGCAAATAAAATATATAATATATGTGATATAAAATATATAATAAATAAAAATCCTAAATCTTCCAGAAATTGGCCATCGCTACCAGCACCACGTTGATTTGTGTAAGGACTGTTCATTTTATAAAGAGGACAAATTTGCAAGGCTATAAAAAGAAAACGCGTAGTTCAAATTTGAGCAGCCTTGGTTAGTTGTTCAGTACATTATATTAGCAGATAATAACCATAAATATATTGGTTTAAAATTATTGAACTTCATAGAAATGTGGCAAAGTGTTTCGAGAGATCAATTTTTCAATTCCCAAAAACTAAAAATAAACACAAAATTTCTGTAAAACATCGGTGTATCGTTTTTAATTGCATAAAAGTGTTTGCCATGCTGCAGCAGTTTGAGTGATACATATTCTGGCAAAATATAAACCTAATCGGAATAATGGTTGTTGAGATATTAAAGTTACAAGTTGGACTCGATTTTCAGAATAAAATTTATTTGTTAAACAAAAACGTACAAAAATATTAAATTTTGAATGTTTTCAATGGATCTAGTCGAAAGTACTAATAATGCAATTTCAAATGCAGATAACCGCTTCTTGATAGCATTGTTGGCTTGGTTACTGTGCTTCATGGCAGTTACCGGAGATAAAACCGCTTCGTTCTTTGAAGGTTCTTCTAAATAACGATGTATTCTATTGCAAATAAAAATTAACATGTAGTTATTTTCAAATAAGGTATACAATCACATAGGGTCAGACCTTGCTGGAAATAAATAATAATAAGCTTCTCTAGAATCAAAAACTTGCATTTATGGAGCAAAAAGTATGCAATTTTTCATTATGGCCATCATTAAGTATTAAATTTATATTTAAAACCTCTTAAATAAAATAATAATAATAATAATAATATTAAATTTATGATGAAGAATGTACTTTGAAGCATATTTCTCTTCGGTATCATTTAGAATGCGATTCTTTTCTATACTGGACAAATTTTGAACTGATTCCGTAGTATTTTTTATCAATTTCATTGATAATAAGGCAACTCACTATATCAAGCTGTATAATGCTTGGTGCATTATTACTGACCAACTATTACACTCCACCTTTAGAAGCATAGTATTAGATCCCAACACATTGAAAAGTTCATGAAAATTTTAAAGTTTTGTATGTGGAAAGTTGTGTAGAATTTTGAGAAATGGGGTTTTATTGAGTTTTAACGAAAACCGCTTCAGTTTCATAACTAAGGACAAATTGTATAATGTTATATTTTTCCTACACTGTAGAATAGCTATGGAAATTTATGCAAAAAAAATCGATAATGATTTTATTGAAAAATAAAAAAGATATCACACAAATAAGGAGTCCTCTTTATAAAATGAACAGTCCTTAGATCAGGTGAGTTTTTGTTAACGTGTTGTACAAAATACCACAGGGTTAAGGGTAAAATAAAGCTTTTAGAATATATCCCAAGTAACAATCAGCATGCCTTGAAGGTTTATTCATATTTTATCCTGGTTTTATACGAGCATGTCAAAAAGCTAGTTGTTCTAAATTAGCTTTATGTGGTAGTTTTTTACTTTGAACCTTTGGCGTTCCATAAAACTATCATATAACTTCTCCTATAAACATCTTCAGTTAAAGACTTGCAAGTAGACATGAATTGGTTTTATCACTTATTATATACCATTTCAATAAAACTTGCATTTGCGGTTGTTGTTGGAGAGATTTTTTTTTTGTAAACAAATACACAAAACTGTGAGCCAATGCATAAAACCAACAGAAGATTTCGTGGCCGTAAGATAAACCAAAAAATGCTGTGATAAAACCGCTAGGTCTATCATGAGCTCAGTTATGACTACCTCAGGAGGGTTAGCCCTATTGGAGGAATCATCAGGAACACAGAGTTTTATCAGAAAAATATGTCACCTAGCCGGGATAATTCATGTAAATACAGTAAAATTATTGCTCATTTTTATGATTTTACGTACAGCTTAAGATCAAATTAAACCACACAACACGTTTCCGTCATTTTATTCTGTCAGAAAAATTACATAATGTCTTTTAAACTCCGCTGTGTTGAAATAACGTTTTTTGCACCCAATTACACCGAGTAAATTAAATGCATTTAACTTCCAAATTATGCATAGTTTGTGTGGCGCACTTAGTTTTTGTCATTATCACAGTCACATTCACCACAAATTTTCCGTGGCATGTCTCCTGACACGTATTACATAAAAAAACAAATCTGATTTCCATATCTGCATCTTTCCAATTGATGGCTGGATAAACAACCAAGCATAATTTATTCTGACGATCGAACATTGAGAGTGAAAAATAATCAAAACAATTATTTGACAAGTCAGAAGACGGTTTTATTTAGAAGATTGATAAAACCATGATACAACCGGAAATCCTAAGCCGGTTTGCATATGAAGTCCTGTACACCCTAATAAGACTGGGCCAACTAGCCAGAACGTGGGCTTATTGAGGCATACAAGAACTCGAGGGCATTTTCAAGTCGGCATCAATGGTTTTATGTTTAGGATTTTTGAATCGCTAAAAAACTTTGATAAAATTCAAATTGTTACTTGGGTAATGTTATTATATTCAATTTCATCGTGTTGCGTTTAGTTATAAAAGCTAGGTACATTTTTACTAAGGGTGCTTGCACTTCCCGAACAAATCTCTGGTGTACCTCCTGAACGAAGTTCTAAATGAATCTCCGGAAGATTTTTCGAAGAAAACACTGAAAAAATTTACAAAAAAATCTTTGAAAGAGTTTCTGAAATAATCCCTGTAGAAATTTGCAAGGAATCCCTAGAAGGGTTTCCTAAACGAATCCCTAGAAGAATTTCTTAAGTAATCTTTGGTGGAGTTTCAGATGAAACCTATGGGAATGTACATGAAAGAATTTCCGAATGAATTTCTAGAGAAATTCTCAAGATAACCTCCGGGGAAATTTCTTAAGAAAGCCCTGGAAGAATATCCAAAGAATACTTCGGAAAATTCCTAACGAAGTCTGAGGAAGATGTTCTAAAGAAATCCGTGGAAAATTTTCTGAAGTAATTTTGAACTTTTAATTTTCTGAAGGATTCGCTGAACACGTTTGTGAAGAAATCCGTGGATGATTTATTGAAAGAATTCTCGTACGGAATTTTGAAAGAATGAATGAAGGAATTTCTGAGGAAACCCTTGCCAGAAATCTTACAAGATTTACTAAAATAACCTTTTGAGGAATTTCGGAGAAATAGCTAAAATATGTTTAAAAAATAAAAAGTAGCGTAGCTTTTTATCAAAAGTGTTTCACATATCTGACCACTTTATTATTGCCACAAGAATCGCTTTTTTGGAGCTTTCTTGTCGTAGACGCATTCTTTACATTCGTGAAATTAAAAATAAAGCCTAACTTATCAGTCCACCATGGTATTTTTAACCACCATTTAACTGCTTCGCTGATTAGAGATTATTCGCAAAATCAACCGCCGATTTCCATGGCTCCTCCTGTGACGAAAGGTCAAAATAGAACGCCGTCCTCTGATTTCGGTCCATCATCACCATTCCCAAATTGCTGCCTCCCTTGTCCAGCAAACAGTTGAACAACTGCCGTGCACCAGCCGCCGCCGATCCACAGTAATCTTCCATATGGTTTACGCCCAGTCCAGCCGCCTCGTAGTCACGACGGATTTCATTGACCTGTAATCAACGACAGCAGTAGTAAAAACAAATGCACGCGATAAGTCATTGATGCCGTTCCATCTATTCCAACCAACTCACATTCACTTCGCCTTCCTCGGTGATCCAGCGAAAACCTCGGAAGACACAATCGAGAAACGCTTCCGGCGGACAGCTGTGCCCTTCGGTCATCTTGAAGTCCGTTCGCTTCTCGCAAAAATCCACAAACTTTTGGCCAATCTGCTTAACCCGATCGCCGAGGTCGGCATAGGTCTTGCCGATATCCCGATAGTCACCGTGAAACATGCGCAGAATTGTGCTGTGATGGGCAGCGTAGAATGTTGCATACTTGTTGAACACAGATTCGCACGAGTTGTCCTCCAAGACGCCGGCAAGCATAGGCTCGGCATTAGTTCTGAGGGCCTCCAGCTGCTCCGGATCTGCATTGAAAAAAGATTCTGCCTGTAGGACAAACCTTTCCGGACGGAACCGTTTCTCCTTAGGGTCGTAGAGTCGCAATTCTTCGCTGACACACTTCACGTAGCACTGGCTCTCGTAGGTCGTATCCGGATGCCACTTGACCCAATTAATCTTCTGCTCTATGCTGGCGGATGAATCGTTAAGACATCGTACGTACGCGTACAGAGTCTGCTCCGGTGTGCGAGGTTGCCACTCCAGACTACCGGCTGCCACTGGTTCTGAGTCCGATTCCACACAGGGAATAGCCGATCCACATGCGGACAATACCAGACATCCGACCGCCAACAGAAACGTCCAGAACGGCGATAGTCCAATAGCCATTACTGATTGCTTTCGCCCGGTGAAAGCCCTAAACAACGAACGTCAGATCTGCTCTTTGTCGATGCTCGAATGGAACTAAGTGTGCCCGATCGAGAATGCAAGCGCCGCTTTCACGACCAATCAAAGTGTTGAAAGAGGAACGATTCGCTTATCAACATAATCTCCCGGCCCCAGACTGCGCCAATTCATAAATTTACCGCATGGAATTCGCCATCTGCTGAATGTTTACAAACAGAATAACAATCGAAAAGGATGAGGATGATTACTGGTACACTTGCTGAGGAAATTGACACACAAAAAACATGATAAGCAGAAAGTAGTAACAAAGTAACAAAGTGCAGAGCCCCATCAAATTGGCTTCAGCAATCAGATGTCAAAATTTCGGTAGACCGAGTGCTTCAAGGCTAGTGTGAACAAACTTAAGTTATTATTTCCTGAAAATGTAGCTATTTTAACATTTTTTTTAAATCACTGTGTTCGTCAAATATATGTAAATATAAAAGTGACATTTTAACCGATGTCTAAATTCTGGGACTACTATTAAAACAAAGATTGTTCGAATTGCCAGCCAAATTTCCCACAGTACATAGGGGAAATTACCTATTCTCGGCCGTTTTGTTCTCTTCGTCTTTGGGGGTTTTTTGAAACATATTGAACTCAGAGTTGGTCTCAAATCCTTCCCAACTAAGCTGAATTATATGGCCAAGTTTAAGGCAATTTGGCTGACAAAAACTCCCCATGACGAACAAACCTGCCGATAATACCCATTGTCACCCTACATACATAGCGGGAATCTCTCTCAGTTCACAGATTTCAAGTAATCTAAGATTGAAAAACTGATTAGACTGAAATACTATTATATTACTTGGAATCACGTGATCAAATGGTTTATGACGTTAGTTGAAGCTGTAATATTATAACGCCATCTCTTTACTCTGCTATCTGGCATTATCGAAGACAACGACCTCGGTGGAATCAATCGCAGTACAGTTTAAAGAGAGACGCCTGGTTGCCCCTGCTATGGGATATGGAGATAGTGGGTGTACGGGGTCGCTAATCCGCTTTGGATCGTGGTAAACCGTGATTTTGGCTGACCAATCCGGATACTGTGGATTCGATTGCCGTTTGGCTGGATGCCATTTGTCTGAAAATTCAGAAAATTCAAGGTTTCAAAAAGTCTTCAAGGCATTTAGAGGCTTTCAGGTGTTTTCTAATATATTTCATGACGTTTCGAGAAGTTCCAGAGAGATTAAATTCACTTTAACGAATGTCTACGGCTACTTCAAGAATTTACTAAACGTTCCGTAAGGTTTGGTGGTCTCAAGGGTTTTCGCTAGGGTTTAAAGAAGGCTACTAGACATCAGAAGGTTTTCTGAGAGGTTTCAAGGCGTTTTAAGGTTTTCCTAGTTATCATAGGATTGCAAGTGGTTCAGGAGTTTTCAGACGCTTTCAGTGGGCTTCAGGAAAAGTTTAAGGGGGTGTCAGGGTGGTTTTACGAAGGATTTAATGGCGTATTAAGACGATACAATGCGTATTGAGGGATTTCAAGCGTCTTAGCGAACTTCAAGGAGACCCAAAGGTCTTCTGTAAAGTTTAAGTAAAGTATGTGAGGTTTCTGAGAAGGTCAAAATCATTAATAAGGGTTATAACCCTCGAGCGATTGCGCTGCTGTACAACACGTTGAAAAAATCTCACTTTTTGTACTCAGCATTAGCGTGGTGCTGGCGATGGTGGCTGACCGCGCGAGTTACGAAAGGTTAAGGCGTTTTCTATTCTCGAAACATTCAAATATTCTTCATAAATACAAAGATCTCAAGGATTTTGTATTCTTTGTTACACCAACGAATCTAACCTCAAAATGACTGACAATTTTCAGGTAATTTTGACAAGTGTAACACGAGCATGAAAAGGACGAGTTGTTGTCTTCTTCGTGCATGTGTGTGATCTGTCAAAATGATCACCATGTTATTGATGATCTGAGAATTATCGATCATTTTGAGGCTAGGTTTAATGGTGTAATAAAGAATTGTTATGTTGACAAAATCAATGGTTTCCAATCTTTTGTCACGGGCCACGTGAATATCTCAAGAACCATGACGTCAAAATGAAAATGTTTTCGGAATCAAGAATCACTGTAAATTTGCGCTTGAAATGAGTGCCACACTGATAAT
Organism: Aedes albopictus; assembly: GCF_035046485.1. Lineage (NCBI taxonomy): Eukaryota > Metazoa > Arthropoda > Insecta > Diptera > Culicidae > Aedes > Aedes albopictus. Next base: position 432,457,844 of record NC_085137.1, on the reverse strand, counting down.
TCTCTCCGATCAAGCCAATCTTGTTAAAAATTTCTTGAAGGTGAGTACCGTTGTACGTGTATCACACTCGTATCACATGTCTGTCGGGGATATAACTATATCCCAGTGGTTCCCAATAAGACGTCACGAGCCACGGAAATTTCTGAAGCACCGAAAGTTCTAGAAAGCAGTACAAATGTTTTTCGGATTTCAAGGAGGAATATTTTCAAGAATTGAAAGTGAGAAAGAAATGAAAGTACTTTTCAGGTCTTTCAGAATGTTTCAGGTGGTTTCAGGGGTTATCAGGGGGTCTAAGGAGCGTTTCAAGGGTTTGCCGGGAGTTTCTGTGGTTCTCAAGAGATTCCAGGGGGATTATAAAAGGAGTCCAGGGAGAATTCCATGAGTTCCCAGAGGCATCCCAGGAGGGCTCAGGGGTATTGCAGAGGTTCGAGTCGGTGAACATTGTATCACTCTAGGAGAGCCACCATAAAATAGTTTTGATTTAGGATTTCTTATAATTAATTATTCATGAGTTAAAAAGTACGCAACAAAGTTAGCTTGAGGTTTGTTTCCAACAATAATTGCCAAGATCACGTCATCATCTTTACAAGTCATTTGTTTTGTATCTCTTTTATCCGACAATGATCTTCCCTGCTCATAAACGTTTCAGAGGGACGATGACCATCTGTATAGCCAAAATTCGGTCTTTCTTGGTTTATGAACATACCCATACTAGATAACTATACGCCAAATAGATCGTCACCTCAGCTTGGGAACCACTAAGCTTTGTAACACCCGTATATTGTAAGAAGCATGCTTGTTATTCAATGGAAACATTCGCGATATGATGCAATTTGCATTTGCCAACGAATACGTTTTCACCCTCTTCCGTTTTTGTCAAATCAACCTTCCGTACGAATTGCACACGAACAGACTCGACGCTGATCAGCCTTAAACGTTATTCCTTTTCGTCGTTGAGCAGTTACGTTCCAGCTGAGCCTTAATTTTCATCGCTTTCGATGCTGTCGCGGAGCTTATCACGAAGCATCGTCGGCTGAAAACTTGTATTGATATAGTGTCGATATAGGTCTGGGACCATTTGGACAGGAGGACCTATTTTGGGCACTTGCTGCTATAACTCAGTCAATTTGGAACTGATTGACTTCATTTTTGGGACACGAAATTACCTGAGTTATAGCAGCAAGTTCCCAAAATAGGTCCTGCTGCCCAAATGGTCGCAGACCCTATGCAAATGTTGTGTATGTGTGCGTGTCAAGCGTTCGTGCCGTAGCTTCTACAACCAACACATTCGGTGTGTATCAGCTGTTCGGGCGAGCGTGTGGCGGCACTGAAATGGGAACGAAATCGTTTGCATCTGGTCATCGATAAACAGTGCACGCCCACCTAATATTTTCAGTTTTCTCATAGCCTACAAGCTGTTGTTACAATCAAACCGTTAAAACTTATTTTAAAGCTTAGTTATCTTAACAGCTCTAATAAACCTATGATAAAACCTTATAAAACCCGGAAGGGCCCACCCTACCGGAGGTTGTTTAAACCAATCCTTAAAACGTTATGTATGCTACTCGGTTTTATGACATATTCTGATAGTATACTACACAGCATTGATAAGATCTGTTGTGTAGGTTGCAAGGAGACCAACAAGCCGTTTTGGTGTTCGGAAGGCACCTTAAATGAACGATTAAAACCGAAGACTTAAAATTGATCTGAACATTCAATCATCACATTAATTAGCAGTAAATTGAAAATTGTTAATAATGAAAAAACGACAATTATTATTATATTGGTCATCCATGTGAAAAATATTTAGTTTTCAATTTTTTACGTAGGAATACTCTGTTGTTATGACGAAGAAATTAATGCCATAAAAGTTTATCGGTATAATGAAATAAAATACTTCTGAATAAGGCGAAGCGCCACGTCATTTAGAGATTTTAGGTATATTAAAAATGACAATTTGAATCCAATTTGCAAAACTTGTAGGGAATCGCGCCACTTGAGCGGTGGCTTCTATATTCGTCTGTTTTCCACTATAACTCAGTCAAATTTTAACCAATTGACACAACTTTTGGAATGTGGTAAGATAGGTATAGTATCTACCCGTGTACAACATTTCAAGTCAATTGGTTCAAAATTGACTAAGTTATAGTAGAAAACAGACGAATATAGAAGCCAGCGCCCAAGTGGTGCGATACCCTATTCAAATCATAATGCATAAATCAACATGGCGTAAACAATTCTCAAGCAGGAATTGACCAGCTGGTAGAAAAATATGGATGCTGTCAAGGTAAACCCTACTGGTTTTGTTTGAGATTGTTTAAAACCAGTTTGTGTAAAAACAACATGCTTTTGAGTTGTTGTACTTTATATGAACACGGTGCAAAGACTAACATACAACTTTTTATTCCTTACGCATAAATTTGTGCGCTACTTAAACAAGAATAGGTTTTATAGAAATGGTGGTTTAGGCTGAATGATCTTAAGAACTCGCCGCACGGACGATAACCTTCAAAAATGTAAACAAACTGAAAGTTTTGTATTTTTGTCAGTTTTTAAGAGGTGTTTCGCTTTTTTAGGCTGTTTTATCTGCTCGAGTGTACGGTAAGTAAACAGTGCTAATCAATAAGAAGCTTCCTGCGAATGAAGTGAATCTATGAAACTAATATGGTGCTGGAGCTAGAGCAAACGATGCCATCCCTTGCCCCATCGGCTGCTTCTGAAATCCCGGTCACAATCGGACTCTAGCGGAAAAAGCTTAGTTTGGTCGCCTAGCTAGAAAAACTAAGCCAGTCAGAGGTTTTTCAATTTCGTTTACTTCAAATAGAATTAACAATTAATACGCTTTACGATTACGATTACGATTAATCACCGTTTGTTTGTGTGGCACATCAAATCTATTGATCGCAATTGCAGTAACATTCTTTAGTAAGCTTTAACGCTTCCTGTGGTTACTCAGAATAGTTTTAACATGGCTTTATTACAACTTTATGTCATATATTTGGTTTTAAAACCGATAAGGCATGTCAGGTATGTCATACCTGCAGCTTTGAAAAAGGGCACGGTTCAATCGCAAGCGATTAAAATACGGTTGATAAAGGGTGAACACGATGAAATTGCCGGACAGAAAATATTGTATAACTTTTGATTGGGTTCGCCAAAATAGCTAATTTTTTTACCATGAATAGTATATCATGTGTAGCTAATACCATAAAATTTTCATTAAAATCGGTTGAGTATTGGCGGAGATATCGTTGAAACAAGGAAATTGCCACGGCAGACAATTAAACGTTCCATAATAAATACAAATTTTCCCATAAATAATTCGAAAAGTCCCAGTGAAGAAATAGGGGTGTAAGCAGTAGTAAATAACAAAAGTTCCATAAACAAATAAAAAAATGCATAAATAAATCAAAAGTTTCCATAAATAATTGATTTTTGAGCAATTAAAAACGTCAAAAATGCAATGAATAATTCAACTGTTGCAATAAAAAAAGCCATTTTTCCCATCAAATAACTTCGAATTTTCCATAAATAAATCCAATTTTTCCATAATAAATTAGAAAATTCACAATAAAAAAATATCAAAAAAGCAATGAAAAATTTAAAAAATGCAATAAAAAATGACTAAATTACCCATGAAAAACAAATGCAGGAAAGTATGAGGCAGTGAAATGCTGCATCGCACTTATATGACTGGAACGACTGAAAAGCTTGCGTAACTATGATTGCAATTTACCGAGCAATTGCTTGCTGTCCGAACTCGCTATCACTCGTCGGACCTAAAAAAGGGATAACATCTATGTTTGCATTATACCGGGCAAATTCTTGGATCTGTGATTTGCCTAGAACCGAAAAGATGCAATTGCGGTGCATCGGATATCGGAAACTTCGGCGGCCTTCTGCCGCCTCAGTTCCTCAATCCTCTATGCGGCTTCGCCGCATGGTCTGTGTCATTTTTTGGCTCAAAATGCATTTAGGTTTATTGCTCGTTTTTTGACATATATTGATAATTTATTTTTTCGTTTATTGCACTTTTTGAATTATTTATTGCTTTTTGGATATTTTTTATAGTGAATTTTCTAATTTATTATGGAAAAATCGGATTTATTTATGGAAAATTCGAAGTTTTTTGGTGGGAAAAATGGCTTTTTTTATTGCAACAGTTGAATAATTCATTGCATTTTTGACGTTTTTAATTGCTCAAAAATCAATTATTTATGGAAACTTTTGATTTATTTATGCATTTTTTTATTTGTTTATGGAACTTCTGTTATTTATTACTGCTTACACCCCTGTTTCTTCACTGGGACTTTTTGAATTTTTCATAGAGAATGACCACTTTCTTATGAGTCGTTTATATTTTAGCCAATTGCCACTTGAGAATCTTGTGCAAACAAACATTTTGGAAAATATCACTTTTTTGCCGTTTCAATGCTGGCGCCAAAAATACTGAGCCGATTTCAATGAAAATTTTTATGTACGTAAAGTATGTATGTAGAAGAAGTTTGTCAAAATTTCATTCAATTTGATCCTACCGTTAAAAAGTTATAGCCATATATGTCGCAATATGTCACAATAAACAGATGTGGTTTTTGGTATAGTGAAATTCAAACTGCTCTTACTTTCAAAGTACTCAACAAAAATGGCTGAAATTTTCACTGTAAACAGTTTAAGACAACAATTTTACACTGTCAAAGTTTTATAAAAATTGGGACAGTGTTACCAGTTCTACAGTCAAAATAGTGCACGCGGAACTAAAAATGGTCAAAAAGTACCTAAAATTTGCCTTGAAGCGATTTGAGCTTTGGATATTTACTAGAAAAAGTACTGAACCGATTTCGATGAAATTTTTACCACTTAATTGATACTATGTTAAGAATATCGAGTGAAATTTTCAAACGTTTTGATGAGGTAACAAAAAAGTTATAGCCTAAGTAATTTTTCGAAATGGGTGCACAAATTTTCTAAAATCTCATTTTATGATATCGACAATATATCCGCCAATACTCAACCGATTTTAATGCAAATTTTATGGTATTAGCTACACATGATATAGATATATCATGGTCATTAGCTATTTTGACGAACGCAATCAAAAGTTATACAATATTTTCTGTGAGGCAATTTCATCGTGTTCGCCCTTTATGTTCTAATGAGCATCCGTGAGGGGATAATTTTCAACATGGGTAATTGTTGATCCTGTTGAGCTTATTGGACGCAGTGGCTTAATTTCTCCAACAGGGGAGAAAAAAAAGTGTTGATCCTTGAGCACTCCTTAGAGTTCAGCTTTTGAGAAATTAACATTGGGATGCCCTCATTGCCTAATCTGAAAAACGATTTTCACTTTCTCGTCGCACTTTGGGTTCTTGAGAAGTTTGCATTGTCGATGACCCCTGTTGCGATACTATTTCAGAGATCTTCATTTCAAAGTGAAAATAAGTATTCAATATTATAAAGATCGAAATGGAAATGAATTTGAGACAATTGCGATACAATGTCTAAAAAGCGTAGTCAGTTAGCGAGTGACTCAGTTTTATTATTTAGTTAATTACCAAGTAAGTAAGGGCTAGTTCAATGACTTACGAAGCGCACGAAGTTCAGTATCCGATCCTACACCTTACCCTTTGGCAACATCCCCAAATTGGAAATCCCTGAGGTATATAGCACTAGTATATTGTAACACAGCGTAACAAAAAATAACTTTTGGTCTGTCTCAAGAGCAAACTTATGTGTCTCTGACAGATTTTGGGCCGCTGAATCCAAATCCGGGCTCAGATTTGCTCCAACACGTCACAATTTTGAGCTATACCTCAATTTATAACGCAATATATGCGATATTGGGCTAGCCATTAAGCATGGAAATATATTTTTTAATCAATTAAAGGATAAATTGGTCAATTAACATCTAAATTAACGATTCATGCAAAATATTTCGTTTTACCAAATCAAACTTGATAGTTTTAAGCGATTTATGTTAGGTACGATATTTCACATACAAGTCACCCTCCAAAAGTTGCATGCAAGTTTTCATACTAACATTAAATGCCTAAATCTATCAAATTTAATTAGGTAAAACGAATTTTTTTGCATGAGTCGTTAATTTAGATGTTAATTGACCAATTAACCTTTTGATTTCTTAAAAAAAATATGTCCATGCTTAATAACTTGCAGTCAAAAAAGCCGAAAATCGCATATTTTGCCCTATAAATTGAGGTATAGCTCAAAATTGTGACGTGTTGGAGCAAATCTGAGCACGGATTTGGATTTGGAAGTTTGCTCTTGAGACAAAAAAATGTTGCGCTGTGTAATAAGTACAACTTGAGACGCAGAATCCTAAGAACATCCTAATTCTTTTCGGACTTTCGATTCTTCGGAAATCAGCATGGTCCGTGACCACAGCTCGAGCACCACTGAGTTTTGTATCGCCACTTTCTTGTAGTAACTGTTTCTTGAGATGCAGGATCTGAAAACCTCTTCACTTTCTCATCGCACTTAATATTCATGAGAAATTAGCGTGGCCCGTGACTCCAGGTTGAAAACCTCTGAGTTCCACAACACCACTTTTTTAGATTAAGTGCTCCTTGAGATCTAGAATCTTAAAAAGCATTCACACCATCTCCTCGATCTTTCGGTTCTTACGAAATAAGCGTGACCTGTGACTCCAGTTTGAAAACCACTGCACTTTGCTACACCAATTTTATGTATTACGTGATTCTTGAGACACATAATTTTAAAACATTTACACCTTCTCGGATTTTTTATTCTTGCGAAATCAGCATGGCCCGTAACCCCATCGTGGGAACCACTGATCACAACTCTATTGTACATAATACACATAATGAGACGCAGAATCCGAAAAAAAAATTCACCCGCCCCAAGAACTTTCACGTGGCCCGAAGTTCAGAAGAAGTTCACGTGGCCCGTCACTCAGTAAAGGGAACCACTAAATTTTGCAATACTGCTGCTGGTGGTGGTAGTGAAGAGCTATTTGCGGCAGAGCTTCAAATTTCCATTATACATACATATCTATCACATGCTAGTTGTTCCCTAATACCTAGAACCCCAATTTACGCCATTTACCTCGATTATATGTATCAGGTATCAGGTATCAGAAGGCCGGCTCCAGAGGCACGTTATCCTCCATTTGGGACATTTGTGCCATCGCCAAAATAACAGCCTATTTCATCATCTACCTGAGGGAAAAGGAAGGAAAAAGGATTTGGATGGGAATATGGACCGGTAGGGAAATAGGAAAAATACCCTGGAAGAGGGTACCACAATGGGTTCAAACAGCGCCCTGAAAAGGGCACTGTAATAACGCATAAAGCGAAAGAGAGCCTATAACTCTTTACCACAGCGGGTTAAGAACAACAGTTTCACTTAATAAGTGTTTACCGAATACTCGGAAACGCAATTGCGCGAAAACTGGACAGTTACATATCAAATGATACGAAGTTCCATAATCGGATTCACAGCTATCACAGGCAAATGAATCAGCTTGCTGAATATTCGCCATGTGATAGCTGAGTCGGCAGTGGCCAGTCCATGCTTTGACCAGCATGCTGCAATTCTGCTTAGACAGATTAGTTAGATACTTCGCCACCCGTAGAGATGGCTCAGCACTATACAATTTGGTTTGACGACATGACTCCAAACTATTCCAATATTGTCTGTGTTGAGTGACAGCCCAGGTGTGAATCTGAAGCTTAATCAAACACTTCGATATCGGAATAGCTGGCTCAGGGCCAATGAAGTCATGTGATGCTCCAGAGCGAGCTTACTCATCAGCCAATTCATATCCAGCAATGGAAGAATGACCAGGTACCCATACAAGGTGAACAGCGTTTGCTGAATTCAGCTCCTCGATTTGAGTTCGACAAGCGATAACTATCTTCGACCTGGAGTTGGTCGAAGCAAGTGCTTTAATAGCAGCCTGGCTATCTGAACAGAAGTATATTACTTTGCCCATTACGTGCTGCTGAAGTGCTGATTGCACTCCGCACATAAGAGCAAAGATTTCGGCCTGAAAAACGGTGCAGTGTCTACCAAGTGAATAAGACTGATACAGCCTTAGCTCACGAGAATAAACACCAGCACCTGCTCGACCTTCGAGAAGGGAGCCATCAGTGTAACATACGATGCCGTCTGAAATACTTCTTTCCAGAGAACCAGATGTCCACTCTTCCCGGGAAGGGAATTTCGTGGAAAATGTCCTATATGGAAAATTACAAGCAATTGTAAGATCACTTGGAGCAAGGACAATTTTGTCCCAATTCACCAAAAGTGAAAACAACGAGGTGTGTGTTGATGTGCGGTTCACAGGAGTTTCCTCTAGTAGACCGAGTACCCGTAACCGGTAAGTGCAAGAAAGTGCTTCTTGTTTTAGATGAATGTGTAGTAGGGCAACGTCAAAGAGAACTTCGAGCGCTGCCGTGGGAAATGAAGAGAATGCTCCAGACATCGCCATTAAGCACATCCTTTGAAGTTGGCATAATTTTGATTGGACCGTTCTCACTTCACCCTTTTGCCACCACACAAGACATCCATAAGCCAATATTGGACGAACCACAGTTGTGTAAATCCATTTGATATACTTGGGTTTTAAACCCCAAGTTGTACCAAAAGTACGCCGGCATTGCCCGAAGGCCATACAAGCTTTCTTGATTCTGAACTCAATGTGAGGTGTCCAGGAAAGCTTGGAATCAAGAATGACTCCAACGAACTTTACCTGTTCAGTCACATCGATTTCAGAATCAAAGAGACGCAAAGGTCGAACGCCATTACGGTTTCGCCTTTCCGTGAAAAGAATAATAGATGTTTTACTCGGATTAACCGAAAGGCCATATTGGCGACACCAACCCTCAACTACCTCCATCCAGCGGCTGAGCATCCAGCGGCTGGCATCCAGCGGCTGAGTAAGAAACGCTGCACCACGCCCAGCTAGATCCAAGGTGGTAGCCCCATCAGCGTGGTCGTCCCAGTGTTGGTTGGGACGTTAAACAGAACTGGCACGATGGCCCTCCGGCGAGACAGGAGTGTTGGCGTAGGCCCAATAAGCCACCCGTAAAAATCCCCATTGCGAATAACATAGGAGAAAATACGACTCGATACAATCGGCAAAGACCCACGCGACGAAATAAGGACTACGATTGGAAACTTGGAACATGGAATTGCAAGTCACTAGGTTTCGCAGGATGTGACAGGATAATCTACGACGAACTACATCCCCGCAACTTCGACATCGTGGCGTTGCAGGAACTTTGTTGGACTGGACAGAAAGTGTGGAAAAGCGGGCATCGAGCGGCTACCTTCTACCAAAGCTGTGGCACCACCAATGAACTGGGATGGGCAAGATGCGACAACGTGTGATCGGGTGGCAGCCGATCAACGCAAGGATGTGCATGTTGAGAGTTAAGGGCCGTTTCTTCAACTACAGCATCATCAACGTCCACTGCCCACACGAAGGGAGACCCGATGACGAGAAAGAAGCGTTCTACGCGCAGTTAGAGCAAACATACGATGGTTGCTCGCCGCGTGACGTGAAAATCGTTGTCGGCGACATGAACGCGCAGGTAGGAAGGGAGGAATTGTACAGACCGGTAATCGGGCGAAACAGCCTGCACGCCGTATCGAATGATAACGGCCAGCGATGCGTAAACTTTGCAGCCTCCCGTGGTATGGTAGTCCGAAGCACCTTCTTCCCCCGCAAAGATATCCATAAAGCCACCTGGAGATCACCCGATCAACAAACAGAAAATCAAATCGACCACGTTCTAATCGACGGTAAATTCTTCTCGGATATAACCAACGTCCGCACATACCGCAGTGCGAATATAGATTCGGATCACTACTTAGTCGCTGTATGCATGCGCTCAAAACTTTCGACAGGTATCACCACGCGTCGAAGTCGAACGCCGCGGCTCAACATCGAGCAACTTCGTAACGGAGAAGTGGCTCAAGACTACGCGCAGCAGTTAGCAGTGGCCCTACCTACGGAAGAGCAGCTTGGCGCAGCTACACTTGAAGATGGCTGGAGGGACATCCGATCCGCCATAGGTAGTACCTCGGCTACAGCACTAGGCTTCGCGACTCCGAATCACAGAAACGACTGGTACGACGGCGAATGTGAACAGTTGAAAAACGAGAAGAATGCAGCATGGGCGAGAATGCTGCAACACCGTACGAGAGCGAATGAGGCACGTTACAAACAGGCGCGGAACAGGCAGAACTCAGTCTTCCGGATGAAGAAGCGCCAGCAGGAAGAACGAGATCGCGAAGCGATGGAAGAGCTGTACCGCGCTAAGGACACACGAAAGTTCTACGAGAAGCTGAACCGCTCGCGCAGAGGCTTTGTGCCACAAGCCGACATGTGCCGAGATAATCACGGGAATATTCTCACGAGCGAGCGTGAGGTGGTCGAGAGGTGGCGGCAGCATTACGATGAGCACCTCAATGGCGACGTTGCAAGTACCGAAGGTGGCGTGGTAACAGATCTAGGAGTATGTGCACAGGACGAAAGACTTCCGGCCCCTGACCTTCAAGAGATTGAGGAGGAGGTTGGCCGGTTGAAAAACAACAAAGCCGCTGGAGCAGATCAACTACCAAGCGAGCTTCTAAAATACGGTGGAGAAGCACTGGTGAGAGCACTACACTGGGTCATTACCAAGATTTGGGAGGAGGAAGTATTACCGGAGGAATGGATGGAAGGTATCGTGTGTCCCATCTACAAAAAGGGCGACAAGTTGGATTGCGGGAACTATCGCGCGATCACACTACTGAGCGCTGCCTACAAGGTACTCTCCCAAATTTTATGCCGCCGTCTATCACCGATTGCAAGAGAGTTCGTGGGGCAATATCAGGCTGGATTCATGGGTGAACGCGCTACAACGGACCAGATGTTCGCCATCCGCCAGGTGTTGCAGAAATGCCGCGAATACAACGTACCCATACATCACTTGTTCATCGATTTCAAATCGGCGTATGATACAATCGATCGAGAACAGCTATGGCAGATTATGCACGAATACGGATTCCCGGATAAACTGATACGGTTGATCAAGGCGACGATGGATCGAGTGATGTGCGTAGTTCGAGTATCAGGGACACTCTCGAGTCCCTTCGAATCTCGCAGAGGGTTGCGGCAAGGTGATGGTCTTTCGTGCTTGCTGTTCAACATTGCTTTGGAGGGTGTAATAAGAAGAGCGGGGATAAACACGAGTGGGACGATTTTCACGAAGTCCGTTCAGCTGCTTGGTTTCGCCGATGATATTGATATTATTGCTCGTAAATTTGAGACGATGGCGGAAACGTACATCCGACTAAAGAGTGAAGCCAGGCGAATCGGATTAGTCATTAATGTGTCGAAGACAAAGTACATGATGGCAAAGGGCTCCAGGGAGGAATTACCGCGCCCGCCACCCCGAATTCATATCGACGGTGATGAAATCGAGGCGGTTGAAGAATTCGTGTACTTGGGCTCACTGGTGACCGACGACAACGACACCAGCAGAGAAATCCAGAGGCGCATTGTGGCAGGAAATCGTGCCTACTTTGGACTCCGCAGAACTCTACGATCGAATAAAGTTCGCCGTAACACGAAGTTAACCATCTACAAAACGCTGATTAGACCGGTGGTCCTCTATGGGCACGACATATGGACCCTACGTGCAGAGGACCAACGCGCCCTTGGAGTTTTCGAACGGAAGGTGTTGCGCACCATCTACGGCGGAGTGCAGATGGAAGACGGGACTTGGAGAAGGCGAATGAACCACGAGCTGCATCAGCTGCTGAGAGAACCAACCATCGTCCATACCGCAAAAATCGGGAGGCTACGGTGGGCGGGTCACGTCATCAGGATGTCGGATAGCAACCCGACTAAAATGGTTCTCGAGAGTCATCCGACCGGTACAAGAAGACGTGGAGCGCAGCGAGCTAGGTGGGTCGACCAAGTGGAGGACGATCTGCGGACCCTACGCAGAGTGCGGAACTGGAGACATACAGCCATGGACCGAGTGGAATGGAGGCGGCTACTATGTACAGCAGAGGCCACCCCGGCCTTAGCCTGACCGGTAAGGTAAGTAACCCTCAACTACCTGAAGGGCGTTTTGCATCAGGTCGAAAAGGGTGCTGATGCACATACCAACTAACAATGTTAGGTGGTCGTCGGCAAAACCATAAGTAGGAAAACCGCTATTATTGAGTTGCCTCAATAGCGTATCTGCTACGAGATTCCACAAAAGCGGTGACAAGACTCCCCCTTGGGGGCATCCACAAACACTCAATTTCCTAATCCCTGCTAGACGCAATGTCGAGAAGAGATATCGGTTTTTGAGCATTTGGTGAATCCAATTGGAAATCATTGGAGATATACCATGACTCCGTGCGGCTTTCAATATGGCATCGAAAGGCACGTTGTCTAAGGCACCCTCGATATCTAAGAAAACACCCAAACAAGATTGCTTTTCAGCGAATGCTTTTTCGATATCGTAAACAACCTTGTGTAAAAGAGTCACAGTGGACTTACCAGATTGGTAGGCATGTTGGTTCACATGAAGAAGCACGTTGACCAGATGAACATCACGGATGTGATGATCCACAATGCGTTCTAAGCATTTCGGAAGAAAAGTGGTCAAACTGATAGGTCTGAAACTCTTTGCTTCTTCATACGACGCACGACCCACTTTCGGAATAAACTTTACAGTAATATCCCTCCAGGATTTGGGAATATACCCTGTAGCAAAACTGCAAACAAGTTGTTTTTTCAAAGCATATTTGAAATAATCGCATCCCTTCTGAAGCAAAATAGGATAAATCCCATCTGCCCCAGGAGATTTGAAAGGAGCAAAGCTATTAAGAGCCCACTCAATCGATTCTATGGTTACAATACTCCGAGCCGAAGCTAAAGAATCATAACTACAAGAAAACACATCAGGATCATCCGAAGATGTAATATCCACACATCCAGGGAAGTGTGTGCTGAATAAGCATTCCAGAACTTCCTCATCAGAGGAAGTCAGATCGCCATTTGGCAAACGAAGCTCGTTCACCCGGAAATCCTTAGATTTCGCAAGGATTTTGTTTAACCGACTGACTTCACTCAAGCTGGAAACATTTGTACAAAGGTTTTTCCAGCCGGATCGTTCAGCAGACCGGAGAGCTTTCCTGTAGGCCTTGCGAGCCGACCTGAAAGCCTCCGAACCAGCCGAACGTCGTCTGTTCCAACTCTTTCTACATTGTTTCCTGAGTTTCGCCAGATCAGAGTTCCACCAAGGGGTTCCTCTTGTGATCTTCACAGACCGTAGAGGGCATGCTTCTTCAAAAGCTTCCAAGATGAAGGTCGTTGTAGTATCAACGGCATCATCTAAATCACTTGGAGTGTCAATGGATGGTGAATATCCATGAAATTTGGCTGCAACCAAATCAGTATAAAGATCCCAGTTTGTTGACCGAGGATTCCTGAAACGCAATGTTTGCGAAGTAACATTTAAATGTTCAAAAAGATATAGCGATGGTCAGATAAAGATTCTTCATCTGACACATGCCAATTGGTCAGCTCGTGACTAATTCTGCTAGAGCAAAGCGTTATATCTAACACTTCCTCTCTAGCAGATACCATGAAGGTTGGGCGGTTGCCTATGTTAAGTTATGCAAGATCTGTACTACTTAAGTACTCCATCAAACTGGAGCCTCTCAAGTTAATGTCTGAGCTGCCCCAGATGATATGGTGAGCATTAGCATCACTGCCAACAATTAGCGGAAGGCCTTTTGAAGTGCAGTATGCGATGACTTGTTTGAAAGCATCCGTAGGGGATGGTTCATCATGCGGTAAATACACAGAATAATAGACGTATTTCCTGTTGAGGTTTCCAACAGATACATCAATTGTGATAGCACATACATCTCTGGTGGTTCAGAGATGAGTGTAGCAACTATTGCGTTGTTGACAAGCACACAGGCTCGAGGCATGACACGCGAATTTGCCATTTCATGTTTACTGAAAGTGGCAAACACCGGGTTCACAAGGTTTCCTAGATAGAAATTTCCCTTACGAAAGTAAGTTTCTTGTACCAAGGCCACTTGAGCTGTACCATTTTGCATAAGTCTACAAAGATTGATCGTTGCTGTTCTTTTATGCTGAAGATTGATCTGAGCTATCCTAACCGTAGCCACTACCCAAACTAGGTAAGATTAAACTCTTCGCAACAACAGCACAACAAAGAACAGCAACAATAAAACCACATCGGTATCGATTGGAAAACGCCAAAGGCGAGGATGCACAGAATACACTGTAAATCGCATAATGCGAAACAATATAGGTGAAAATTTAAAATAATTAACAACATCTTCATAATCCCGCCGTTGTTTAGCCTCAAGTGAGACTAAAGAAGGGCAGCTGATTGTCTCGGAGAAACACAAGGTCCACTGCACCATTGCTCCGGTTAGCACAGTAAGGGCTACATACTGTGGAGGGCGCCCTGATACTCCACAGGCTCCGTTAGCGGTTAGGTTTTTATTAGACCCCCCTAGCCATTCATTCCTAGGCACTATAAGCATAAAGCCGCATCACACCATGAATTAGGGGTCACCTGTTGGTGGATTCTTACCACTAGAACAGGCGGTCCGTAGTGTTATTCTTAGCCAATTGAGACAATCGCTACCGAAACTACACAGCTATCTAGGCTGATCGAGAAAAGAAGTTAATATTGATGATCAACTTCATACGGGCTCGAACAGCCGGACAAATTTCCATTATACATACATATGTATCACATGCTAGTTGTTCCCTAATACCTAGAACCCCAATTTACGCCATTTACCTCGATTATATGTACATTTTTAATGACAAAATTTTCAATATCCAATCTGTTTAAAGCTTGCAATTTGAATAATGATGACTTTTATTTAATGCAGGGGTTTTCAGCCTTTTGCTACGCGGAGCACTTCATATCAATATTTAATGGTTTTGTGGAGCATCCAAAAATATCAACGCATACTTCATGGTATTCTTAGTTTTATATATTATCCTTAATCCCATACTTCCCTTTCTGACTTAATTTTGTACAAATGGGTACAGGGGATGGCCAAAATGTTTGGGATAGGTAACTTTTTTTTCTCTCACTAAAAACTTCAACATGCTATAACTTTTCATAGAGTGCATCAAAAAATCTCAAATTTTGACTGTTTGTCAACCTATTATATGTGCATCATTGGTGCAAATTTGGGCTCGATTGATTAATGTTTTGCAAAGTTAGAACCGTTCGGGTAAAATACCTTTTTTTAGACTACTCATTTTTGAGCTTTCATATCTCGGAACCCAGTGAACCGAAATGAATGAAATTTTGAACGTACACTTACAATGTGTAAATGCTTCACAAACCATTAAAACATAGGTACTTTTTGAAAGTTGAAAAAAGTTATCATGCATTGACACTTTTTGAATTTTTCTCGAAAAAATGTATTTTTTTTACATCAATGTCAATAAATTTTAGTGTTGATATCCAAAGATTTTCCACGTCTGTTCTCAAATTATCTCTAATCAGATATATTAGAGCCTATTTGGATTGAAGGAAGAACACATTTAATAATTTTTGTGTGGTATTGTAAATTTTACTTATTTTCCTCTATATGGGAAAAAATTTCAACCAGCTATAACATAATTCGCCGTGAGAAAATATTACATTTTATAATGTCGTATTAAGTATCAATATATTGTTGATAAACGTTAAAAAATTCATTCAATTCTGTTCACTGGTTTCCGAGATATGACAGTTCAAAAATAGTTGTCTTAAAAATAGTGTTTTACCCGAACGGTTCTAACTTCGCGAAAAAATAACCAATCGAGCCCAAATTTGTACCAATGATGCACATATAATAGGTTGACAAACAGTCAAAATTTGAGATTTTTTGATGCATTCTATGAAAAGTTACAGCATGTTGAATTTTTTTGTAGAAGAAAAAAAGTTGCCTATCCCAAACATTTTGGCCATCCCCTGTATCTTTCGCATTGCCGATGATTACGATAAGCGAAGTATCTGGCAATATTTTTGGCGGATGCATGCAAACAGCTCCTTCCTCAAATCTTTCTATCCAACTTCTTTCAACATGTTTCATGAGATCCTCACCGAGAATTGCAATATATTCCTGATATTTTCGGTAGATACTCATTCGATTGATTTCCAAAATGTGAAGCAAATTCCATAAAAAAGTCTTTGTCATGCTTCGGCAGATTACTGACAAGATGTATGGTAAATTATTTCCAGTGTTGTGGAAAAAATCAGAGCTAGGTAGTCAAGGTTCCCCGATTTCAGCGTCCCTTCACTGGTAGATTCCCATGGATACATTCATGGAAGAATCTCTTCAGGAACTACTTGAGCAATTACTGAAGGAACTGCTGGAACAACTCCTGAAAAAAATCCAAGGAATAACTATTAGAGAAATCCCTGCTGAAATTCCTAAAGCTATTCTAAGGATATTGAAGGAGTCTCTAAAATACTTCCGAATGCATCGCTGAAGAAATTTCAGAAGGAATTCTCAAGAAATCTGAAGAAAATTCTATACAAATTCTAGAAAGAATTTCTTGAAAAAAAACAGGAATATTTTAAGAATCCATAGATTCCAGAAGGAATAGCTGAAGAAACACCTGGAAAGCTGTGGTGGAATACCTAACAAAATATCTTGAGATATTTTTCGAAAAAAGTCCTGAAGAAATCCCTATTAAAAATCCTAAACAATTTGTTTTAATCTCCTTCTGGAGCAGTCCATAGAGAAATTCCTTAAGGTACGCTTGCAAGAATTTCTGAGAAAATACGTAGAAGAATAAAATCTCTGTGTGAATTTTGGCAAGAATCTCTGTAAAAATGTCGTCTTGCCTTTTCATAAGAGTCCTTATAAGAATCTGTGGGGACCTGAAAAAATCTGTATAAATGTATTTCAAGGATGCCTTGGCGGACTTTCCAAGACTTTCTTAGGAAATCCTTGGAGCAATTTTTGGAAGAGAAATGTCTTCAACGAATATATAACTCTTGGGAATTCTCTTTATAATGGCTTGTAGAATATCTAATGAACATGTACCTTGGAGAAAATTCTTTAGAAGGCTGCTAAGACAATTTTAAAGGAATTCTGAATTTTTGATTCTTAATGTATCCGTGAATAATTAAAAAAAATCCATGTCGTATTTTTGAAAATGTTGATGCAGATAAATGCTTTGAAAAATTTATGAAGGAATCTCTATGAAAAAAATCAGAATAAATTCGTAGAAGAATATCTGGAAAAATCTTTGCAAGATTGTTTGAAAAAAGTTCTTGAAGTATTTTCTAAAGGAATCCATGCAACATTTTGGAAGTTATCCGTGCAAGAATTTCTTCAGCAGTTCTTGGAGTCACATTCCAAAGTCTCAAGGAATCCTCAGAAGATTTCTACGAGGAGTTCCCAAAGAAGTCCCTAAAAGACTTTCTTTAAGAATTCAAAGTAATTCTTGAAAAAATTTGTTCAGAAAATCCCTGGAGGAAATTCTGGAATTTTATCTGAAGAATTTATTAGTCGAATTTATAATAAAAGCCATAGAAGATTTTTCAAAAGAATCCCTCGAATTTGTGAAGGGACCCCTATGAAGTTTCTATAGGAATTTCTGCAGAAAATTCCCGAATGGATATCACATTTTTTAGAAATTTAGATTTGAATAAAAATCCCTTTAGCAATTTCTAAAACCAATCCCGGAAAAAGTTTTGGAATAATTTCTTGGATGATCGTTTGAGAGAATGCTTAAAAGAATTTTCAATGGGTTTTTCGAAAAAAAAAAATCTAGATAAGTCCCGAAAAAAACCTCGGGTAATTCTCTGAACTTTTTTTAAGGAAATCCCCGGATAAATTTCTGTAGAAACTCACACGACATTCATACGCAACTCTTTGTGAATCTTTCCTAGTGGAATTTCTGAGGAATTTGGAAGATGCTGTGGTAATTTCTGGCGAAATCCTTGAAAGAATGTTAAAAGTAACCTCGGTACATATTTTTGAAGAACTTTTGAAACTTTTTCTTAAAAACTCTGGAATAGTTTCCAAAGGCATCGCTGAAAGTTTGACAGGAACTCGAGCTTACTTTGGACTCCCCAGAATTCTATGATCGAACAAAGTTGGCCGTCACACGAAGTAAACTATCTACAAAACGCTGATTAGACCGGTAGTCCCTTCGTGCAGAGGACCAACGCCCCCTTGGAGTTTTCGAACGGAAGGTGTTGCGTGCCATCTATGGCGGAGTGCAGATGGAAGACGGGACTTGGGGAAGGCGTATGAACCACGAGCTGCATCAGCTGCTGAGAGAACCAACCATCGTCCAAACCGCGAAAATTGGGAGCTACGGTGGACGGGTCACGTCATCAGGATGTCGGATAGCAATCCGGCTAAAATAGTTCTCGAGAGTCATCCGACTGGTACAAGAAGACGTGGAGGGTAGCGAGCAAGGTGGGTCGACCAAGTGGAGGACGATCTGCGGACCCTACGCAGAGTGCGGAACTGGAGACACATCCCGAGCAGAAGGGCATACCTTACTAATAGCATGCGAAGAGCAACATGTGCTCTAATACCTAAAATTGTTATTGCTGAGTTATTCTACGAAATGCTATGAGAACATCACAGTAACAGTTGGAGGTATTTGAGCAGAGTTTGGTATTGATGTAGTATTTGTTGGTTTTGCAGTGAAAATAACCGAAGAACAAGATTTGCTACTACATCAAAGACATCGAACAAATGAAACATTCAATAATAAGAAATGTTATTAGTTTGAACATTCTCTTAGAAACGGCTACGCAGTCTTTTAACAGTGAAACGATGTTTATTAACTGCCCAACGTTTCGACACGAGATTAGTGTCTTTTTCAGGGGAACTGGAATTTACTTACATGTACAAATTTTACATAATTTTGTCGAAAATAACGACCAAGTTAATGTAAGTTATTTTCGACAAAATTATGTAAAAGTTTAAATTTGTACATGTAAGTAAATTCCAGTTCCCCTGAAGAAGACACTAATCCCGTGTCGAAACGTTGGGCAGTTAATAAACATCGTTTCACTGTTAAAAGACTGCGTAGCCGTTTCTAAGCGAAAGTTGAATCCCAACAGTCGAGCCTCCAATAGCATAGTTATTAGTTTGTTATTCAATAACTTTAGAATAACAAATACAGCACTTGAGTTTTAGGTATGCATTCATTATTGAAATAACAAGACTTGTAATTTTCTAGGTGTTATTTAAACAAAATTTTGGTATTCATTTTTGTTATTTTGCCTCTTATTACCACCTAATGAAGGGCATATCAAGGTATGGTAGTATTTAAGATAAATACCTTGATATGTTATTCACTTGTTATTTTCTTCTGCTCGGGATAGCCATGGACTGAGTGGAATGGAGACGGCTACTATGTATAGCAGAGGACATCCAGGCCTTAACCTGATCGGTAAGGTAAGAAAGCTGAAAGTTTCATTGGAGGAATCTCTGGAGGATTTCTGTCAAAAGAAATTTTTGAAGGAATCTCTGAACGAATGTTTAAAAGAATCTCTGGAGTAATTTTTGCTCAAATTCAAGAATATTTTTGAGGAAAAAACATAGGAATTTCATGATAAATCATACAGGATGCTTTGAAAGACTTCTTTGTGGAATTTGTAGAACAGGAGAAATTTTTAAACAAACCGCTGAAGAAAATTATAAGTTAATTGAGTTTGGCGCAAATAAAGTGAGCAGAGTTTTGGGGTTTTAGTGCACTAGAAAAAGAACCCGCTTTTATTGACCTGTGCAATCTATGCGTTGCCATCGGCCGCTATTTGGTTATCAAGATATTGGATATTGGTTACGAAGAGAACCAGAACTGTTGGTGAGGAACGTACAGCACCTAGTTGTGTAGAGAAATTGTAGTCAATTGATTTAAATTTGACTTATTTATAACAAAAAGTGCCCTTAACCCTAAAAGAGATACCTTCATGGTCTCAGTTTCGTCACCTCGCTGAGTGTGTTCCATCAAAGACGAGCTCTGAAAGGCTCATGGGGTCCAATGGACCCCAGGTATCCCTTTTAGGGTTAATAAGACAAACCCCCCCCCCCCCTGCCTGAATGGTCCCATACCCTATAAGAAATTTCGCCATGCGTTAAAAAACCTTCGACTTCACAAGGTGAACGCACCCTAAAGGTTTAACTTCCGCAAGTCTGTTTGTCTTGAAGGATTGAAAAGTTCCCGAACAACCAGTCAACCGCAGTAAAAATTATAATCAGCCGCTGTGGTCATGTTGCTGCGGTTCACGTCACCGTGTTCCTAGTAGCTGTACGAACACGCAATATCATCGACCGACCCGGAGACCACGCGGTTGGACATCGAATATGGCAACGCAGGATTTTACGCTTGATCAACCAGAACGGAAATTATAAATTGCGGATGGAGGGAGTTGCGAAATGGGTTTTGGGTGTTGTTCGTGGTTGGTATGTAGGAATTTTGGAATTTTACTAGTTGTAGTATAGAAATCTGTGGATGCGATGCGTGGTTGGGTTGGTAAACTTCGACCATCAAGAAGCAGCCACTACTGAAGGAGAACTGTGGTGGAAAACGGTGTTGTTTGAGTTTGAAGAATTTTCCCACTGGCTATTCAGCATGGTGGGTAACGCCAGTTTCGGTTGGATGACAATGTAATTTGGGTGAAGAAATGTCATCGTTTTTCTCGCAAAATTTTCAGCTAAAGAGTAAATTTTGCTATTTTTGGGATAACAAATCAATAATTTTAATAAAACCTTAATTAACTTTGCCGTGATTTTAGTAAAACTTTTATTACCGAATTGTCGGTATCGCTTTAACGACATTTCAACAAAACTTTTACCGAGTCTCAGCCAATACCATTAAAAAGCTTTATCGGCTGTTAGGACCCATATAGCCGAATTAATAAGCGTGCGGGTTTTCGTACTGACCATGCTGAGGGTGTTTTTCGTAATGGAAATTTCCTTGACTTCTTTGGGCATTGAGTATAGTTGTGCCCGCCAAACGATATACGGTATACTCATGCGAAATAGTATTTGGCAGAGGAAGCTCTCAGTTAAAAGTTTTGGAAGTGTGCAAGATGATAGGCAGCTGAGTTGCGCCAAGAAGAGGGAGAGAAAATTATCGGCTATTGGGCTTTCGAAAATTCTATTACAGAAGTCGTCAATGCAGTTTAAGTGCGAGTAACATAGTGTAACAGTCAATTGTCAGCCATGAACTGGAAGATATCTATCCCGTTGATCTACCTTTGATGGTCGAAATTCAAGGTTCAGACTGGTAATAAATTAAACCAACGGTATCACACACATCCACACAAAGTCACATCACCGACATTCAATTATCCACGAGTCATTCATCAGCAGTTTCATCCCCCATTCCCACGACTCCGACCGACAAAGGTGATTATCCACAGTTTGTGTGGTGATGCGCTGGGTAGTGGGTACTGGTTATTCAGTTGGCGCCAGCGCGCGGGCTCACACATAGGGCATCACCTGTGTTAATGAGTCCACTGGCATGCCACCACTACCACCGACCGACCGGCTCATTGAATTTCGATTAAACGCAACGTCTGGCTTTCGATTCTGTCCGCAAGGGTGTGGGTTCTTATTAATTGGTTGGTGTGCTGAACCTTGCAAGCTAGCCGGAGCGGGTTCGAAATAATTAAGGTGGAGTGCAAAGGCTCGGGTGAATATGGAAGAATGACAAAATTGACGTTTTACCATACCACTAGAGATTTAAGGTGAATGTTTATAATATCGGTAGGTTGAGATAGATTGGAGACTTTGTAGTGTCACAGCCCAGCTAAGAGTGCCTTGTGCACATCAGGAACGACGCCTGTAAGTTCCTGATTTCGGTATACTCTTGAATATACTGGTCTTGCTTTGAAATTGGTAACCGAAAAGGTGCATGCTTAGGCATTCTATCCTCTTGGTAAGGTCGGATGGCATTGACTTGAAACGGCGGATGAGCTAATGTTGGCGCTGTCTTCCGTCCCATAAAACAGTAGCGTGGCCTTTAAGTTCGTTCCTGACCTGTACCCAGCTTAGGCAACTAACTGGCTGGAAATAGGTTTAGATGAAGACTGCTGATCCGGCTCTGAGCTCAGTCCCCATAAGGGCCTGTGCCAACTCCTAGGTGACCTTCCTGCTTGCATAGAATATCACCAGGATTATTGCAGTGAGGAATAGCGGGTCTAAGGGGGACCCACCAATGAGTACTAAATCCCTAAACCAAGTGATCGAAAGCAGAACGACAGAGGGAACAGCGTTGAACCCGTTCATGTGAGGAGGACTGGCGAGATCGCCACTACGAGGGCCTGGTGTACCCACCAGCGAGCAGACGGCAGATGGAGGTTCAACAGGAGGAGCACGAGCCGGCGCAGATGATCGATGCATGCATACCTGACGCGGGCGCAACAGTAGCGGGCTACCGTAGATGTTGGTAGTTGCCGAACATCTGGATGAGCTGATCGGCTTCACGAGTGGGTGGACTAACATCAGCAAGCACCTGAAACAGGGCCTGCTGAAGCTCCGCAAATCGCTGTCTCTGGCCAAGAAGGAGTACGAGCGGAGTACGGCCAAAACGCGAGAAGGGAGGAGCAAAAACGGTGCAAAACGGTGAGTCGATAAGGAGAGCATCCAATATAGCTCTGGTCCTCACAAGTTCCTACCTCATGCTTCCACGGGTCAAGCGATGACAAAGACCGCCAGCTAAGAGTTGTGTGCTTAGCTGGTAGTGCAGCCTGGGCACTGTTGTCCTTCTGACTTCAGCTAGATTGAGGAGGTACGATCCGAGTGTCTGTTCACCAAGGAGGTGCGGCTCAAACAGCGTCTGTTCTGGCATCCAGCGGCTGAGTAAGAAACGCTGCACCACGCCCAGCTAGATCCAAGGTGGTAGCCCCATCAGCGTGGTCGTCCCAGTGTTGGTTGGGACGTTAAACAGAACTGGCACGATGGCCCTCCGGCGAGACAGGAGTGTTGGCGTAGGCCCAATAAGCCACCCGTAAAAACCCCCATTGCGAATAACATAGGAGAAAATACGACTCGATACAATCGGCAAAGACCCACGCGACGAAATAAGGACTACGATTGGAAACTTGGAACATGGAATTGCAAGTCACTAGGTTTCGCAGGATGTGACAGGATAATCTACAACGAACTACATCCCCGCAACTTCGACATCGTGGCGTTGCAGGAACTTTGTTGGACTGGACAGAAAGTGTGGAAAAGCGGGCATCGAGCGGCTACCTTCTACCAAAGCTGTGGCACCACCAATGAACTGGGAACAGGATTTATAGTGTTGGGCAAGATGCGACAACGTGTGATCGGGTGGCAGCCGATCAACGCAAGGATGTGCATGTTGAGAATTAAGGGCCGTTTCTTCAACTACAGCATCATCAACGTCCACTGCCCACACGAAGGGAGACCCGATGACGAGAAAGAAGCGTTCTACGCGCAGTTAGAGCAAACATACGATGGTTGCTCGCCGCGTGACGTGAAAATCGTTGTCGGCGACATGAACGCGCAGGTAGGAAGGGAGGAAATGTACAGACCGGTAATCGGGCGAAACAGCCTGCACGCCGTATCGAATGATAACGGCCAGCGATGCGTAAATTTTGCAGCCTCCCGTGGTATGGTAGTCCGAAGCACCTTCTTCCCCCGCAAAGATATCCACAAAGCCACCTGGAGATCACCCGACCATCAAACAGAAAACCAAATCGACCACGTTCTAATCGACGGTAAATTCTTCTCAGATATAACCAACGTCCGCACATACCGCAGTGCGAATATAGATTCGGATCACTACTTAGTCGCTGTATGCATGCGCTCAAAACTTTCGACAGTTATCACCACGCGTCGAAGTCGAACGCCGCGGCTCAACATCGAGCAACTTCGTAACGTAGAAGTGGCTCAAGACTACGCGCAGCAGTTAGCAGTGGCTCTACCAACGGAAGAGCAGCTTGGCGCAGCTACACTTGAAGATGGCTGGAGGGACATCCGATCCGCCATAGGTAGTACCTCGGCTACAGCACTAGGTTTCGCGACTCCGAATCACAGAAACGACTGGTACGACGGCGAATGTGAACAGTTGAAAAACGAGAAGAATGCAGCATGGGCGAGAATGCTGCAACACCGTACGAGAGCGAATGAGGCACGTTACAAACAGGCGCGGAACAGGCAGAACTCAGTCTTCCGGATGAAGAAGCGCCAGCAGGAAGAACGAGATCGCGAAGCGATGGAAGAGCTGTACCGCGCTAATGACACACGAAAGTTCTACGAGAAGCTGAACCGCTCGCGCAGAGGCTTTGTGCCACAAGCCGACATGTGCCGAGATAATCACGGTAATATTCTCACGAGCGAGCGTGAGGTGGTCGAGAGGTGGCGGCAGCATTACGATGAGCACCTCAATGGCGACGTTGCAAGTACCGAAGGTGGCGTGGTAACAGATCTAGGAGTATGTGCACAGGACGAAAGACTTCCGGCCCCTGACCTTCAAGAGATTGAGGAGGAGGTTGGCCGGTTGAAAAACAACAAAGCCGCTGGAGCAGATCAACTACCAAGCGAGCTTCTAAAATACGGTGGAGAAGCACTGGTGAGAGCACTACACTGGGTCATTACCAAGATTTGGGAGGAGGAAGTATTACCGGAGGAATGGATGGAAGGTATCGTGTGTCCCATCTACAAAAAGGGCGACAAGTTGGATTGCGGGAACTATCGCGCGATCACACTACTGAGCGCTGCCTACAAGGTACTCTCCCAAATTTTATGCCGCCGTCTATCACCGATTGCAAGAGAGTTCGTGGGGCAATATCAGGCTGGATTCATGGGTGAACGCGCTACAACGGACCAGATGTTCGCCATCCGCCAGGTGTTGCAGAAATGCCGCGAATACAACGTACCCATACATCACTTGTTCATCGATTTCAAATCGGCGTATGATACAATCGATCGAGAACAGCTATGGCAGATTATGCACGAATACGGATTCCCGGATAAACTGATACGGTTGATCAAGGCGACGATGGATCGAGTGATGTGCGTAGTTCGAGTATCAGGGACACTCTCGAGTCCCTTCGAATCTCGCAGAGGGTTGCGGCAAGGTGATGGTCTTTCGTGCTTGCTGTTCAACATTGCTTTGGAGGGTGTAATAAGAAGAGCGGGGATAAACACGAGTGGGACGATTTTCACGAAGTCCGTTCAGCTGCTTGGTTTCGCCGATGATATTGATATTATTGCTCGTAAATTTGAGACGATGGCGGAAACGTACATCCGACTAAAGAGTGAAGCCAGGCGAATCGGATTAGTCATTAATGTGTCGAAGACAAAGTACATGATGGCAAAGGGCTCCAGGGAGGAATTACCGCGCCCGCCACCCCGAATTCATATCGACGGTGATGAAATCGAGGCGGTTGAAGAATTCGTGTACTTGGGCTCACTGGTGACCGACGACAACGACACCAGCAGAGAAATCCAGAGGCGCATTGTGGCAGGAAATCGTGCCTACTTTGGACTCCGCAGAACTCTACGATCGAATAAAGTTCGCCGTAACACGAAGTTAACCATCTACAAAACGCTGATTAGACCAGTCGTCCTCTATGGGCACGAAACATGGACCCTACGTGCAGAGGACCAACGCGCCCTTGGAGTTTTCGAACGGAAGGTGTTGCGTACCATCTACGGCGGAGTGCAGATGGAAGACGGGACTTGGAGAAGGCGAATGAACCACGAGCTGCATCAGCTGCTGAGAGAACCAACCATCGTCCATACCGCGAAAATCGGGAGGCTACGGTGGGCGGGTCACGTCATCAGGATGTCGGATAGCAACCCGACTAAAATGGTTCTCGAGGGTCATCCGACCGGTACAAGAAGACGTGGAGCGCAGCGAGCTAGGTGGGTCGACCAAGTGGAGGACGATCTGCGGACCCTACGCAGAGTGCGGAACTGGAGACAAACAGCCATGGACCGAGTGGAATGGAGGCGGCTACTATGTACAGCAGAGGCCACCCCGGCCTTAGCCTGACCGGTAAGGTAAGTAAGGAGGAGCGGTTCACCCAAACGGATAGCTTCCTCTTTGCAGGCAACTCGACGATGTAGCAAGAAACCATGCAGATCGCCGGAGTCGTAGAGGAGATGTCGAACCGCCCTACGGCTCGAGCTGCCCTACGAGCCGAAACCTGCCGAGGAAACGTGGACCATGGGGGTCAAGAAACGTCCAGCAGAGGCGGCCGATAAGCTCAAGTCAGTTGCAAAACGTGCAAGGGGCAGGGAAACAAGCTCCAAGAAGCCAACCCTAAGAGGAATGGGGGCCAACCGGATCAAGGGAAGGAGAACCCTTGGATTGGTTGGAAAGAAGGTCGAGTTGAGAAAAGTAAACTCAGCCCGCAAGCGCAAACGAAGTGACACGCTGGTCTTCAAAATTAAGGCAGACACGTACGTCGCACGCTATGTCCAATAAGAAAAGTATTATGAAAATTGAATGCACCTCAAAGTTTATTCGCTAAAACCGCATTTTTGGACCTCTGAATTCAAATAAATGTGCGGTTTAATATATTTCATCTTGTGTTTTTTTTCATCAATTTTTACATTGGATGAAATTGACCTCAATGTGACTTTTTTCGACATTTATATAGGAAAAATTGAAAAAAAAAAACAAAAATTTACGAAAACCCAGAATGAAATATTTTAAGCCGCACTGATTCTGAGACTAGAGGTCCAAATCTTCGATCGAAAACCATTTGGGGTACATTCACTTTTCATAATACTTTCCTTTGGACATAGCGTGCGACGAGGTGCTAAGGGCCATGCCAGGCGAACGTCGTCTCTCTCTGCTGGCGCAGATGTAAAAAGCATCCGACGCATCACGACAGGAGAGATGATGGTAGTGCTGAAGAAGGAGAACAAGAAATGCACCTCCTACAAAGCACTAGTTCAAGAGCTATTGGGTTAAAACGTGCAGGTAAGAGCCCTAACGTCGGAGGCGACGCTCCAGTGCAAAAACCTGGACGAGATAAACAACAGTGCGAGGTTGATGTACAAAGTACATCGATCCGCCAGCGAAAGGGTCAAGCAGGCACGCAGATCGCCATGATCAAGCAGGTGAACAAAGCGACGGCAGTCGGGAAGATCATGGTAGGCTGGTCAGTGTACCCACTCAGCATCTACGAGAGGCGTTCTTCAAGTGTAAGGACACAAGGACAGGACAGGAGCAAGCTCTGCAGAAAGTGTGGAGTGGAAGGCCACATCGCCAAATCGCTAGCCCCTGGTCTAAACCCTAGTTCAGACTGGTGGGTCGACGATGGGTACACGCACAGTGATCACCTGGTAGTGGTGGAACACGAAGGAAGACGGCCACAGCTGAAGGTCATAGACCGTCATCGGGGATGGCTGACCTCGCGCTTCGACAGGTTGGCATTTGTCAAACGATTGCTTATGAAGGGTAACTCCAACGATCTGTCCAGCGCGGATCTAGTCAGAATTGTAGGCCACGCGTGTGACTCTGCAATGCCCAGTTGATCCTTACCTTGAAATGAACGGAAACCGGTATACTGGGTGGTATCCAGAAATCGCAGAACTCCAAGCATCATGCCTAAGAACTTGGAAAAGGATGCAAAAAACTTGCTCCGATGAGGGTAGAATAGAACGAAGCGAGGTCTACAGGGCGGCCAAACTGGCACCAAATTAAGAGATTAAAGCACGAAAACGGGCGTGCTTAAAAAATATATGCCAGGCAGCCAACACCACCCCTTAGGGAGTTGGCTATTGAGTAGTTATGGCCAAAACAAGGGGAGAGTTAGCACCCGTAGAAGTTCACCCAAGATGTTGCAGAAGATCTTGAAAATGTTGTTTCTGGCGCAACGATATAAGACCATGAATTCCCGTCCCCCATGGCCGAACCGGTCAAAGCGATGTAGCCCCGGTGACGAACGACGAGCTCATCATAATAGTGAAGTCGCCTAAGTTGAACAAGGCTTCACTTCAGGTGTGGCTTCGTGGTCATGTGGCTAAGGCCATCAAGCCTTTAGTAGCATCGTGCAAAGGAGCGCGGGTTCGATTCTCGCCGCAGCTGTCAGGAAAAGTTTTCGTCTGTGCCACTGGGCGTTGCATGCTAGTCCGTTGTTAAGTGTCGTGCTTCCTTCAAAGAGCAAACAGCTCACTGAAAGCATTAAACATGTCTGTGTCTTTAAAGGCTCCGGGTCCGAACGGTATCCTGACAGTAGCCATCTAGACGGTCATCCAGGCTAGCCCCTGACATGTTCAGAATGGCTATGCAGATGTGCCTAGACAGAGGCGAAATTCGGAAAACCACCCGGCGATCCTTCGGCAAACAGACCTATCTGCCTTTGAAACACCGCCAGAAAACTGTTTGAGTATGTAGATCATTCTGTCGAGACTGATGATCTATACCGAGAAACCAGATAACTCTGGGCTCCCGGATTACCAGTTCGGCTTCCGGAAGAGCCAATTCACGGTGGACGCTATTAGGGCTGTAACCAAGAACGGCCGAGATAGCGCTCTAGAGAAAGCGAAGGGGATTCCGACATGGGGAATCGATGACAAGCGGAACTTGGTAATTTTCTGTGTTTAGCGAATCCTCTAGAGTTTCTTTTAAGTATTCATTTATGTTAGGTAGGAATACTACCAAGGAATATTTCAAGATTAATCAAGGAATACGTCCAACGATTCTTCAAAGAAACTTCCTCCAAAAATTCCTTCAAAATTTTCATTATTTTACTCTAAGGACTCCTACAAAAAATCCCCCAAGGATTTCTTCAGGAATTCGTCCTAAGAATCCTGTAAGAATGCATCCCTCGATTCCTTCAATGAATTCAAAAGCAATTTCCGCAATGGAATTGAGCACAGATTTCCACCAAAATTCCTTCAGAATTAATGCTGAAATCCCTTCGGAAACTCTTTCAGGATTATCTTCAGAAAGCATATGTCCATGGAACATCTCGAATATCTCTCCAAAAATTCAATCGATTATTTATTCAAAACTTCATTTGAAAGACTTCTCCAATAATTTCTCAAGGCATTTCTCAAGAGAGGCTTATGAAAGTTTATGAAATTACATTGCAATTCACCATTAAAAATAAACCTGCAAGTCAATAAAGAAAGTCACAAAAAAGTTTCCCCAAAAGTTTCTTGAGAAGTTTCTTCAATGATTTTTTTTAATTGAATTCTTCCAAGGATTTCGTTCGATAGTCAACAACAACCCCATGAATTATTTGAAAGGAAAAATCTCCAAAGAATTCTTAAGTAATTCCTTCCATAATTCCTTCTGGAACTTCCCACAGGGAGCCCTCAAGTACTTCTCCAAGAATGCCTTTATTATTTTTATTCAAATAATATATTTTCAGAATTAACTACAAAGTTTTCTTTAGCAATTCCTCCACTCCTTCGTAAGGAATTTGTGAAGAATTCTTTTAGCAACTCCTCCGAGAACTCTGTCAGTAACCCTTCCATTAAAGTATATTTCTTATATTTTTTTTCAAGTATTAGAGCAGTAACTACTTCTCTGGGGCTTTCTTGTCTAAGGCTTTCTCTTAAAAATTCGAAAGGGTTTTGTGAAAAAAAAAATGCAAGTATTCTATCAAGAATTTCTCCTGGAGATCCATCAGGAATTTCTCCAAAGAGATTTCTAGGAATTTCTACAAAAGCTTCGCTAGGAACTTAAAAATACGCAAGAATTTTTAATCAGCAATATTTCGTAGATTATTCAGGAATTCATTTTATTACTCTTTCCAAAATTCACTCAAAGATTCCATCAGGTACAACCCCAAGGAATACTTCGGTAATTTCTACAAATTTTCCTTCATCAAATCTTTGAAGTCTTCTTCCGTGAATGCCTCAAAGAATTCTTTCAGAAATTTCGAAATATTTTTTTTTTCGAAACTGCCTTCGGAATTCCTCCTTGGGTTGCTCCAAACATTTCTCCCAAGAGTTTTTAGGAGTTCCTCCAATGATTCGTTTAAGAATTCCTGCAAGGACTGGTTCAGTAATTCTCTTCAAGAATCAACTCTAAAGTTATCATAAAGAATTTATTCAAAAATTACTTCATGAAGGCATATCCAAGGACACCTGCAGAACTTCCTACACGAACAGCTTCAAGTTATAGTTATCCTTCAATTCCGCAATCCGTCAGGTACTTCTCCTAGAATTCTTCTAGAAATTTCTTTAGTCCAAAGATTGCTTAAGGAATTTCTCCAAAAATTCGGAACTTTAAGGAATCCTCCAATATTCTTTCAAAACACCTGCTGTGATTTCTACAGTGATTTATCGATGTCAATTTGTTAGGATTATCTGGAGAAATGTTTTCTAGCATTCTTTTCAAGGATACTAAACCTCCACAAGCCGGGCCCGTAGCGTAGTGGGTACATGTTCACTTCATAAGTGGATTGTCATGGGTTCGATCCCAGCCCTGGCACTTGCAATTTTTCGTCAGTTGCTCTTCCCACGAGAGCGGCTGACTCCGGACCCTCTTCTGAGCATATGCTCTAACGGACCCGGAAACTTGGATATCGACTAACAGCAACTCATAATGGACCCCCAATCGGACTGGAAATGGGACAAAAACCACACAGCAACATCGTGCTCATCATTCTACCATGGACAGGGTAGAAAAGTTACAGCAGCGCAAAGGCTTACCAGTTCGAATTTAATTAATGAAATTAGAATAGAATACATTTAGGCGCTGTACAAAATGTAGGTGCAGCAGCCATTTAGAATCGCTCACGCAATGCCCTAGTGGACAAAAGAGCTGTAAATTGGGTTAAGCGGTTGAAGAATAAAAAAAAACAAAACCTCCACATCGACTCTTTGAACTTTTTTTCAGGCTATTCAATCAAGCATTTATCGAAAAATTTATTCGAAAATTTTCAAAATGTTTTAAAACTCTGCTAAGAATACCTTAAAAAATTAACTTAAGTTTGCAAAAATTACTCTTAAGTTTCATTAGGGATTCCTTGAAGGTTTCTATCAGGATTCCATCAAGAATTTATCCCAGGATTCCTTAGGGAACTCCTTCAAGTATTTTAACGAAAATCCTGCCAGGAATTTCTTCAGGAAATCCCAAAGAAGTTAACAAAAAAATGCTTTACTGTGAAGATATGACGAAGCCATCGCTCAAATTTTCAAAAACACAAATCTGAAGAACCGGATGCCGGTTTGCGCTAAAAACTTGATCGATTGGTCACCACCAGATCGATTGGTCAGCGCAAGCTGATATCCGGTTCTTCAGATTAGGGTTTTTGAAAATTTGAGCTACTGCTTCGTCGTATCTCCAAGTTTCCAAGCATTCCTTCAGGAGTTCCTTGAATGATTATTACTGGAATTCCTCCAAAGATTTAATCTGGAATATCCTCTTGGATTCTCTGAAAAATCTTCAAAAATACTTCCGATGATTGCTTTAGTAATTTCTCCACGATTTCTACAGAAATTGTTAAATAAGAGTATTCCTTTCAAAGTTCCTCCAAGGATTTCAACGATAATTCTTTCAAGTTATCCTTCAAGAAATCTTTTTATCTTTTCCTTCACAAATTTCTCTCCATTGACTTCTTCAGGAATTTCTTCAAGGACTCCTTCCTTTCATTATTTTTTGAAAAATCGCACAAGGATTCCTTCAGGTACATCCCCAAGAATCTCTTCAGGAATGTGTACAAAAATTCCTTCATGAACTCGTTCGAGTATTTTTCCATAAATACCTAAAATAATTTCTTAAGAAATTCTGAAAAAAAAATCCAAAATTGGTTCCGGAATTGCTCAAAGAATTTCTCCCAAGAGTTTTTAACCTTGCAGTGTATCACGTTGGGAACAGCTCGTTGGCGTAGTGTACAGTTTGGGTCAAAGATAATCCTAATACACAAAGAAGGGATTTATGGTAAACTCCATATCAGTTTCAAAACCAAAATTCACCCTTCGAAAACGTAAAATGATAATCCAAATTCACAGCCATGACTAGAGCAATGTATTGAACAAATCGATCATGAAATATTATTGGAAAATGCAATACGACGGTACCCTTCGCACTTTATATTGACAACGATTCTAACGAAATTCCAGCGAATCCATGTGACACACCAAACTGGTACAGTTTATCACCGTTTGCGTTCCCTGATTGATGGTTGTGTGCAACGTAATCCAAAAGGATGTGTGTCTCGTCAGGAAAATACCAGCCAGCTTTCTACCTTCACTTATTCTATCCGCTATGAATGGTGGGGGTGGGTTGGGTGTGCCAGGAGCAGCACGGGAATGTGTCTGTAATTATAATTATCGTAATGGAAGCAATTTCCCTCCCATAGCTGATTACCATCTGGAAGCTTGCGGTCGAGTGATGGCAGTCGGTCGTCGTCCGTGGAATTCAGTTCAACCAGTCAGTACCTACAAGCTATGGTTACAAGATTGGATCGAATACCTTAGCAAACACAGACAAAGCATGCAACAAAGTTGCATAGTGCACGAATGGGAAATTTTCAGATGATGATTGATATGGTGATGGCATCTCATTAACCTGCTGGTTGACGCCTTCTTCATGTTATTCATCATATTCTGAAAATTTGTAAACAATGTATAAATACTGGATTGCTGTGGTTTCCTTGTTTCAATGCCTAACCGGTTTATGGACATCTTGTATTGCAAATGTTTTTGACATCATTGAGCATATCGTATGGTTTGGGAACAAAAAAAAAAATCAAGATTAGTGTAAAAAATTAGGTTGCCATGCTCAAAACCTATCTAATGTCAATAAAAATTTCTCACTTCGCTTCAGTCATCATCCGTATCACAGCCAAAGGTCATTTGAAATAAAACGGGCTGATCTTACAGCTTTGAGAAAAACAGGTTAGGAATAGACGCTGATTGCTAAGTGATAGTTTCTTGTCAAAAATTCTCAGAGTTCTCTGAGGTGAGTAACAAGGGATATTTTATATACAATTTTGCTCAACAAAACTTTAAATAGCATATAAAACAACAATTCAGAAAATATTGAAATTATTTTATGGCAAATTGGAAGTTTCCATCGTATTGCAGACATAGTCCTTATTGAAGCCCATATACATATATGCTGTTGTTGGCGGTAAAAGTAAGTCAACACTGCTGGGAGCAATAAATTGACAGAAATGGGGAAAACAAACCATGCTCTACAAATTTTATGTTTACATTGAAGATCTATCTTCTCCGAGTGAAAATTTCCCTACTCTCAGAGACGGTGGAAATCATAGTCTTTTTCGCAGAGTTTTCCCGCTCCTTCACCCACAGTGGAAAATCTCGACGAACGGAGCGATGCGATGTTTTTCCTTTCTCTCACGAGAAAATCGATGTTCAGGCTTTCTGGGATCGGTGGTGAAAAAGGGAAAATTCATAACAATCCTGAATGTCAGTCCTAGCAGATGCACAATCATCACATGTACGAGAAGAGTAGGTCAGACACGAACGAGTGCAATTCAACGAGAATCGTTGGCGCTGGTGCTGTTGCGGTGCGGTTGGTCGTCGTTGAGAGTAGGAAAGGACGACGATGCACTGCACAGCCAGCGAACAACGATGAACGAACGAACGGTTGCATGCCTTGACCTTGGCTATTTTGTCGTCGTGGGAGGATAATGATATGCACACAATTGGAATGAATTATTATGCGGAGATTGTCCGAGAGACCTATTTTATTTCGCTAGATGTGGACGGGGAATTGAGATAAGGTTCGTGATTTAGTACGGAAGACTATCATTCTAAGATGTATTTAATCCGTTCGTACCACTTCCCAGCAGATAAAATGGCATACGTTCACATCAAATTTTATCGAATATTTAAACTGTCGAAAAATTTAATCTTTTTTAATTCATGGATTCCGACTTCAGCTAGATTGGGGAGGTACGTCTGAAGCGACAGTTTATCAAGTAGGTGCGGCTCAAACAGCGTCTGTTCTGGCATCTACACAGAAAAAAATATGTAATTAAAATTCAGCGAGAAATTATGCACACAAAGGGAAAGAGTTAGTGCACTTTTACATGAGATATAATGTAAAATTACAGTACTATCGTGTAAATTTCCGCCAACCATCGCGTAAACCATCATGGACTCCAATCAGTTACGCGACTATTGACGGAAATTTACACGAACGTAACGTAATTTTACATGATAGCTCATGTAAATTCAGTAAGGACCCGATTTTGTCAGCCCCTGGTAGCATTTTGGGCTGACAAAATCGGGTACCTGACAAAATCGGGACATTTTTTAAAATTATGAAAAGTTGTCCTGAGCACGTCAGAGACGGAGATAGGTGTGGAGGGTCTGCTTTGGGTTCGTTCAAGTATTACGTAACGCCAAATAGGGGGGGGTGTTACGCTTCATACAAAATTTTAAAATTTCTCTTTCAAAAATAGTTACGCGGTGGAGGGATAGCGGATAGGGTCTAAAATTGCCAAAATTTGCGTTACGTAATATTTGACCGAACCTTTTGTGGTAAAAAAAAACCGAAAGGGTGTTAAAAGAACAGAAAAAAATGGTATTTGGCAAAGTTAACATTCAGTGTTTTTTTACAGCAGAACTATTAAATCGTTAATTTCTTTTCCTTCTTGTCATAACATCCCTACTGGAACACAGCCTTCTCCTAGCTTACAGCAATTGTGGTCTATAGAAGACAGTTGGCACTGGTTAGTGCAGTTTATATCATAACATCTAACTTTAGCTGTCAACGAATGAAAATGAACCAACATCTGGAGGACAAGTATGGACATTCAAACTGTCCGAAATGGCTACGTTTCCGCTGCCTTTCCACTTTAATTTCCAAAGATTAGGCTCTTTGAAATCTTTGTAGAAATGTTCGGGGAAATGTTTAGAGAAACTACCCGAGGATATACGGAACGTAACCCTCAAGACATTCCGGAAGGGATCCCGTCAGTAATTTCTGTAAAAACCTTTACAGGAGCTCCGGTCCGGATAAATCCCTAAAGTAATTTCTGAAAGAATCCTTACTGCAATCTCCGTAGAAATCTCTAGAGGTATTTCGTTAGCATTTTCTGAAAAATCATTGCAATCTTTGAAGAAATCTCCTTGAGCAATCCATGGAGGAATTCCTGCAAAAAAGTACTGGGGAAATATCATGAGCAGTTTAAGGAGAAACCATATCAGAAATGAATTGCAGAAGAATTTCCAACGTAATTTTCAAAAGGAATTTCAGAAGCAATTCCAAGGGATTTTCGTAAAGAAATACCAAGAGGTAACCCAGGAAAAATCTCAAGCGGGACCTCCGGGAAATCCATAGAGGGCCAATTGCCCTATTGGGAAATCTAATAGAGGAAACATAGTGAAAACTCTACAGGAATTCTTGTAAGAGTAATAACTGAAAGCATTAATAGAGGAACATTTTACCAAATTCTTAGAAGGATCCCTGAAGGAACCCTAAGAGGAATTCTTGAAAAAATACCAAGGGAATTCGCTAGATTTATTCATCACTAGGTTGGCTCCAGGGGCACGTTCTCTTCCATTTGGAAAATTTGTGCCTTCCATAGATTTATTCATGGACTAATGCACGCAGTAATTCATATAGGAATTATTTCAGAAGTATCTACAGAATACTCTGAATGCAATACATCACTAGTGAAGAATTCCTGAAGGAATCTCAACAGGAGTTCGTCAACCTGGGGGTATCATAGGAAGAATGCATGAACAATTCTTAGGGAAATATCTGAAAAGGTTCTTATAGACATTTCCAGAAAAATTCTTGGAGGAACTCCAGCAGAAGTTCCTGGACTATCCAAACAGATATGAATGGAGAAATGCCAGCAGAATGTCTTAAAAGAATGGCTAGGAAAATCCCTGGATAAATCCACGTAGCAAATGTAAGAGAAATTCTTGGAGAAATCCTTTTAGAAATCCCTAGATACATAGCTGTAGGAGGAGTTCATGTAGAAATTTTTTGAAAAAAAAATGCTGTAAGAATATCAGCAAAACTTTTGGAGGGATCCTAGCAGGAGCTCCAGAACAATTCTCAAGAAAAGCTTCTGGAGAAATCACAGGAGGAATGCCTGAAAAAATCTTAAAGAGACACACCTTAATGAATCGTTAAAAAATTCCCGGAAGAATTCCTTCAAAAACTTCCGGCGGATTTCTTGGAGAAATACCAGCAAAAATTGTTACAAGAAACCACGCATAAAATCTTGAAGGAATCGCAGCAAGAATTTTTTGGGGAATTCCATCTCGAGTTCCTTAAGAATTTCTAATGAATACAATTCTGACAGCAATTTTTGAAGGGAATCTACAATACAAATCTCATAATAAATCTAGACCAACATGTAAAAAAAGGCGGAACAACCATTGCATGTCTCAACTTCTTTCACTCCGTCTAGGTGTATTTCAATTTATTTATGCAAACTTATTCCGTTATCAGATAAAGGGGAGTCTGCTCTATCTGTTACTGGTCAGAGATTACATGAAAAATGGGCCATGTGCTCAGAAGGAAGGGAGAAGAAAAAATTCGAAATGGTTGTTGCGCCAAATGTTAGTCTATCTGGATCAATCCAAACAAGTAAAACTAGAGGAATCCCAATGATGCCGGAAAGAAGTAAATGGATTGACTTGTAATCACAACAACAGGCAGCGTTTATTGTTTGTTCTGTACCTGACGAAATTCAGAAGGATAGTCTTTAAGCCCATATAGCCGATGTGGTAAGCGCACGTGCAATCACCAAAACCATGCTGAGGGTGAGGAGTTTTATTCCCGGTTAGCTCAGAATCCATTTCACAATCGACATTTACTTACTACCTTGTGTATAAAATATCTTCATGACTAGCACACGATATATGTACAAATGCAAAATAAACATTGGCTGTAGGGGATCTCAGCTAAAAATTGTAAAAGTTCCCATAAAACATTAAGCTGAGGAGCAGGCTGTGACCCAGTTGGAACGGTACGCCAAGAAAATAGAGAGCTGGAATCTTTTAGCAATTTAAAACAATATTGGTTTAAAACATTGGCGAGGGTTGGGTGCTAAAATTGCCTCAATGTGTTGATTTGCAAAACAAGTTTGTACATTTCGTAATTTTTCTATGACGCCTAAAGACATCAACTGCATTAATAATGATTATTAAATTGAAATTCTAAATAAAATACAAATTATTTTTTACTTCAAAAAAGGCAGACAAAATCGGGTCAAAAAGCTGACAAAATGGGTGGCTGACAAAATCGGGTCCCCACTGTATGTACTAACTCTAGCATTCCCTTTATGTGCATGATTTTTCGCTGAATTTTACATGAATATTGTTTTCTGTGTAGCGGTTGGGTAAGAAATGCTGCATCGCGTCAGCTAGGGGCTGTTCATGAACCACGTAGACCCAAATTTTGTCCATTTCAGAACCCCCCCCCCCCCTCGTAGGCTTTCGTCCATAAAAAATTGAAATTTGTTTGAGGCGTAGACTTTGGCTTGTTCGTACTGAGAGCATGAAAATTCTGCACTTTGGGTTTACACCATCGAAATCGTAATAATTTGCAATCTTTCCATTTTAGCTGATATAAGAATACTGAAATACCGTAAATGTCATTTCGAGCTGTCAGTAAGCTGATTCAGGGGTTTAAGAAATTTGAATAAACATTTTAAAAACAAAACAGTTTCAACAGCATTCAAATACAAAGGCATTGGCATACTTTGTAACATTTGACTAATGTTGCAACCTAAGATTACTTAATTTCAGTGTTAGATTTGTCATAAGAAAACTATGAATGAATTAAAATGTAATTTTACACTCGAACCTAATTTGTATTATATAATATTTAGTAACGAACCTTTATGGAAGTCCACAATACACCATTAACCCTACTAAAAATGTTTAATGTAGTACTAGAATGCAAATTGTCGATAGGGTATTTCGAAGTCAGTTACTCACAAAGATAGGTTCTACTGCTCGAAACACGCTCATCACCCAACTGCTCAACGACATGGGAGTATTTGTGGGCCCAAAACTTCGACCATACCATTATATGGGTATGATATAAGCAGAATAAATATAATCAGATGATTACACCGTTCAACACTAAATTTTGTGTTTTGATGAAAATACACAATCGAGCAATGTGAAGGGACCCAAGCTATGGTGATGGTGTATGAGCGTTTGGACAAAGCACTCAAGACCTGGCGTATCCATTCAGGAAGTACGCTGAGTGCTTCATCGGTTTTATTGACCGAACAGCCTCCAGATAACTTAGACTGTCCGTAAAAGTTAAGTAGTGCTCAGGTGGAAGAGTGGGAATGTACTCTAAGGTGTAGTATATAGCCGCTAGCTCAGCTTCGCATACAGAACAGGAATTTTGATGCATGAAGGTGGCGCTATGAAATTCGTTGTAGACACCGAATCCAGTCGAATCATCGGTTTTTGAACCATCTGTGGAGAACTGTCTGTCCCCGCTAACATGCCCGAACTTATTTGCAAAAAATAAGTAAATATTCTGGTATACCGGTGATCTCATCCTTCATAGAGAGATCAAAATCCACAGAGAAGCTGCCGAAGTCTGAGAAGTTGTCACGAAACCGGAGATAGGCTTACCTCCAGCGTCATGTACCAGTAGTGTAGTAGTAGTAGGAAATTATCTATCAAACAAGCAATTTGTCAACTTATATGGTCATTCAAGCTCTTGGATTTTTTTTTTTCATTTAACCCCATTGTATCCTAAATTTCCAAATTTTATAGGAAGCGGAAATATTACTTGTAAGCTCTTCATCAAAATTAACTCATATCATGCATATAAATTTTAAGGTAAAGTTGTTTTAATTTAAAAAACAATATCTTAAATAAAGACAAATTAATCAATCATTAAAAAACAATATAAAATAAGTTTATTGGGGAGTTTGGGTAAATTAAGCTTTAAAACTATATGCTGCCACCACCTCCCGCACGCTATGTCCAAAGGGAAGTATTATGGAAAATGAATGTACATCAAAAGTTATTGCCTAGGATTGTAGTTTTGGACCTCTAGTTTCAGAATCTGTGCGGATTTAAATATTTCATCATGGATTTTTTGATATTTTTGATTTTTTTCCTATTTTCCCATACAGATGTCGAAAATAGTCATTTTAAGGTCAATTTCATCCCATATAAAAATGTATGGGAAAAAACCCAAGACGGATGATTTTAAATCGCACATATTCTGAATCTAGAGGTCCAAAATAACGGTTCTAGTGAAAAAACTTTGAGGTACATTCACTTTTCATAATACTTCCCTTCGGACATAGCGTGTCCCGTCTATGAGGCTA
Organism: Aedes albopictus; assembly: GCF_035046485.1. Taxonomy (NCBI): domain Eukaryota; kingdom Metazoa; phylum Arthropoda; class Insecta; order Diptera; family Culicidae; genus Aedes; species Aedes albopictus. Next base: position 432,418,605 of record NC_085137.1, on the reverse strand, counting down.
TGTGCAAACCACATTTAGGATATCTTTGGAGTATATTAGCAATTGCTCATCGTTTGGAAATGTTTGGAATCGATGGTATTAGGATGAGAACTACTCATATTTGGTCGGCGTTAAGTCAGACCGGACCATCTGTTACTTAATCATTTCAAGAAAATATCCTGCAAGCACTTGAAATTTCAAATCTCTGGCATTATTTTCAGAAATACTATTATTATTTTATGTAATGGCACATCTGCATCAAAATAAGTTCAGGTTTAACGAGTTCCTCAGCTTATCTTTATCTGCCAGAAAAATCGCGTAGTCCACTCTGACAGAACGCCGACCAGTTGTATGCGAGAAAGCTCAAATATTACCAATACTTTGAGATCAAACTAGTTTCTTCATGTATTCAGTTATTGTCACGTAAAAAATCATTAATAAAAATAAAAAAATGAATTTTTATCTTGAAAATATACCATTGCCTAATTGACCCCACAATACCCTAAAATTCCAACATCTTAATGACTTTTTGTATGTAACGTTACTCAATGAAGTTAGAGTGATGGTATCCCAGCGAAAAAATATTAAAATTATAACAAATGTCGTAAAATAGCAGAAATTCTCAAATTTTAGGGGGAACTGGGGTAAAACGGGTTCTATAACTCGCTTGAGAGTAGTTGCTCGTACATGAATCATCCACCAACCAATTCTTGAAGAAAAATTGCTTTCGAATAAGCCACCGATGGTCACATAGGGTCTTGTATTAAGAAAGTTATTATTTCTTCCACCTTTTTATCTTGATTTTGCCCAATGTGCGATGGCTGGCAATCGCCCAGGATAGAGATCTTTCAATTGGCTAAAATATAAACGACTCATAAGAAAATGATCATTCTTCATAAATAATTCAAAAAGTCCCAGTGAAGAAACAGGGGTGTAAGCAGTAATAAATAACAAAAGTTCCATAAACAAATAAAAAAATGCATAAATAAATCAAAAGTTTCCATAAATAATTGATTTTTGAGCAATTAAAAACGTCAAAAATGCAATGAATAA